>NC_141621.1:15360440-15690440 GCF_047967505.1 Dipteris shenzhenensis
ATCACTGTCGTAGATAGCTGATCAGCTTCATCCAGGTGTTAGTGGGGGTTCCATTGATATCTTATTTATTCAAGAGCACAAACTAGATTCTAGAGATTGTGCCAAGTCAGGCAAGTTGCTTTCTGGCCATACTTTTTGGTCGCCTGCCTTGGGCACCAGGGGGGGCACTTCGATTTCAGTTTCGCAGTTGGTTCTCCCCTTAGTTGTCGGACACAGAGTCATTATTTCCTCTAGAGCTCAGTGGATTATTCTTTTGATTGGAGGGCATAAGGTTGGTTTCCTTAACCTGTATGCCTCCAACATTAGAGGGGAACGTGTCCTTATGTGGAAGACTTTGCTCTTCTACGCCCCCATTTGGATTCATGGGTGATTGGAGGTGACTTTAACATGGTCGAGTTACCGTCAGACAAAAAAGGGGGTAGAGAAGGCAGACTTCACTCTTTGGAGAGAGCATCTTGGGATGCCTTCCTTTTTCACTTCTTTGGCAGAGATACTTGGTGGGATGATGCCTTTCTTATTCAGCCATAGTCCCTCTTGTTCTCTTGGTCGAACAGGAGGCAGCAGATGCCTATTCATACACACATTGACATATTCTATGTAGATGATTGGGCACTAGACAGAGGTGGATTGGTATGCATTACTGTTGGGGTTTCCACTTCAGACCACTTTTCTGTTGTGCTGGCTATCTAGGCTCACTTGAGAGGCCGGTCTGCCAACATCAGGATTCCAGATGCCTTTTACATAGAGGAGGACCTTACAGAGGTAGCCCTGCAGATATGGGTTTCTCATGTCCAGGGTGGGCAGCCATATCCATCACATGTAGCCACTGCCCTTTCTGGTATTAGCGATTTCTACTGCTCAGTTGCTTGTACCAGAAGACGAGATATTCTCAAACGTGAGATTGGTGTTCGCAGTTGGTAGCTTTGCAGAGGGAAGAGCAGAAACGGCCTTCAGATTCTTGGATTCAGGAGCGCCTTGTTGCAGCAAGGGCTCATCAGTAGTTATTGCTTGATCAGATGCTTGATCAGAGAGCAGAGTATGCCTTTCATGCACCGGAGTCCTTCTGGATTCAGATGGGTGGTAGAGTCAATAAACATTTTTTCTCTACTCTTGGCCCTAGACATAGTAGAGAGAGTGTATCCTAGCTTATTGTCTCACATGGGGTTTTACAGAAAGAGCCTGATGATGTCTTACACATAGCTTCAGACTTCTATGCCACCCTTCTTACTGCTGATCCTGAGACACATGATAGAGAGGATGCTAGACAGGCTATTTGGCAGAGCATCCCTGTGTTGGTGAATCCGAGTATGCATGTTCTACTCGATGCACCTTTCACCAACATAGAGTTCAGGACTGCACTTTTAGCCCTTCACAAGGGCAAGTGCCCAGGTTCGGATGGCCTCACCCCGTCTTTTTTCATTGCATTTTGGGATATGATTGGAGACTATATTACTTCAGCCCTGCAGGCCATTTGGGACTCTGGCAAGATGCGTGGGTCGCTTACAGAGGGTCTCATCCACCTTATTCCAAAAGGAGGTTGTAGAAATTTAGTGTCCCAATGGAGGCCTATCACACTTCTGGGGACTTGTTACAAGATTCTAGCCAAGGCTATCAGCCTCCGATTGCAGCCCCTTCTCCCTGATCTTATTCATGACACTCAGATGGGATTTGTGCGTGGCAGAAGCATTTTTGATAACATTTTCTCTTTCTGGGAAGCTTCAGAGTGGGCCATGCAGAGTGGCCAGAATCTTGCCATTCTACTTTTGGATTTTGAGAAAGCTTATGACAGAGTAGATTGGGGTTTTTTGGAGGGCACCCTTCTACACTTTGGCTTTACTGATGCTTGGATCAGAGGTGTTTCCTCTTTACACATATCAGCCCACATCCAGGTACTTATTGGTGGGGTAAGGGGTGAGAGATTTCAGATTTCAAGATCAGTCCGTCAGGGATGCCCCCTTGCTCCTTTCCTTTTTTTGTTGGTGGCCGAAGCTATGAGTATCTATGTTAGATCTCAAGCTGACATCTTTGGGCTGAGACTTCCCATCAAAAGGGAAGAGGAGCTACTTGATAGTGAGTTGGCAGATGACACAACAGTTTACTTGGATGCCACTCCACAGACGCTCACTTCTTTTAGGATAGCATTGGATTTATTTTGCTTGGTGGTAGGGGCACAGATAAATTGGCATAAATCCAATGGCTTTTGGATCAGTGATGAGGACACTCCAGTTTGGGGGCTTGACATAGGATTCACTTAGGTTCAGAGGGGTGAGCCTATTAGGTATTTGGGCTACTAGGTCGGCTTGGATATTTCTACCATGCAGCAGTTTGCTCCCATTTTGGAGAGCATCAGGAGGAAGCTTCTTTTTTGGAGCTCAGCCATTGGAGCTCAGCCAAGCTGGATCTTGCCTCTAGAGTTGTGGTGGTCAACCAGGTCCTCTTGGCCACGGCCTGGTTTATTTGTTCATGCTGGTGCCGTTCTAGGGACTACATCATTCAGCTCAGAAGACCGATCAGAAACTTTCTCTAGAGTGGGCTTGATGGCACAGTAGACGCCGTAGCTAGGGTGGCTTGGGAGACCCTCATCCTTCCTACACAGGAAGGGGGTCTCAATATTATTGATCTAGATTTATAGTGCAGAGCTTTACTTTGCAAGATGGTGGTGCGGGGACTTACACCAGGGCAAGAACCATGGAAGGAATATCTTATTAGCAGCATACAGAGGTGCACACCTTCTTCAGGAGGCGACTGGATGAGCAATGTTAGGTGGATCTTCACCACAGCACACCTCAGATCACCTTCGTCCCCTCTCATGGTTGCCATTTTGAAAGCTTGGGCCAGTTTCAAAAGAACTCTTCAGAGGATTCCTCCTTCCTCTGGGGAAGAGATTGATAGGCAACCCATCATGTGGAATGACAGTATTTTAGATGATCATGGCAGATCACTAGGCGCCTCACTCTACATGCAGTGGTCCAGGTGGGAGAGGGGACCTACATCATCTATGGGGTCTTGGAAAGCTTTCTGTAGGCTTCCAGAGAAACCAAATCAAGGTTGACAAGACATCTCAGAGGGAGTGCAGGGAGGATCTTGCAGATTGAGGCAGCCTTTCTAGAGGTTTGGGTAGACACAAATGATATGCCACTCACTTCCTCCACTTGGGTAGGTACTTTTACGAGAGGCGGTGTTCCGCTTCAGGTTTTGGCCTTTTGAGATGCATAGGAGGATGCTTTAGTTTTTAGTGTCCAGGATGGTGGCAGATTGCTCAGGTCCATAGAGGACATCTTGCTTGAGTCTGCTTTTCAGCCTATCAGGGTCGTAGGTCTTTTGGTGCAGGGATCAGATTCAGAGTGGTTCCTAGACCCAGACCCCCACCGGGTCTTGGAGGCTTTGGCTCTATGGGGGAGTTCCCATCAGGTATTTGCAGGGGACCCCAGAGACTGGGAGTGGATTGACGCAAGGCATCGAGAGAAGAGCATCCCCTTCTTTGTTACATGGTCAGTAATGCGAGGAGATATCAGCTCAGTAGTAGAGGTTGGAGACATTCCAGAGTTCCTCATTGGGAGACATTTGATATCACTGTGGATCTGCAGAGGTGCTTCTGGAGGAGACTCTAGAAATCCCACAGGAATAAAAAGATATCTATCTTCTTTTGGCTTTCTATCCATGGTGGGATTGCAGTGAACCTTTGGAGGTCCACAGGTTCGGAGCCGACCCTACTTGCCCTCGATGCCTCTCTGCTTCGGAGACTATTCAGCATTGCTTATGGGATTGCAGACATGCGAGGATGATTTGGATGGGGGTAGCCAACATTTTCAGTCACTTTGCCCACTCCCCATTTTTTATGACATGGGGCTCAGTGGCTTGGCTTTCTCTTACAAGGCCTCAGGTATTCTATGAGAGATTTGACTCCTCTCGGGCCATTTTGGTACGATGTCATCGGACTGAGTCTTGTTCGTTGGATGTGGTACCACACCTTCCTTTTACAACTGTAGATGCCTCTGTGGATACTTCTTGGGAGACTCTAGCAAGCATAGCATCCCGGCATATCTGGAGAGCCAGATGCACAAAGGCTTTGGAGGGTACTCAGGTTCATTCCTCGCACACATTGGCTAGTATCTGGATAGACACCATACATACTTTGATGGCCGTATGGACGGGTATGCAGGGAGACTCCCGTGCAGCCTCAACTACGAGGGCTTCTTTCTTTAGGGAATGGAAGGATTCTCCTTTCTTCTCTGAGACTACTACAGGGTTGAGGTGGGACTTTCATGATGTATTCCGCTTTGAGCTTGCTCTCGCGGGTTTTTTCTCTTACTTAATAGAAGTCTCTTTCTTGGAAAAAAAAAAAGATGCATTAAGAAATTCAAAATCCCTCTACCCCAACAAAGCTTGCAAACCATGATATTTCCTCAGCAGCATGTTGAGAACTGAAAAGAGTGACTTTATGTCCACAAAATTGGGACACACATGAAGCATGAAGTCATCAAACACCAATTTTTCTCAACAAAAAGGGCTACATCTCATCCCAATAAAAAATGGAATACTTTCAACACAAAAGAATCAAGCCCAAGGGATCCAAAGTACAAAATTTACAAAGCTACATTGCATTAGCAAAGATAAAAAAACCAATAGAGGCATACATAATCAAAGAATGGAACACAATCCAACCATCCATCATACAAAATGATGGGGTTGCACTTTTTGCAAATGCCTATCCACATATGAACTCAAGTGTCAAATTTATATACTAGTCCATCTTGCGAACACTCTTATCAACCTAAATACATGTCTGATTCAAGAAAATCCAAAGACCAAGAACAAATGAAATATGTTCCCAATGATGATCTTGATCTTTGAAATAAAGAGTGATAAAACCAAATAAGGAAGTGGCATTTGGTAAAATTGCATTTTGGGGACCAAATGAAAAATACCAACATGGTTCTACAACCATGGCACTAGTGAATAAAATTGTAGATAAGGCTCTCTTGAATCCTGCAACTCTGTAAGTCTACACATCTAGGCACATACGTTAGGTCCACAAACACAAACAAAATAGAAGCAAAAAATAAGATCCCATTGAATTGGGAAGGGCACAAAGACAAGATGGAAAATGCATTGAATATCAAAGTTGATATTATAGCTCAGCTTCTAAGAAGGGACAATGCACATATTGTGGCAATGATATAGGAGTTGTAAGAGAGCTTTAAAGACAAGAAGGATGCATATTGAGAAGCGAGTAGGAAGAATGTAGATCGATATAGAGAAGCCAAGGTGGAGCACACAAAGTGAATGAGAGTGTGCAATTTTGGAAAGAGAGGGAAAACTCAAGCATAATGCCCTACAGTTAAATTATGATATCATTGTAGAGTACTATGTTGTGGCTCTTGAAAATTTGGAGAGGCATTCCTCCATCCTTTTGAAACTCAAAATAATTTGGCATTATTGCTACGATGAAGCTGCTAAAGACTTTGAAGAGGCTGTAAAAAAATAAAAGAGCATTCACACTCTCAAGATGAGGCATGAAGGAATCAAGAACATATTGCTCATGTACAAGGCAAGACTGCAATATTGATAGCCACAATAGCTAAATCAAAGAATATCCTCTTCCAATATGAGAGAGTCATAAGTGCGAATTTGTCTTGGCACATTATAGGTCCAATGCATTGGGGGAGAAATGGGGTCTCCAAAGGGCCTTATCAGGAATGGATTAATTTAATTGAAATTGAACCTACTATGGTAACCCATGGGCTAAGGGCCCCATAGCATTGACTCAACTAACATGGGTACCTTTATTTTGGAATTGGGAAACCTTGTCCTTTGGATGGAAGTGGTGGGTGGTGGATGCATCAAAGGCCTAGGATGCTCAAAATGGTGGGAGGCACCTTTAATTGGCTCTAAACTAGCAAAAGTTGACAAAATGGAGATGTAATAAAGAGGGAGAGGTCGCCATATGCTGTGAACCATTGGATCTTGGACAGGTCTATGGTGGAGATCAAAGGATCAAATCAAGGGTTGAGATTTAGATGCATTTTTTAGGGTGTAGATGAAGGCATTGACATTAAGGGCAGAGGTTCAATCCGCATAATGGATGGCCCAGATTCAATGCCTTAGCTATGCATCTCCTCCATTGGATCTCATTTTGATCAATGGCCTAGATTCCAATGCCTTTTGCTTGCATCCCACCCTTGGATCTATTTCTTGATGAATGGCTAAAGATGACCTACCTGATCTCATCCATTAGATCCTTTGACAAGGGTTTAGATTTGTTGATCACTCTATCCTTTGATTGTATCCCTTAGATCTACACCTTGATCTAATGGTTGGGACTATTCTACCATAAATCTGAATGTATCCCTTGGATTGGAGATTAGATCAAGGGCTAGGAGTAAAGATCATGGTTTAAACTATGGGTTAAAAGTCTCCCCACCCATAAATGCTTTTGTTAACTTCAACTTACTATTTCCCCACACCTTAGAGCACTCTCATTGGTACACCTGATGTTTCAAAATTCTTGTATTTTTAGCATTGTTTAGCAATGAGAACACAATTGTTTCACGATTTATTTATTCTAATAGAGTTCTTGTATGTTTAGCAATGAGAACTTCTCCTCTATATAAGATGTTTAATGAGAATACAATTCTCCCTTATACAAGCCATTCTAGGATCAATTGCAACCATCATGATGGTTGTAAAATATAAGTGGTTTAGGGATAACTAAAACTAGCATGGTGGTTGTACAAGTTAAGAAATTCAATGGGATTTATGTTTTTTTTTTGGGGGCTTGAATTTATTGCTATTTAAGGTCTTTTTGGACACTTCTAGCATTTTTTGCACTTTTTAAGCACTTTTCTAATAACTTTGCACTTTCTTAGCACTTTTCTAGCATTGTGATAATTGTGTCATGGGGAAAATTAGCAAGGCATGTCTTGAATTGCTTGTCTTGCTAGTAGCTAGCCATGAAATTGTGAAGCACATACTTTGGGATGGACTTAGCCAAGTGATCTATAAGCTTCCTCAGCTGAGTATGTATGATCCTTCAACATTATCATGTTTGAAAAAAATAAGGTTTTATTCCCTCATTTTTTTTGGATAGACATGTTGACTTGCTCCCATATAAACCTTAGGCTACCAAATTTAGTCTCCCTTGCATGATAAGGATCCAGATGCCTGTAAAATTGAGTTTTCATTTGTGAGACATGGGCATCTATCTCCATGAAGTAATGCTCTAGCATGACTACATCTATGGGCATCTATCTCCATGAAGCAATGCTCTAGCATGACTGCATATCAAGTCATTCAAAGCTTGCCATGCTAGGTCAAATTCTATATGTGTTTTGCAACAACACACATTCTTATCTTTCTATCTTTGAGTTTTTTGATGTACTAGGGCTTGCAATGCTCAAAGATCATTGAACCAATTCAAGGGTTAAAGTTCTTAGCTATACTCTTAATTAAACATAAACAATATATTAAACTATTAATTAAACTATAAGAACATGTTGTTTCAATCACTGGGCTGGTTCAACCATGGTGTGGTGGCACATAAGAACATAAATTAAAACTACTAAAAAACGTTTCGCTCCAACCACTAGACTAGTTTTAAACCTGCCCAATGGGCTAGTGGCATGCTAAGGACATAAATCAGACTATTGATAAACACAACTATTTCAACCATTAGGTTGGTCTAGCCACCAGATTGGTTTAACTAGTAGGATGGTTTTAAACCTACCCTATGGGTTGGTGGCACGCTAAGAACATAATTCCCTCGATGGCTTGGTGGCACGCTAAGGACATAAATCAAACTATTAAAAAGCACAGTTGTTTAAACCACCCGGCTGGTTTGTGGCATGCTAAGAACAAAAATTAAACTATAAAAAAGCACAGTTGTTTCAACCATCAGGTTGATTAGAAAGCAATTCAGGCAAGTTCAAGACATTTATTCAGCTATAGTAAGACATAACACATAAGAAATCACCAAGCCTATCACATTAACCTAGTGGGAAATAAAATTTTAGACACACAAAGAACGTCAGTAAAACTATATTTTGCACAATACATGTGAAATATATTGCTATTTATTTTTGGTAGGTGAATGATTCCATTGAGACATATATCACTTGTTAATATATTCCTTATCCCTAAAGGGGACACCTCAAGGGCTATATTGACTTTGGCCCTATACAAAACACATCACATGATGCAAAATATATGCAAAGTATTCATACATGTGGCTTGGGTGTAGCAACATGTGTATAATTAAGATTGAGAAATTCTTCTTCAATCCTCCTTTATGTTGATTCTTTCGGTGTAGCAACATGTCTACAATTAAGATTGAACACTTCTTCTTCAATCCTCCTTTATGTTGATTCTCCTTTAATAGTTATGTCTAAATATTTGTCCAATGATACTATATTCTTTTCTACGTTGGATCCGATTATGCAATTTTTTTTCATGTCTTGGATATCTTTTTGAGTCTTTTTGATTCCTCAATGTGCAAGTGGACATTAGTGGAGGCAGAGAAACATTGGAGATGGATATTGGACTCTTCCTATTTTATTGTATGCCCACTTTTGTGGATCATTCATGGGGGAATGAATGAAGCTTTTGGGGGATTGAGTTGAGCATGGCTCCTCTCTCCATGTTTATTATGCAAGCTTGTTTCTTTCTCTTCCTCTTCCTCCCACCTTTTTTATATACTTGGTTATTAGGGAATCTTATCTTGTTGACACTAACCAAGATTTTTAGCTTCCCTAGCTTGCAACCTCTATTTGGTTCTCTTGCAAGCCATGATGAGCTGCATTTGCTATGATAGATACAAATTAGCTTGTGAACTAAGCAAAAAAAAGGGAGTTCACCAACTACCCTAATCAATGAGGAAGATAATACCAAGCAATAGTTTGTGATAGAAGGACGTACACTACACTATAGCACGATGAAGAGAGATGTGACTTTTCATATACCATACTCAAGATTTGTTAGAGCGAGATGTAAAATTTTGACAGCCATGTTTCCCCTCTCCAACAATACATGTCAAAAAATTGGATATACCAATCTCCCCCAAAGTAAGTGCAATGTGGCCTAAATGTTAAGAAAAACAAATAGGCCAAAGGGTATGCTAGTGTGTTCGAAGGCGTGGATTATAAAATGCAATGACTCATGGCTTATGTTTTGCTCCATGGTACCTCTTGCAGACATTGTGTGCATGTACATGCAAGGGAGATAACCATTGGAAGGTCTTTTTGTATCCCTTTTGTTTACCTTACACCCATGGGAACCCTTGCTAGCATGAGAACCTAGCCATAGATTTATCCTTGACCACCATGAGATGGCATGAGAGACTATGAGACTAGATGTATCCTTGACATAGCCTGAGGCATTCCCTTGAGGGGGGATTTGATGGGATATCTCAAGGTGTATGCCTCAGGCACACCTTGGTTTCTATGTGTGAGTGCTAGAGGCACAGTTAGGTGCCCACAAGCACAGTTAGGTGGTGGAGAGCCACATAGGATGATTGAGAGAATCTAGGAGTAGATGATTATGGAGCTCTGAAGTCATCAGTGATGTCAGTGAGCATGTGTGAGGTGCCTACTTAAGGACCTCACTCTTCTTCATTCCATAATGCAAGTATTCTGAGTTTGTGTCCACTCTTTGCTTTCCTTTTAGCTTACCAACATTCCTTGCCTGTTTTCCAAAGTGACAGGCTTCACAAACCTTATGCATTTCTGCAACCTTGAATTTAGGCAATCCTGCAACAATGTTTTGGGCTTGCATTGATTTAAGTTACTGTATATTAACATGACCAATGCATTTATGCCAGATATCAATATCTGCAACTACACCGGTCCCATATGCAAACATTGCTGCACTCAATTCAGGCATGTCCGCATCCAATGTAAACATCCTGACCTTCTTCTTTCCTTTTGCTATCAAGCGACCATTATTTTTCATATCCCCAACAAAGCATCCATGAGGATTAAATCTGACCTACAAGCCCTGCTCAACCATTTGACCAATAGAAACCAGATTCTTGGTGATGTTTGGGACATGAAATACATCAGACAAGTATTTCTTTTTCCCATCCTGCATAGACAAAGGAATTTTACCAATCTGCATAATAGGATGTGTAGTATCATCACCAGTCTCCACAAATCCTGGTTTTTCCATTTTCCTTGCATCCTGCATCCATTTTGCATGACCTGTCATGTGGTTTGACGCACCTGAGTCAACATACCACACATCATTTCGTTCTTCTACACTTGTCACAGAATTGGTCATGTGCTACACCATAAATAGATGCTCATTTCTGTCATCACCCTGTCTACTAGAAGATGCATAATTACCTTGCTGCAATTTTCCATTCATAATGTCATTCTGCTTTTTGTAGCAGTCCTTAGCCATATGACCCATTTTACCACAGTAGTAGCATTCAACATTGTTGTTTGCATTTTGGCCTCTCTGCCATCCACCATGGTCTCTTTGGCTCCCCCTGCCTCTAGAGTTACCACATCCTCCTCCATAGGACTGGTTTTCTTGAGTTTGCTGCATATTCTGGTTTCTACCACGGCCTCCAGATCGGCCTCCTCTACCTCTGACTCTACCTCTGACTCTACCTCTTCCAGCATTTGAGTAGAAGACAGTTTCTTTTGAAGTTCCTCCCGAAGAAGATGCACCTCCATTTCTCTGCTCTTCAAAAATTAGAAGAGCAAACAACTCTTCAAAATCAGGAAATTTTTCACGGATGGCAATGGATGTCCGGAACTGTGCATAATCCTTTCCTAGACCCATTCAAGGTCACAGAAACTAGATCATCATCTTTCACTAGCGACCCAATGGAAGCAAGTGCATCTGCAATTTTCTTCACCTTCATGTGGTAGTCATTTATGCTCAAATTTTCTCTCTGCACATTGTGCAACTCCTGTTTGAGCTGCATTTTCCTGGCTTGCGTATTTGTGCTGTACATTTTTGCCAAAGTATCCCATGCCTTCTTTGGCGTACTTGCATCCTGAATATGCACAATCATAGAATCCGAAATACTGATAGACAGCCAATACATAACTTTTCTGGCTCTCTCATGCCATCCTTTCAATGCCTGCATTTCTTGTTGATTGGGAACATTAGGAAAAACTGGTTCTTCTTCATTTCCTGTAATGAACTCCCAATAGCCTTTTCCCATAAGGAAATTCGTCATTCTAAACTTCCATGCCTGGAAGTTATTCTTGTCAAGCTTTTCAGTGACAATCTGTGAAAGAGAATCAGACACCATTACAGAACACTGCAAAATATTCTGTCATTGCAAAAAACACAGATTTTGCCTCACACGGGCAGATCTGCAAAACTGACGAAAGTGATATTTGACCACACAGTCACTTCCTAGTGACGATTTTGCATCAACAGGCAACAAGCATGCCTCTGCAACTCCTAATATCTCTGTGCACAGGCATACGATGCAATTTTTATGACAACTTTTCACCGACCAACAGAGCAGTGGTCACACAGCAAAAACAGGGTCTTTTTCTGAGTGCCTGCGAAGAACTTCCGCCTTCAAATCGGGCCCCGAAACGGCCTCAAATTAGAAAAATAAAGTCACCCAGGGCTTTGCCCTATTTCGCAGCATATACTGCCCTCTCGCCACACTGCGAAGGGCATCTCAATCTGAGATAGTGCACTCTTGCACTTCTGGCTGTGCTTCCTACAAAGATTTGCTCCCAAACTCGAAAAAGGAAAGCAACACTGGTCCTCTTACCAGGGCACCACGAATTTGATTTGCATTCTTGAGCTCCTTACCACGAACACGGCTCTGATACCATGTGAAGATAGTGGGAGAGAGGGAAGGAGTCTAACTTGCAGCTTTCTCACATACACAATGGGGGAATACACACAAAGGTGGAGGCTGAAAACAGTTTTCCTCTTCTTAGTTGTGAAAGCCAAAAGAGCTCCAGTACAAAGAAATAGAAGAGCCCTATATGTGGGTCTCAAACCAAACTCAACTAACTAAGGTGGCATACTAGTTGAGCCACAAACTAGAGTAGATAAGGATAGCTGTCATCCAGCTATTATTCGTGGGCGGTGTACCAATCGCATCTGCAGCTAACAAGTCAGTGACATAAATGCACAACGGTCACCCTGGCATATCATGAGTGGAGCTCGATATCTCAATATTCTGTACTTCGCTTCGTCCACCAGTGGTGATGAATCCTCGTTTGAGAGCTTCGCGTCAACCTCCATAGGGGTACCAACTAACTTGCAACCATGCCAAATGCCTTCAGTATCTCTCCAGCATACTTCAGTTATGAAATGAAGATCTGTTTCAGCTCTTGCCAAACTTCAATCCCCGAACAGAAATGCATCAGTCCGAGGACTGTCATTTCAAACTCTCTTCCTAGCAAATGCTTCATCTGCGAGATCTTCTCTTCATGGTTCCTTGTTATGACAAGGTCGTCCACATAAAGGACCACGATCATACATATGCCTCCTTCTCTGAAGACATAAAAATTTGCATCAGATGGGCTCCTCCTGAACCCATTTTGCAGAAAGTAGGCATCAATTCGTTGGTACCATGCTCGTGGGGCCTATTTTAGCTCGTAAAGTGCCTTCTTCAGTTTGCAGACTTTACCTTCTGAACTGGGGATCTCAAAACCTGGTGGTTGTTTCATGTATACCTCCTCCTTGAGATCTCCATTCAGAAAGGCGGATTTCACATCCATCTGAAACACGGGCCAACTTCCTTGGGCAGCTAAAGCCAAAACACTGTGAATTGAGGTTAGTTGAGCTGTGGGAGCAAAAGTATCTTGATAATCAAAGCCATGTACTTGTGAAAATCCTTTTGCGATGAGCCGAGCCTTGTACTTATCCAACGTGCCATCGGGGACTTGTACTTAGTCTTGTACACCCACTTGGTTCCAATTACCTTGCATTTTGGTGGTCGATCCACAAGGTCCCAAGTATTGTTCTTCATTATGGAGCCATACTCTGACTGCATAGCCTCCATCCACCTATCATCGTCCTGTGCCTCTTCAAGACACTTGGGTTCACGGATCACTTTTGTCATCAAAGCATAGTTGACCAAGTGTTCCTGCGCCCTTCTTTGCTCCTTTAATCTCTTGGACCGGTGGTGTTCGGATGGTTTCTCCTCAATGGTTGGAGGTTCTCTATCGTCCAAAAGTTGCTTTACCCACTTCAGGAATGGCCATTTCCCTTGTGGTTCTATAGGATCTTCTTCATCTTCTTTGTCTTGAATCCTCCCAAGCACCATTGAGGGAGTTGGGTCTGCTATTGGTGGTGGTACTGGATGGATATCCTGGTCTTGGTTGTATGGGAAGGAAGCATCCTCCTCCAGTTGATGCGGCTGTTCTGAGAAGACCACATCGCGACTTACAATTACCTTCTTGGTAATAGGGTTATAGACACAGTAACCCTTTGCCTCTTCACTGTAGCCCAAGAAAATACACTTCCGGCTCTTCGGTTCCCATTTGGTCCTGGCAGCATCAGGGACATGCACAAAATAGTCATATCAAAAAACTCTAAAATGTGCAGCTGAAGGTTTCTTACCAGAAAAGGCTTATAGTGGAGTCATCCTATTCATAGCCTTCGTGTAGCTATGATTCAGGATGTAAACTGCAGTGTTACATGCTTCAGCCCAGAAAGTCTTTGGCAAATCTTTCCCTTTCATCATACTCCGACCGATTTCACAGATGACGTGCATCTTGTGTTCTGCTACTCCATTTTGTTGTGATGTATGTGGTGGGGGTTTCTGCCTCTTGATTTCGTGACTTTTTTAGTAACTTTCGAATTCAGTTGATGTGAACTCTCCACCTCTATCTGATCTCAACTTCTTCACCTTCCTCCTCATTTCTTTCTTGACCATAACATGCCATTCCTTGAACCTACTAAAAGCCTCGTCTTTAGTCTTCAGGAAGTATATCCATATCCTTCTACTATAGTCGTCGATCAGCATCATGAAGTAGTAGGAACCACCCAAAGCTTCCATCTCCATCTTTCGGTAGAGGTCCGTGTGAACAAGCTCTAGAGGAGCCTTTGCTCTGCTGGCCTCTTTAGGAAAGGGATGCTGATGTTGCTTGCCCATCATGCAAGCTTCACATACATCGGGCAGATTTGAAATTTCTGGTAGGTCTGCAATCATTTCACTTTTATGCATCTCCTTCAAAGAACTAAGGTTTAGATGACCAAACCTCTCATGCCACATCTTAGTGTTCTTCACAGCTGCTCGAGCACTGAAAGCTGAGAGTTCATAAATGTTGTTGCACCATGTACCTTTACCAACAACCTTTCCTTGAAGATCCAGGATCTGTGCACCATTCTTATCGAATTGAACTTTGAGGTCCCGATCCGTGATCACAGAAACGGACAACAAGTTTCTCTTGATATCTAGCACATAAAGAACATCGAACAACTGTTTTACAACTCCATCTGACTTGAGAGAAATCGTATCTTTTTCTTTTGTTGGACATTTTGCATCATTGCTAACTGCTACCAGGATGTCATTTCCTACCGGCTGTAGAGAGGTATACCAATCCTTCTGACTGGTCATGTGGCGCGATGCACCATTGTCAATGATCCACGGTTCATCCGCAGGTACATGAACTACCTCCATGCAAATCTCCTCAATTGCTACAAACAACTCTATTGGTACTGCTTGTGTGCTATTGCTGGACTCTTTCTTTACTCCGTTCTTCTCATCTGTAATCTTCTTTCGGCACTCATTCTGCTTGTGCCCTGCCTTGTTGCAATAGAAGCACTTGATCTTCTCCTTTCTCTTTTTATCATCAGAATAAGATGAGTTACCAGAGTCCTTACCCTTACCTTTCTTTGATCCGGTCCAGAAAGCCGAATCTTCTCCAGTCCTCATCTTTTGACGCATCTCCTCCTCCAGAAGCATTGCACTGAAATCCTCAAAGTTGAGGGGTGGATTTCTATTTTGTGTATTCAGCGCTGTAACAAGACCGTTGTACTTTGGTGGGAGAATCCATATGCACCTTCGTGCTAGATTCTCGTTGGTGATGGTGATGCCAATTGCAGTCATCTGATCGTGCAGATTCTTCACCTCGGTGATGAAATTCTCTGCCGCTTCACACTCAGGACAACTTCTCGTTTATGAGTTGAGTCTCCAGATTTTGAATCTGCGTCTCATTTGTGGTATTGTACTGATTTTTCAAGACCGTCCATGCCTCCTCCGCTGTGGTGACATGTTGAATTAACACCATGATGGAATCACTAACATTGCAGACAATAGAACATAGGGCATCTACATTTCTTCTTGTCCACGCGAGAATCTCATCCACAGTTGGTACTATCTGTTGTCTTGCATTGGCTGGATCCAGTCTCGCAACCGGCCTCACGTCCACCCCAGTAGCAGTGTCCCAAAGCTCGTATGTGCTTAGGATGGTCTTCATCTTGAACCTCTAGAGTGGATAGTTAGAGCTGTCCAACTTTTTGCTTTCGCTGAACGGTGGAATTCGCAGTCTTGCAGGCTGGGCCATCTCTCACAATCTGCTCGCAAACAGAAACACACTACCAAATCTTCTTGCTAGAGTCCGGGCTCTGATACCATGTAAGAAAATAATACAATGTCTATGCTCAATAGATAACAGGATCTCGTACAGAAGAGAGAAAACAAGATAGTATGGAGAATAAAAAATTTAATTACTATAGAACTGATACAATAGATGGTGCTGCCTCCCAACCATGCACTCCTATGAAATAAGCTTCGATGGCATGCTGGAAATAGTAGAAGATGGAGGCTAGATGCTAAGGAATCAGGGTTGCTGTAGCCAATGATGAATTGGGCTTCACGGGCTTGCTCTTATATAGCCACCAGTCGTAGTCAGTTAGGCTCAATTGGGTGATCGACCCAATATGCCCAAAACGATCAATTGGGGGTCCGAAATAGGCTACCGACCATACGATAGAACCGGTGCACAAAACAGAGCAACTAACCTACAGTCTCCGTTCGGCCCAGAGCCATCTGGGATTATCTGAGGCTCCAAACGGGCCCCGCAACTTGAGAGTGAACTGCCTCGGGAAATGCTCCATCTACCCTCAGTGCGGTCAGTCAAGGGATGCCTTCTCGCACTTGCATGTAGCCTAGTTGGCGGTGTGCCAACTCTATCTGAAGCCATCTAGCAATCAGGCCACACATGGCCCCCATCTAGTATCCAAACCAGGACCTACCAGATAACTGAGCTACTCAAATGCCTTCTCCTCATATGGGGGGCTTACAAGTAGAGTTAGCTGGTTCCCGCATAGTTACACAAGAGTGGAGCATTGATATCTAATAGTTCATGACCACTCTCATGCAGGGTCGATGTTTACCCAGTGGCTATAATTGTCCAAATGAACTTTGATCATCCACAATCTTATAACTGTCCAAGAATGGACATTGGTCCATTTCGAGGATATTTCAAGCTGCAATGTGGATCTTGAAAATTTGAGCCTACACATTAGATGGGCAATATCGATCTTCAAAATCTAAGCTTGCAAATTAGATGGTATATTAGAGCTACCCACTTGGAATAGACATCGGTCCATTTGAAGGACGCTACTGCAATATGGTTCTTTTGAATGAGATGATACTAAGTTTACTCACCCAACATGTGTGAACAACCATATTGAGCTTCCTTTTTGCACTACTATGAGGAAAACAAAACAAAACACAATACATGCAAAATGCCATGTAAACAAAACAATTTCAACCACCGGCTGGTTTAGAACAACCACATATAATCAAGCTAATCAACTAAACTAATCAAGCTACTAGTAAACAAAAAAATTTCAATTTAGGACAATTGCATATAATTAAGCTAATAATTAAATTCATCAATTAATCTAATCAAGGTAATAATTAAACTAATCAAGCTACTAGTCAAGAAAACCAATCAGGCTAGTTTAGGACAGTCATAATTTCAACCACTAGGCTGGTGTCTGAACTGAACCAACTCGATAATATGTCGCTGTACGTGCAAAAAACACAAGTCTAATTAAACTACTCAAGCTAATAATTAAACTAGTCAAAGCTAATAGAAAACAAAACAATTTTTACCACCAAGCTGTGGTTTTAGGACAACATAACTGGTGTTTGACTTGAACAAGTCTTAGTGATATATAACAATTGGACAATAAAAATGTGTTGCTGTTCACTTTTGTATTTCTATCCAACCACAATTTCAATCATGTAATTGTTATTCGACTTGAACGAGCTCGGTGATCTTCCAACCATCGGGATGGTTTAGGACAAAATCAGGTCTAGAAATGAACTAGTATATGACATGAACTGACAAAATATTAAATTTAAATAATTTAACTACTAGGAAACACAAAAATTCCAACCACCATGTTGGGCATTAATTAAACAATAATAATATATTGATGTTATATTGCAAAATATATTGCTGTTAATTTTTGTTCAACCATACTAGTTTAGAATAATCACATAATTGGTGTTTTGACCTAAACCAGCTCCATGGTTGTGTGATGTTCCAATGACTCGGCTAGTTTAGGACAACTACATTAAGTCTGAGCCAGACCATTGTAGAAATTAAACATTCATAAACTCAATCACAAACAACCACTGAGCTGGTTTATGACAATCACATAACATGTAGAATATATTGCTGTTAATTTTGTTCAACCATGGTGACTTAGAACAATCACATAACTAGTGTTTGACATGAACCAACCATGATTGCTACATGTTCCAACCACCTGTCTAGTTTAGAACAATTACAATAAGTTAAAGCTAGCCTAATGTAGAAATCAAACATTCCAAAACTCAATCACAGCCATACCACCAAGCTGGTTTAGGACAATCACATGATGTTTCAACCATCGGGTTGGTTTAGGACAATCACATTAAGTATAAGCCACCTAGATTTTAAAATTAAACAATTAAACTATTCTAAAATTCAAATATAGAAAACCACCAGGCTTGTTTATGCAACCACTGACTTGCATTGTATCCACCATGTGTATGATTGCTCGTCCAACTTTTTGCATCCCGTAAACTTTCTACAGATGTCCTTATTTCACATTAGGATGATCGTGCATTGCTTCCACATTGAATTCAATTGTGGGGACACATTGGTCCTTTTGATTGACAACATCTTCGACATTGTGTACCCAAGCCGTTTGTCCTATGTTTCAGAGGACACCAACATAGCTAATGTCACCCTCTTTGCATCTAGTTGATCTAAGCTTATGTTCTTTACTCTAGTGGAGTGCAACTACAACCACTTCCTACTACTGCTTTGCAAGAAGTCTTCTTTCTTCTCATTGTTTCTCCCTTTGCAAACATTGCAAAAGTGTCTTCTGTTTTCATTTCAATACTGTGACTTTTCTTTCCTTGACCCACAATTTGTTCCTTACGCCTTAACTAAGATTTTCAACTGTCCTATCTCACAGCCTTTGTTTGCTTCTCTTACAAGCCATGATGAGCTACACCGTGCCATTGGTGCCATGGTAACGATAATTGAAGTGCCAGAATATAACCTCCAAAATAGAGAATAGCTAACTTATGAGGCAAGCAAAGCATAGAAGACAACTTACTCAAGTATCCAACCTCAATGTTTTAATTCACCACCCATTAGGGATTAAAGTGCAAGTTGTGGGGTGGTGTAGGTTATGGTATTAAAAGGCTTGCAAGTAGGAGATGTGAAATTGTAAAACTCATGGGAGTAGCAAAATTTTAGCAGCCACCAACATTTCCCCCCTCTGATGATACATGTCATCAAAATTGGATATCCCAAGCAAGTGCAATGTGGCCTAAATTGCTTCAAAACATAACGAGGCCAAAGGTCATGCTATCAAGTTTGATGCTATGTATGATGAAATGTAATGACATTTGACATGCTTATGAGCCATATAGAAAGCAAGTGCATGGAAAAAGAACTAATACAAAATTGTAAATAGTGTTGGATTTATTAAAAGATCTTGGCATATGCACAAATTCCACATTTTTAGATTCTTCCACTCAAGGGTGAATCTAAAATCCAATATCATCAACTATAAATGTTTTAAGACCAGCATGTAGCAGTCCCACTGGTCTGGATTCCAAAATTTCAATATGTTTTGGTTTTCAACAAATCAAGAAAAGTTATGGAGTGTGCCCCCGAATGGGTGTACATAATTTTAGCACAACATTGGGGGCTCCTTAAAACATATCTAAGGTTCTCAATTAGGTTTTTCCTTGGGTTGAGGAGAAGATCACATAGTGTACTTTTGAATGTTTACTTGGTTGCATGTATATGCAGAACAAAATTTTGATGTTACTGAATAAATGTTTTTATCCTATACAATTTAAGATGCATGCTTCACATGCAACATAGCACTTGTACTGATTTCATGGTCTCATTTGGAATCTTTATTTCATAAAATTTTGGTCTCCTATTCAAGATAAAGATGCGTACTACAAATTGAAGACAAAGTTTGTCTAATTCCACTGAGCAATGTTATGGGTTAGGCAAGATACCTATATACAAAAATGCCGTGAACCTCACAAAAAATGGCTATGCCTGAGTAAACATTGAATCTATTCTTCTCTCTCATATTTTTTATCTTGGTTTGGTGGTGGGGACATTGCTTGTGGACTCTATACAAGCTATTCTTCTAGTCTAGCTATCTATTCAGATACCACTAAAAGAGGTACCTCTAGCTGACTAGGCACTTCATCATCCTATAAAATAAGTTCTTTGTCAATTTTAGGCTCTTCCCTATAAGAATCCTTTGGTCCTAGACATCTGGGTGTAGTTTTGATGTGGATTATTAATTTGAAACTTTTCTTATGGATCTACTTTTGCTTTTCTTTTGCCATCTGTTGCATTAATACCCAGGGTTAGATTCTAGTCCTTTTTGCTTTCTACAATTGCCAAGTCTATCTCCTCTTGAGAATATCCTAACCCTATTAGAAAGTTAATTGTTTCCTTCCTTGAAATCCAATAAATTAGGTCAAGATATTATCTTCCTGCTTGTCAGCTTCAAAAAATGGAATACAAAACCTAAATTTTTGGGCATTTGGAATACTACATAAAAAAGAAAATAAAATAGAACAAAGTCTATTGTGCACTATGCTTCTTTGTTTGTCTTTAGCGAACAATTTTTGTATCCACCCTTGGAATGTGAAAGGTGTGTTCTTCAGACCAAAATTCATCACATTGTTTGCAAACACTCCCCATTTACTCACAAAGGTAGTTTTGTGGTTTTCTTCCTCTGCCATTTGAATCTAATTATATTTACTGAACCCATGCAAAACTGTAGACTTTATTTCCATTGGCTGCATCTAGCAGGTAGTGTTACAAAATGGAAGTGGGAATAGATGGGTGATTGGCCCCATATAGCTTTGGATAGAATCAAGGAACACCCTCAAGTTTTCATTTTTCTTTGGCACAATGAAAATTGGGGACAACCACACGACCATATTGACCAAATAGATGAAACCACTTCTAGAAGTTTTCAATCTCTTGTTTCATCAATTTGGCATAATTTGCATTCATACGGTCTCTTTGTTAACCACAAGTAATGCATTATTCTTGAGGTTGAATGCTATTCATGTCCTTATAATGCCATGTGAAAATATCCCTCAAATATCCTCAAATTCGATAAGCAACTTGACTAGATATTCTTTGAACTTTTCTTTAGTATGCACATTAATTTTTGCCGCTTGTGGATTTTTTCCATACTAAGATTCAATCCTTCTAGGTCATCCTCCTTGACTCTAGAGGCCCTCTTTAGTTGGTCTTCATAGACTTTAACTACTAAATTGATAACATCTTTATTCTACTTCTATTAAGAAAAAATGTCTTCATTCTTGAAATTTGATTTTGGATCTATTAGGTTCTTGTCGGACCTCTTTTGGATTGGGTCAAAGCCCTCCATGGAAACCGTATACATTGGAGCTTCTTTTGGTACCATATATGTGCATTGTTGCACTATGTGGCCCACATCTATCTCAAAAAGGTACTACTGATGGATTTGCATCCAAGAACTCTTGTTCTTTGTCATCATCCATTTCAAATAGCATGTTCCCACATTGTGCAATCAATGTCTATTTTCTTTTTATAGTATGACTTTTTAAATCATTTGCAATTTTAATTTCTTCTTTCTTTTGCATATTGTGATCTTTGAAATCATTTGCAATTTTAATTTCTTCCTTTTGCATATTGTGATCTTTGATGTAATCCAATCCTGCTTGACCTTGGTTTCTTTAAACCATGGTCTCCTACAAGGCATTGGGTATGATAGGAAGCATTTTCCATCTGAAGTACAATGAAATTGACTTGGAATGTCATTCCATGAATCATTATCTATCGAACCTTCAAAATTGTGACCTTATAGTCTACATCTTTTGGTTTAGCTTGTAAGACTGAGCTGGGTCTCTTTGTAGCTATTCTTGTTCTTTTTTAAGAGTAGGTCTTTGTTCCTTGTCTCAATTTCTTTCCTCCTCGAGTTGCTTAATCAAATTCTTACAAAATTTTGGAGTCAAACTTAACAATTGACCCAAGGTGATCTAAATGGATACTTGCTTTTTGCCACTAATAGATTCTCCTAGATAGATGCCTCACCTCTAAGTTCTTGGTTTTGGTCTTTGGACTAGGAATCCAAAATTGGATGTGCACACTTTCTGAGCAAAAACGTATGAGCAGAAAAGTTTGAGCGATAATTTTTGACATTGGACCATGCTTGTATATTTCTCAAAGGAATATACAATTCTTTCTTAATTTCTCATTTATGGAACCATATACTTACTTATTTTTCATTATAACCCTCATTTTAGAGAACATCATCTATATATGAACAAATAGTGAACACTTTAGAAACTCCTATAAATACCTCCCTACCATACTCTCTTTTGAGGATTTTGGTAATTCAATCAATTTAAAATAGTTTCCCTAATCTTTAGCAATCCCATATTTGAAGCTCTCATGTGATAATGTATACCATATTCCTTGGATGAGTAGGAAAAAGATATTGGAAACCTCATACTTGAAGCCATTATAATCAATCATAAATTAATCTCTAATGCATTATCAAATATGGGAAGGCAAGGTAGGGATTTTAAAAATATTCCCAATTCTCTAAACCTAAGTACTTTTAAGGAAATGTGGTCTCTATTGAACTCCTTCCTACCATAATATGAATTAGGGAGTTGTAACTCTCATATACATCTTTTTCTCTTTTATAACTATAAAAAGTATAGTTTCAAGCCTACCATTGCATAGATCATGAAAATTTGAACATTTTTCCTTTTTACAGCTCCTCAATCTGAGCTAAGGAGCAAAAGTTATGACCCCTTCTGCATAGGCTCTCCAAGGGTATTTCGCCGGTGGAATAGGGTTGGGACAAGCTCTTTAAACCATATTCCTCTAGAAAAATACACTTAGAGGGTCTATTAAAAAGGTACTATTTATTTTTCCTAGGTCATCCTCAGGAACTGTAAAGAGGATATTTGCTCAAAATTTTATGATCCAAGCCATGGTGAAAGCAAAAGAAAGGATTTTTTGAAAGTCATAAAATAAGTCACCACTTGGACATTATATATGTATATTATATAAAGGTATATTTATATCTATATCTATTTATCAATGTTTCATATTTACTTACATATTCCGTGAAATAATTTGGAATTTTTTGCTCCCCAAAAATGACTTGAGCCTATATATTTTGACCCCTCCCACCTTTTGTTTGCTCGTTGCTCAGGGGTTTTTGCTCAGAAAATGGAAACCCCCTCCAAAATTGGACAATTGCTAGAATGGCTACTAGACTTTTGGTCATACTTTTTGATGGATTTTTTGTCAAACTTATCATCTCTTCATGATTATTGGATGTCAAAATTGCATTGACTTTCTTTGTCTTGAATCCTCTGTATCTCCTTTAGTGCTATTGTATGGACCACTTCCTGATTCTTCCAACATAGTTGCTTATCCTCTGATTCTTTTTTCTTTGGGGATCTCTCTCAGACTGGACCCTTGGATGCAGTAATTGCTACAAAATCCACTTTCCTTGAGTATCCTGGCACACCGTCTATCTGAATGCATCCATACTCATGCAGATCATGTTATCTATTCACTAGATAACCTTCTCCTTGCATTGGCATGTGGTGGTTCTTATTCTTGCTATGGATGGTTTTGTCTTTGTTAGTTGCTACCATATCACACAATAGAAATTCCTATTTCTAGTGATGCTTCACCTACAATGAGCAATTTTGTCTAGGCCAATGATCATCTCTTCCTAGGCAATAACTACAATTTCTAGAATTCGGCCCCCAAGCATTTGATTGTTACTGATTCCAATTTCCTTGTTGGATCTTGTTGCTTGTTAGCCCTAATGCTTTCTTGTTGTTTTTATTTTTGTGTGGCTTCTATGGCATTTGCACCAGTGGCAACTTGGATTGCTCCTATTGCCAACGTCACTACACTAGTTGGGCTTGATTCATGTGTGCATTGGGCTATACAAGCATACTTCAATTGGGTGGTTCTTTTGATAAATCCCATACTACAACTATGACTCATTCTTTGTCACTCAGAAGGTTTGTAGCTTTGTTCCATGAGCATCTCAAATTTGGATGATGTGGAAGCCTTATTTGACTTCTTTTTCTCCTTTTTTGATTTCTTAGTGTCTTTCTTGAACTTCTTAGCTATTTTCTTCTTCTTCTTTCATTTTTTATTTTTTTCCATCTTCTACTAGAATCAGTCTCTGAGTTGAATTCATTGTTGATATCCTCTAGCTTGTATGGAATCATTGTCATAATCCATCCTTGCTTTGTTTTTCTTTCTTTGGGTTATTCCAATTATTCTTTTAGCTCTCTAGATGATTCTATTAGGGAATTGAGCCCATGTAGACCTACTAGAAAGTCTTTGCCCCCAATGGCACTTTGGATTTGGGGTTTGAGCACTTTGCAGAAGTACTTCGCAAATGTTTCATTGGTTACTCATTTGGATGTATCTAGAATTGGATTCAAATTTCAAAAACACTAGACATAATCATTCATTGAAAGATCTTTCTTCCTTCTTTGGGGTTCAAATTTTAAAAATGCTAGGCATTGCCTTTCATTGAAAGTTTTTGTTGATCCAGCAATCAAAGATTCTTCTGGACATCATTAGGACTTTTTTCCTTCATGAAACATGCCAAGAATGATGTCTTTAGTTCATTGTAGTTGTTGAAATGTTCAAATAAACAAGCCATATGAAGTTAACTAGCTTATGGCCTGTCTGGTGAGGTTTTTTTGCAAACTATTGTAGTTTCTTTGCATCTTTGAATAGGGTGCCAAGACTTGTTTCCCTCTAATGGGGCCATATGGGCAGCCAGATCTTCCTTGTCTTTGTCATGACATTTGGTAAATTTGCATTTTAAGCTTGCAACTTCAGTTTTACCACCATACTTGGTGGTGTTTCTGGTGGCATTTGATTTAGTGTTGGTTGTGCTGTTAGATTTTGGCATTTTTGTGGTGTCAGATTTGGTGTTTGTTGTGGTGTTAGATTTGGTGTTTGTTTTGGATACCTCAAGTGACACTCTAGGCCTTTCTTGCTCTTGAAGAATCACATCTGCTAAGCTATTAGGCAAAGTGTAATATGCTTCCTCATCTTCTTCAGACAATATTTCATGATATTTTGGTTCTAATTCATAGGGCTCAAGTTCAATGTCTTCATCATCTCATGCTCCTACTCCGTCAAGCCATTGTCCTTTTTGCTCCACCCATCCAGTTTGGAGAGGGTCAAATTGTAATCTATGGTTGGCCTACCACTAGACCAAGGAAATAGTTTTAAAAAATGCCCAAAAGACTAGATCCACCACCAATTTGGCTTTCAAACTTTCCCTAGATCTTCTATATCTAGTGTTTGGGGTAGCCATTATAATTACTTCTTCCACAATGGTTACCATTTTAATTACTGCTTCCATGTTTGGCATTTGGGGTAGCCATTTAAGTAGAACCCATGTCCATGGTAGAGCAACAATGCCCAAAGGTCACAATGAATACCCAAACCCATTGGTAGATAAACAATGCCTTATCAAGGAAAAAAGTTTGATGTACAGGTGCCACAAAAGGTTGATGAGCAAAGACTCACGGCAAGCTAGGGAGTTGATAGAGGAAATTATCTCATGCTCTTCAATGGAGGGGTCCATATAACGTAACAAATGTTTGAAGAGGACCTTGCCTTGAAAAAAATAAAGGAGGATGAATGTCCTTATATGGATTTGAGGAGCCAAAATTAGTCATCTTGGAACCAATCATTAGGCCCCGAGACATTGTTGGATTAGCCTTGTTTTTATCCACCATCAAGATAAAGATCATTAGGTAATCCTACTCTATGGAGAGACCTCTTAGATTGGATGAATGGGAAAATAGTAGCTCTTGAGCCCACTATCCTGATACGGTCGAGCCCCCAACACTTTCCCAAGGTATCCATCAATAAATTGGTCTAATACTTTGAAAGTGATGACACCAATGCATTACTTCCCATATCCTACCAAGGTAGGAGCATGACTACAATATTGTATGGAGGAGCGAGTGTGAGCATAGTCACTAAGTAGTGTTGGGCCAAGTGGGGACAAGCTAAGATGGATAGCATAAACCTTATAGTCAAATTGGCTGATGGAACAACAACCTAACTAGTAAGAGTTCTAAGAGACATCAAGATTATGACCTTCAATCTAACCTACCAAGTGTGGTTTGTCATAATGGGCTTCCCTAGCCATTGTAAGTCTATGACATCATATTGGGTAGACCTTTCATGCATACTATAGAATTTGGTCCACGATTGGAGCTCAAATAGAATACATTTAAAGTAATGATGAGCACGTCATGTGGGTCAATCTCGAAACTTGAAAGGCTCACCCTATGTCCAAAAGTCTATTAGTAGTTGAATTTAATAAAACAAACAGGTCAACATTGGTAAATGTGCTCAAAGATTATAGGACAAGGAAAATGGGAAGAGTCCTGAAGACTCTTAGTGTGCTTCTTTATTTAAGTTAGAAGACTCACTAAATTGGATGGATACATTGGGACACAATACATCCACCAATTTCTAAAGGAATTAGATTATGCATCTTGACCATGATAAACCTACTGCCATTACACCTTTGTACACCATATGAGTGGTACTACCTAATGAAATTGAACCTGCCATTGATACTAAGGAGATAGTTGGCACATGCTTGAGAAAGAAATAACCTTATATCCTAGGAAACATTAAAGCATTTGAACCAGGTACTCTTTGAAGTATGTGATTCTAAAATTCAATCCATAAGGGTTACTACAACAATTTAGGTTGTTGGTTCTTTAATGATGAATGTTTCATGGACAATCATGTTGTGCCTTGCAATCTTTTTGTAACTCCTACAGGTACCTTAACGGAAGCCGTAATTCTTAGTAGAAGTTGGATTCAAGACATTTAAAGATGGTTGTTTGGTGATGAATCAACCCATCAACATTCTATCAAATGGACCAACATTCAAGCAGGTGTGGGTATGAAAGGATGTACTAGATGCCCAAGGGCTCTTTGAGGTTAGATTATATATTTGGGTTTTGATGAAACGTTGACATCCAATGTCACCCCATCATGTAAAAAACAAACCTCGACACTGAAGGACAAAACGATACTATCCAACAAGGATGATACAATACTATTGGGTTCCCATATTAGAGGCCCATGAATACTACCTTGGAGACACATATATTTGGGTATCCAAGGTACTATGTGTAACAAGATCAACTCCATCATCTTCAAGCAATAATGACAATGTGCTCAATAAAGAGTAGCACAAAGGATGTAGACCAAAGCCTCCAAAGTCCTCATCATAAACAAATGGGAGGAAACCATCAAATTTAGGAAAAATCAAGGCAAAGATTGGAGAGTAGAACCACAAGAATCTACCTTGAAAATGTAGAGACACAAGGACTGCTCAAAAGGACAAAAGAACCAATATCTTCTCTAGCTTTCCTCAAAGGGCAACTTCATCCCTCTATAGCCATAGTGGTTAAGGTGGAGACCCTAAAATTTGGAGCCTACATCACCAACAACAAAGCAAACACTGACAATAGCTACACAACAATATAGTCCTAAAAATGGAGTAGTTTTGCACATCCTCAATAGCAATGGCATGCAAAAAGATATTAAGAGGCCAAAATAGAAAGAGAAAATGCATGGACGAGATTTAGAGCCTTGCACAAGCCAACACATCATATCATAAAACCTTTATCTTCTCCCCAAATACACATCACATGCTTGGCTACAACAAGCATTTTGTCAAGCTAAAGATGATGGAGAGCATGCAACAAGTGAGAGGAGTTTGCATGAGGATACGATCTATATGTGAAATTGTTACTTTTGGATTTGCTTAAGTTAATCATGGTCACTATAAATGCTATAAAATAGTGCATCCTCATTGTTTTAATGATTTTACTTTGTAGTTAAAAAAGTACAGTGAATTATGGTAATATGGACAAAATTTTTGAGTGGAACACATTGATTCCAAGAGAGCCACATTTGATTATGGATCCATGGCTAGCAAGATAGCTGATCAAGCACATCTGATACCAATTTCCATTCCTCATAGTTAGATTATTTTGGGATGTAGATAATTTAGTACTTTTATTCTCAAAGTAAAATGGTTTAGAGCTATCTACAATGGTCCCAATGCTACAATCAAGAAAGATGGTAGTGGGTTTTTTTCCCATCTCCACCAAACTCTAGACTAATGAAAGTGATACCTCTGTTCTTCCCAAATAGTGTGAGTAGTCACATATTAATAAATTAAGCTAATGTATTCATTAAAAAAAATTGTAACATGTACATAATTAAGTGTAAATTAATATAATTAATGGAAATTTTATCTTGAATACAGGTTCTCTTTCATTTGAATTGTTCTAATTCAAGGTGGTGGTATGTGGTTCAAGTTGCTCCTTAAAGTAAGTTGACTTTCAAAGATAGGAAACGGGATACAATCTAGGACACTCGGGGTGATAGTGACCTTTTTCATTACATTCATAGCAAGTGACCCCACTCTTATCTTGAGGCCTATCCTCACTCTTTGGTGCTCTAGGTTGTCGTGCATTAACCAAATGCAATTTCAAATCAACAAACTTTACCATCAATTGGGAGATATTATGATCTAACTCAAAGGACTTTGGTATGTGAGGAGTGCCCATTACCTCCACCTTAGAAGTTTAAGCTGTTGAAGACACAAAAGAGGATTCAATCTTTAGAGAAGCTTCTTTCTTGGTCGTAATGCGAAGTGCTTCTTTCTTGATCTTTACTCATTACTTTTGAGCGAAGATGAGGCTCCAAAGCCATAACAAATTTGCTCATCTTTAAGTGCTCCATCCCTATGAGACTTTGAGGGGCCGATGATGCATATGCCACATATCGCAAAGTTGCCCTTTCATACTTTGTCCATAAAGTTTCATATTGGATTGCCAACGCAGAGACCATGTCACCCTCTCCTTGATAGAACCAGTCCAACTGCAGCATCAAAGCATTTGGTGACTCCATTGCCCCAAATCTCTGCTTCATTGTAGCCACCACTTGGTCCCAGTCCTCCTTGGTAGAGTCCGGCAAGGCCTCATGCCAACTCAAGGCTACACCTTTAAGAAAATCAGGAAAAATCTTTGCCCGATCTTTCATGGACCACGTAGAAAGCCGTCATCCTCAAACAAAATCCCAAAGATAAGACTCTGGGTCTTCCCCTTGGGTCCCTCGAAACACTAGAATCTTCACCATGATAAAACACAAAAGGGAAACACCAAGATCCAAATAATATCCCAAACAAGATCCCACAGAGCCTTAGTATACCAAGACCAACTTATTATGCATAACCGCTTGTTGAAAACCGCCCACAATGTGATCCTCAATGAAATCTTCAAAAATAAGTGACCAACCAATACCATGAAAACATTGTGTATACATGCATTCAAGAATCACCCTTCTTACAATTGGAAGTGCACATAATAGCTTCAAGATATTTTACTCTTCATCATTTGCATAGCAAAAGAAGTTGCAAGCATTGAGAATCACCACTCCACTGTTATAGTCAAAAACTTACCCAAAGACTCAACTGTTCTTCACACCAAGTTGCCAGTGCATGAAACAATCCCCAATCTATCATTGTGCCTACTGATGGTGTTGTCAATTCACCAACATATTCAAGAGTGCAAACAAAAAGGATATGATCATGATGACCATGCAAATAGCTTGAGCATCACCTTCATAGACTTCTAATTCTCTTAAACGGGCTGCAATCTCTTCTAACGGAGTTCTTCCAGGCATCTTCTTTATCACATCAAAAAACACATGCCTACACTAGGCATAACATGCAATCAAGTACAATCGAGACCATTTAGTAAGGTGGGATGAATCCAATACCAAACGTACCCGGTGTCTCCACCAAAAGATGTGACATGAAGTTGGGGGTAATAAACTTCATGCATCTCTTTACTTCCTACTGCTTTTGAACTGAGTGATAGAGATATTCATCACTACTCCCTTATATGAGAATGAAGATGGTAACATGCTAGCATTAATTTTTTGAATATTAAGAGAGGCCAATTGTCCTCAGTGTCATTAAATGTGATTACGAGGGCCCAAGCTAAGTGATGTTGTACTCAAGCATAGGGAGAAGGAAAGGATCACTGGAGGCCATAATCTTAGCAAGCCGGTCTGTGTCAAAGAGAAGAGTGATACGTTGTTGAAAGAAGATCTTGTGGCTCAACATGACATGAACTGATATATATCGAGGAGTTTGAAGGGGATGATTGGGTCAGATGGGTAGATTTTGGGGAAACATTGCACCTCCTTCATAGATACCTTTACAATTACCTCAAAACACTCTCCAAAATATCATAAGACACAAAGACCCATAACTTTTAGCAAAGAAATGATATCAAATAATCAAATACATATTGAAATGTGCCTTGAAATGGCTTTTCTCTAATATAAGTTTCGTAAGAAACAGAGAAGCGGTTGGAAAGATATGGGCAGTTTACTGGATGGGGTAAAAACTATCTGAAAAAGAAACATCACACACAGAGAGTCATAGATTTTTGGTCTAACATCTAATACAATAATTGAAGATACAAGATGATGCTTCTTGAAGAGAGCTTCACACTGATATAAGTTTCATCCAAATTAGACCATCAGCAAAAAGTTCTGAGCAAAATACTGACAAGGGGTCAAATTGTGATGAAAAACACCTACTCCTTCTACTTGGTGCCGACTTGGGAGAATACTACCTCCATGCTTAGACTTCATCAACGATCCAAGTCCCATAGAGGCTGCCCAGGAGGGAAGGAAGAGCTCCCTTTGTGACATGGGAAATAGATAAACCATGTATGCGCAATGAGCAACCGAATAGATAACACTTTTAAGCACTTTGGAAGAGAAAACAATGGAAAAAGGGAAGAGACACTCAAGAGAGAGAACCTAAAGTGACCCTCATTACCAATAGAGTGAGACTCCACTCCAATGCAACTCAAAATACTATAAACACAAGGGAGAAGAAGAGGTTTCATACGTACAAGAGGGAGCAGAAGCTCCAAGACTGCTCATAGAGAGAGAATGAACAAGAGAGAGATGGACTCAAGAGTCTACATAAGAGAATATCTACAAGAGGGAGAGAAGGCTCAAGGAAGAGTCTTGAGGAGACTAGGGCTATAGCAACATGAGGCCTAATGGTGGAAGAGATGATGAACAAGGGAGAGGAGGGCTCATTTTACAGAGATTTTATCACCCTCCTCACCCATTTACAATGGCTGCCTATAGATTCCTTTCCCCATCAATCACATAAGCTTGTATGTCACCATCCATGTCCTTTTTGGCTACTCTCGCCATGTGTCCATCAAAAGATGCTCAAGATTCTTAAAATATTGAGAAATTCAAGAGTCTCCCTACATGGAGCCCATAGGGACCCTCTCTTTTCCATATGTCCACATCCTCCTTATTCCACATAGGAATTCTAGAAGGATTCCTCTTGACTCCACACTCCTCCACATGCCTTCCACACACTTGGCATGTGGCCATTTTCTAATTTTGCAAAGATCCTAAAATGGGAGCACGGTGAACCCTTTCAAGCTTATATCAAAACCCTCTCATGTGGCATATCATTGGAAAGATCTTGAAGAGTAGATTCTAAAGGGACAAACTCCATGAACTTTGAAGTTTGGATAATCAAGATATAACAAAAACTAGATTGAAAAGAAAATTCAACACACTATTCAAAATTTTTGGACTTGTGTAAAGTCCAATTTGAGAAATGGACTAAAAAACAGTCCAAAAATTTTGAATATACTAGTAATGTTGTTTTCTGAACTAGATTTGACAATTCAAAACAAAAGATTTGGTGATTACGTACTAAGAACATCAATGCATAACCAAATCTCTTACAAAGGTGGTCTACATAAACATCTTCATAACTTCTTATGAGTTGAGCTACTATCACCTAAGAACATCAATAGATGACCAATTCTCTTAAAAAGGTGGTGTAAATAAACACCTTTATGTATAAGTGGTGTGCACACCTTTATGACCATTTCTTTTAGAAAGGTGGTGTACATAAATCCCTTAGAAAGGTAGTGTACATAAACCCCTTAGAAAGGTGGTGTACATATTAAATCATTTTATGTGTAAGTGGTGTACATATACACCTAACTTGGTGTTAAAAAACACCCTTAACTATAAAAATACATTGACATAAAGTTTAAAATACACCATTAAGTATAAAATGGACCTCATAAACAATCTTTATACACAATAATGAGAGTAAAGAAATAAAAAAAGTAGTTAACTTTTTATTCGATATTCGCTTTACATAGAAGTCCAAAACTTGAGAAGTTCAAAACTTGAGATTACAAAACCGTCAGCCATCATGTTCCTCAATGCCAGGCCCTTAACTACTGGGGTCCTAACTAATAGGCTACTCTAAGACAGTACCAATGTCCTCAATGCACCCTTGACTACCAGGGTCTTGACTAATAGGCTGCTCTAAGACTAGAGTCTTAGTAACAAGGTCCTCAGTAGTTTGCTCTTCAATTCCAAGCACCTGACTAGTAGGCTGCTCTAGAATCTATAAGGTCATGGTTAAAGAACCATCTATGGCTCCTAGTAACTCCTCCTGTTGCCTCGTCCATACCTTCTTTGGGTAAGGCTTCCTTACTTGATCCACTTGCATGTCCTTCACCCAAGATCAAGGGTGCCTTCCTCACTTTTAGTTTCAAGGGAAGTGCTTCCACCTCTTTAGCCTTACCTTTTCCTACGATGTGCTGTACTACTTCTTGCTGCCACGGCATTCTCGTATGATGAGTGGAACCTTTTTGACTCTAGTTGACAATTGATCACCCTTATTCTTTGTGCGGATTTCTTCTTGGCGTAAGTTATTGGATTCAGAGCTTTCATCCTCATCATCACCTAAGCTAGAATCATCACCCTCAGACTCACTACCCTCGTCTTCAACATTTTCCTCACTACCCTCTTCTTTGACATTTTCCTCTTCAAAGAAGGCAGTGCAACTGTAATATGTGTCAAAAAACTCAATCTATGGGGGGTATCAATGACATTTACATTTCTACCTTGGCGTAAATTTCTCAACAGCAAAACCCATTCGATAAAATGCTACTTCCCACCCATCATTTAGTAAATTCTTTGTCATCTCTAGTATCACATCAAGATGCATTTGCTTTCTATAATCCACCATTGCTACATCAAGCTTAACCTTATTATCCTCAAAGTAATGAAGCTTGGGAGTCCTTAAAGGAATTTTGATTAGATTGCCACCACCCCTGGATAAGAAGCACATCAAGAAAGGCTGCAAGAATTGAATAGCAGTGCCTTCCAAGATAATCATATGATTGTGCAGGACTATACCATGGTATACTTTTGAAAGTAAATACCCAAATGCAGATGTCAAACTCACATACAAGGCATCCCTTTGTGATTCTGCCATGAACAGGACCAATGTTAATCTTTTATTATCTGCCATAGGACCTTCTATGATAAACCGCACAAGTTCAACTATCTGTGACACTGCAAAATCTTGCAATTCATCTATGAAAAATACACATGGCTTCTCCCAAGCATGACCGCTCATTGTTATGAAATGCTCTGTATCAATGCCATTGATGTGTGTGAAATTTGTATCATTCTTTGATAGCAAGATATCATAGGAGAAGCTGAATGGAGAACCATCATGTAAACCATCAATTGCTCTACCTTGGGCAGTGGACTGCAAGGCCTTTTTCTTGATGTCCATATATTTTGTCTCAACAACCTTTGGCATTTTAGCTCTTAGATCCTTTGTTGGTGTGGCATCTGCATCCATTGAAGCCAACCACTTTCTAGCCCATGCCAATTGACTTGCTAGCTAACTCATCATTAGATTTTAATAAAAACAATAGTGCCGAGAGAGCAGCCTCACTTTGAATCATTCGGTGACCACTTCATCCAAGTTGCTATGCTTGCTCTTCTTTCCAAAGAAGCAGTCACCGTCTTGCATACTTCTTTTGTTATTGCATCTGGAATAAACCTTAATGCTCTCCACCAAACAATAGACATCGGTTTCATTATTTCTTTCCTTTGAGTTGCAGTGTGCTCTAGTGCCTCAAAGGATATCCTTCATGTTTCATATGCTTGGCAAACATCCACAATGCTTTGAAATACTGAGTCCTCGCAGAAGACAATGCAAGTAACATCCCTGTATCTTGCAATGGCGATGTTCAAATCCTTTGCCTCAATCTTATTACTTGGTATGCCTTGCTTATTGCTTACAACACCTTTTAAGCATCTATAGAACCGAGTCCTCTTTGCCATGTACTCAGAAGTAGGTCTCCTGCCCTTCATTGTTTGTGGCTTTCCACAGCCCACCCATAACTCCCTTGCCTTTATTAGGATCTCAGAAAGAGAAGAGCTTTTTTTCAACCCAAATGGAGCAGACAGCCTTTCTGATTCTAGAATGTACTTCAAGTCATCGTTAAATATGCATACATGACAAATGACCCGTTGAAACTTTTCCATCCACTCAATCTATGGCAAGTTTTCTTTTCTTCCCTCAATCAAGGGCAATCCTGCAAGCTTCACAAAAGTGTTGCCCATCAATGGGCTCAAACCTGCATCTTTTCAAGAATCTATTCTTTGCCAGCATATATCTCTTCTCGATGTCAATCCCATATCGGCTTTGGTACAAAGCCTCTTCATGAACAAAGCCACTTCTTCTAAAGTTCTCAAAAGCATTAAGAAAGTCCACGCCCTTTTGAAATGTGACATCATGCAATGTAGGATCATCTTCTTGAAGTCTCTTAAACGCCGTAGGATGAAGAGTGATATTAGTGGCAATTGGAGTTCTTGTTTTCCTCGTATCTTCATACAATTTACGTGAAAATGTCTTATCTAGCTTTCTTTGATTTGTGAACAATAAAGCTCGATCAATAAGCATTGTGGCCACGCTAAATTGTGAAAATTCCCAAATATACCCCTCATCCTTTGGAGGATGTAAGTCTGCCACACTTATAGAAAAGTCTGCAAGACTTGTATCTTCTTCTTGCGGATCCTCCTAATTATCACTATCCAAATTTTCACCTGGTTTTAAATAACATGTACTTGAACAATTTGCACGTGGAGTAGGAGTTATTTTGGCTCTCTTTCTGGGAATAGCTGTGGAACTTGAATCTGCTCCACGATCACTCCTTGGTCCTGTAATTGCAACAGTCGATGGTGTAGGTACAATTGGAGATACTATAGTTACTACTGCAGATTTTGTAGTTACTCTTGCCGGAGATACTGTAGTTATCGCCACAGATATTGGCCATACAACTTGATGGCTACATGTTTTAGATAGTATACTTATTACTACTGCTGCTGAAGGTAAAACACCACCACTTCGAAATGCATCCCACATTTTCTTCAATGCTTCCAAGGCACTAAGTAATTCTTGGGATCCCTCAATTGAATCTAGTAAGGGCTTCAAGAAGTGCTTGGGCGTAACTTGTAACTTGTAGACCACATGGTCATTCTTCCCTTTGCACATGACTTCTATCAAATTGTTTTCTTTAATGTTGATGGTTGAGACCATGCCACCATTTCTTATTGCCTCTTGAGAATATTTCATGCTTCACACATTCTCGGCAGTGATCACCAAAAAATACTTTGATTTGCGCTCCATAAAATACCGAGCATGTTCAAGATATTTGAAAGACACCTTGGAACCAAAACACGAAGCCATAGTTTTCTGCAAAGCAATCAAAAACAAAAAATGAGAATTACAATGATTTTCAAACTCAAAATATTAAAAAAATTGCTAATTAAATATTTAAATATTAAAAATAAAAAAATTAATTAAAAATTTAAAAGTTCAAATATATCTTTAAAACTATATTTCATTGAAATTTTAAAACTTCAAGTATATTTTTAAAAATATATTTTTATATTTCTAGACACTATTTTTTTATCTAATATTTTTTTACATAAATAATTTAATTCAAAACATTTTATAAACATAGATGAAAAATTTAAATATAAAATTTCTAAAATTTTATTTAATTTTTTTAAAATTTTATTTATTTATATATCTATATATTTAAAGTTTAATTTAATTTTTCTATTTTTTTTAAAATTTATTTATTTATTTAATTTTAATTTTTTAATTTTTTATTTAAATATAATATAATATATTATAACATATTTTATTTTAAAAATTAAATTAAATTATTTAAATTTATTTATTTATTTAAAATTAAATTTATTATTTTTTTAAAATAAATTTTTTAATTTTTTAAATATTTTTTATATTTATTTAATTTTAAAATTTTATTTAAATTTAATATAATCAATTTATTCTTAAAATTTATTTAATTTAAAATATTTTTTATTTTTTAAAATTAAAAAATTTTTTTCGTGTGTTTTTTTTTTTAGGAGGCCCAAAGGGCCCCCACTTAAAGGGAGGGGTTAGTCCCCTCCCCTAAGGCCCTTGCGGGCCTCCTATTATGCACGCAATAAGGGCCCTAAGGTGCCGTAGGGGAGGGGATTAACCCTCCTCCCTAACCTATTGCGTGTGCAATAGGCGACCCATGACCTGTTGCACGCACGATAGGTCACGGGCTGCCTATTGCGCTCGCAACAAGTTAGGGGGGGTTGATCCCCCCTCCACCCTCCCACCTCCCCGCTCCCTCATCCCCTGCCTCCCTCCCCGCTTCCTCGCCTCCCTCCCCGCCTCCCTCCTGTCCCCCCCGTCCCCCTCACCATCCCCCACCTCCCTCCCCGCTTCCTCACCTCTCGCCTCCCTGCCTTCACCTGCCCCGTCCCCCCTCCCGCCTCCCCCCTTGCGCCTCCTCCTTCGCCTCCCCCTCGCGCCATCGCCTCCCCCTCGTGCCTCCCGCCTCCCACCTCCATCCTCTCCTCCACCTCCCCGCCTCTACCTCTCCTCCCCAAAATCGGTCCCTACCTCCTTGCTCCCCAAAAAAAAAAGCCCTTCCATCTCTCCGCTCCCAACCTCCCCGCTCCAAAAAAAAAAGAAAAAAAAAAGGACCGAAGGGGAAGGGGAGGGAGGGAGAGGATGCAAGAGAAGAGGGGAGGGGAAGCGGGAGGAGAGGGGAAGGGAGGAGAGGGGAGGGGGAAGCGGGAGGAGAGGGAAGGGAGGGGAGGGGAAGGGAGGAGAGGGGAGGGGGAAGCGGGAGGAGAGGGGAAGGAGGGGAGCAGGAGGAGAGGGGATGGGAAGCGGGAGGAGAGGGGAAGGGAGGGAGAGAGGGAGTACTTGGGTGGGGAGGTGGTGGAGGAGCTCGAGAAGAGTTGTGAGAGAGAATGAGTAGAAGTAGAGTTTTATAGGAAATGAGTAGCTTTTCGGGCAAGTTAACTTTTTTAGGTCAAGTCAGCCTTTTTTAGTTTTTAAGGTTTTTTTAGTTCTTTTAGGTTCACTATAAGTAGAACGTTTTTCACTATCTCTTTCATTCAAAGTTCATTCTTTCACACTCCACGCTTCTCTCCTCTCATCAACCTGTTGCAAGATTCTCAAAATTTTCAAAATGTTCCAAGAGGTGAGTTCATTTCCAATGTATTGCGTATGCAAGAACTTCTAAGAATCCAGTTTTTGTAAATTTGTTTTTTTTTTCAAATCCGATTCTTTTCTCAAAAACTTATTGCGTACGCAACAACTTCAAAAAATCATTTTTGCATTAAATCTATTTTCCCACAAATTTTCCTCTTTACCTCAAACTCTCATAACCTATTGTCACAAATTTCTCTCAAACTCAAACTCTCCCAGCCTATTGGCTACCCAACAATTTTTCAAAAAAAATAATTACAAAACAATATATTACAAATTTCTCTCTCAATCTCAAAACCACTCAAACCTCCCTACCTATTGTGTACGCAAGAACTTCAAACCAAAATTTAACCATAAATCTCTTCAAAAACTCTTCTCACGACACTTTATTAATATGAGAAATCCATTTATAATATTTTTACTCCATAATATAATAAAAATTTATTAATTAATGTTAAAATATTATTTTGCTAAAAATATATATTGTTAATCTATAAATTAATATAAATATTATATAAATACATTAATTAAAAAAATATAACAATGAAAAGATGTGCTTTATATAATACTCATTCTTCAATAGTAAATGTATTTGTAAGTTCTTAATATGAAAAATCTCTACAATATTCTTCCTGCTATTAACTAGATATTAAATTTTAGTTTTAATAAAAATATACATTATCAACTTAAAAACTAATATAAATATAATGTAATTATTATATAAATTTAAATAAATATATATAAATTATTAATATTATACATTAATAACATTTAAAATTATGTGTATTATATAGTAATAACCTTTAAATTGTAAAAAGTAGTCAATCAAAGAATTAAATTAATTTTAAAAATAAGGAAATATTAAAATTTACACATGTGCTTTTAGCATGTATGCTTTTCTTCCATGTGTATCATACTTGTTAGTCGAAGAATGAAGAATTAGATAATGCATTTGCAAGGTAGGTATTTAAAACCATAGAATCTAAAAGAGGTTTAATATACTTGCTTATCTTTGTTACAGTATGTAATACTTTGCAAAAGCCTTAAACAAATAAGGCTTTGCACAAAACTATAGTATCATTGAATCCATATTATTTTTCTACTTTAGCAACCACCAGATATCCATGGTATGAATCCATGATATGGAATACATATTTCTTTTGAATATTTCTTATCACATACTTCTGATACACCATGCACCTTGAATGTAAGAAAATATGAATCGGTGTGCTTTTAGCCTATGTGCTTGTCCCTAATCAGTTGGATACTTTGACTAGGTAGACTTATAATTACTTAAAGTAAAGCCTTTGCAAAGGATCATACCTAGTATTGGATATAAACAAAACACTTTGGAAAGCATATAATATATAGTATATATATATCTAAACTAAATACTTTGGAATGCCTATTTTATATAGTCTATATACCTTAAATCTTACACCCTAAATCTTAAATCTTAAAGTTCCCTAAATCTTAGGTTATACAACCTAAGCTCTTAAACTTATATAATAGTTGTAATCCCTGAACCCTAAATCCTAAACCTTAAACCCTAACCCCTATAGCTTAAATTCTAAAACCTAATTTCCATATCCTAAACCCTAGATTCTAGACTCTAAATCGTGACCTTATATACTAAACCCTAAATCTTAAACCCTAAACCCTAAATCCTTAACCTTAAAACAGTAGTCATAAACCCTAAACCTAAATGCTAAATCTTAAACCCTAGATCTTAAACCCTAAACCCTAGATCTTAAACCCTAAACCCTAAATCCTAAACCCTTGGCCATAAACCCTAAACCCTAGAACCATAATCATAAACCCAAAACCCTAAACACTAAATCTTAAATCTTAAGCCCTAAATCCTTAACCCTAGATTCTAAACCCTAAACCCTAAACCTAACCCTAAAATACAACAAAAATTTAATGATTTTTTTCAATTTGTGCAATAGGTTTGATATATCCCCCAACCTGTTGCAAGTGGAACAGGTTAATGGTGCACCCAACCTATTGCAAAAATCAAGGAATTTTCTTGATTTATGCAACAGGTTGGATATATCCTTAACCTGTTGCTTGACACCCAGCCTATCGCAAAAATCAAGGAATTTTCTTGATTTATGCAAATAGGTTGGGGGGTATATCCAACTTGTTGCTCAAATCAAGAAATTTCTTGACTTGTGGAACATGTTGGATATATCCTCCAACTTGGAGGGTACAGGTTGGATCAATAGGTTGGGGTCCCAAGGTTGGATATATGCAACAGGTTAGGGGATATATCCAACATGTTGCACAAATTAAGAATTTTCTTGATTTGTGCAACAGGTTGGATATATCCCCCAACCTATTGCCCAAGCAACAGGTCGGGGTCCCCAGGTAATTTCTTGACTTGTGGAATAAGTTGGATATACCCCCCAACCTATTACAACAGGTTGGGGGATATATCCAACTTGGGGACCCCAACGTGTTGCTTGAGCAACAAGTTGGGGAATATATCCAACTTGCTGCACAAATCAAGAAAACAGGTTGGGGAATATATCCAACGTGTTGCACAAATCAAGAAAATTCTTGATTTGTGCAACACGTTGGATATATTCCCCAACCTGTTCCATATATCCAACCTGGGGACCCCAACCTATTGCTTGAGTAATAGGTTGGGGGATATATCCAAGGTTGACCCCAACCTATATCCCCCAACCTGTTGCATAAACTTGTACCCCCCAACCTGTTGCACAAATCAAGGTTGACCCCAACCTGTACCCCCCAACCTGTTGCATTTGTGCAACAAGTTGAGCAATAGGTTGGGGGGTATATCCAGCCTGTTGCACAAATCAAGAATTTATATCCAACCTATTGCACAAATCAAGAAAATTCTTGATTTGTGCAACAGCTTGGATATACCCCCAACCTATTGCATACATCCAACCTGTTGCACAAATAAAAAAAATTCATTAAATTTTGGTTGTATTTTAGGGTTAGAGTTTAGGGTTAAGGATTTAGGATTTAGGATTTAGGGTTTAGGATTTAGAGTTTTGGGTTTAGGGTTTAGGGTCTAGGATTTAGTGTTTAGGAGTTTAGGATTTAGGATTTAGGGATTAAATGCTTAAAGTTTAGGATTTATGGTGGTTAAGATGTTTTGGTATTAATTGCTTAAAGTTTAAAGTAATAATAAGCTCAATGATTATTTATTGTGTCTTTTTTTGAGTTGCTAATCTATTTTTGTACATAAAATAGGTATTCACCCTAACAGAGGGTATGGATGTGATGTTATATAAGAAGAATGAAGTGGTGGCTTTTGGATGAATTCATAGTCTTGATCCTATGAATGTGTGTCATTTCCAATGTTGTGGTGAGAGAAGATGTGTAGTCATAATCACCAACGTTGTAAATCCTGAAGTACATTTAAAATATCCACATGGAAAGTTTGAAACATTAGGAGATATCTTACAATGTGACATATTTGATATGCAAGCATATAGAATGCTCTGGGACCAAGATAAAATTGTTCCAAAGACGTACTTTCAAGATATCAAGAAAACTTATTTTAAGGAGGAAAAAGTAGAGATGTTATCTTGCTACGGAGAAGATTTAGCAATTGGCAACTTTAAGGGCTATGCTCAGAGTTTTCTCTATATAGTGGAGAAAATTAAGTTGACTAGTGCAGGTGTCATTCAAAATGCAATGGATAGTACTTCACATTTAGACGCCCATAATACTACGTCTCATCTACAAGTTCATAGTACTTGTAAATGGGGGTTAGCTTTCTTAAAATCAAGTTTTCCCAAGACGGTTTCCTTCAATGTCATGGAAGACACAACATAATATTATCAGAAGAAAAGGACTATAACACAAATGGGATCCAAATTGATAAGAAGCTATAGTAGTGATCAAGAGTATCATAGTGGCATGCTCATATGTATTGAGAATATTATAGTAACAGATGTTGATGCATGCAAGTGACTCAAATATAATCACTAGTATAGAAGACTTATCTTGTGTTGCAAGTGACTCGAATAGGCTCACTGGTATAGAAGACTTGTCCTGTGTTGCAAGTGACTCGAACAGGCTCACTGGTATTAAAGACTTGTCTTGTGTTGCAAGTGACTCGAACAGGCTCACTGGTATAGAAGATTTGTCTTGTGTTGCAAGCGACTCAAACATGCTTACTGATATATTGTGTTGAGAATAATAAGATGGGACCACAAAGAAAAATACACGCAAAGATCGATGGGATAAGTGATGCAATAACAGGAATTGATGATATTAGTGACAATGATCATGATGTTACCACTCGAATGCAGGGCAAAGGGGGCAGAGAATCTAAGACTTGTCATGTTGTTCGTAATATTGTTGCTAGCATGCTAGAGAATATAGATGGGAGAATCTTGAGTTACAAAGGAGAAAGAGTTCAACCACAAAATTCAAGAGGCATTGGCAACAAATTGACATTAATGAACATGTCTACCAGATTGCCATTTCCAAGATATTAAAAGGCATCAAATAATTCTCAAGCCCACACAGCATTTAATTATAGAGATGAAGATTCAAGGGAAATGGATTCGAGGTTTGATGGTCTTACAATTGAAAAACACAAGATACTATTTACAAAAAGAAAGTATGTGAGTGTGAAGAGGCAAAGAATCATGGCATCAATTCCAGAACCAAAGAGACATGTAATGTTATCCAAGGAGAATATGGAAAGGATGCTTATGCAAGTTTGTTGCAAGAGACTTTGCATTAGAAAAGTTGGGAAAGATGATTGTGTAGCCATACGCCTTGGTATTTGGAGTAAGACAGTGCCTAATAGACATAATTATCTTCTTCAAGAGTTTTCACGCTTTCTTCATCAAGGCAATGATCAAGATTTGAGCACAAGACACTGTAAACCTAGATTGAAACCCATGGTTAATGGGAGACCCATTTTCAATTGAGGATATCAATGGTTAACTGGACTATCACATGGCACATACTGGACCATCTGGGCAGAGGTGAAAGAAAAAGTGGTTGATACAATTCATGGAAATACCTACAAGCTTAAATGCCATGAAAGCACTATAAATGCAACCGCAACATTAAAGCAAGTTCTCGAAGACCATGCATTACTGAGGCATTACCACAGCCTCATCTTCAACAAACAATGCTAGATGGACATGTCGAATGTCAACAATATCTTCCTTTGGGAATGACAAAGAATGTTGTCCTAGAAACTTTCAATAAAGCTTTACAAGACAGAGATGAGAGCATGATTTCACGGTCAACCTTGTACAAAATTTGGCATAGAGATTTTTTCCATGTCAAGACACCATCAAAGCAAAGGATGTCAAAATGTAAGACATGTGATGAATTAAAAAATGCCATTGAACATAGTAAATGTAAGCAGCAGCGAGGAAGATATATTAAATGGCGATCAATCCATTTACGTCATGTGCAAGGTTCCAAATAATGAGGGATTAACAGAGATGGAAGTCAGTAGCATTATTCATTGCTAGAAATCGAGGACACGAAGTTTTAAAAAGAAGCATGGATACAATGTTGAAAAATGTATCACAATCCCTGATCCAAGTCATGTCCATATTAAACATCATTTGGCAAGACTTGGCCCATCAAGTGCAAATACATTACATGAATCTGATGACTCTGAATGAGATTCAGATGCATAAGATAATGTTTTGTATGCTTTTTTCCATACAAATGGTGTATCTATACACCACCAATACAATAATATATTGTATGGTTTGTTTTTCAAAAAAAGGGTGTATGTATACACAACTTATATATTGAATTCAACAAATTACTCTTTTTTTTCAAAAAAATTGTGTATCTATACACCACTTATATGTTGAATTCAACAAACTCTTTTCATATGGTGTCATATTTTCACTTCATAGTGTTAAAATTGAACTAGAGTTAGGAGACTACTATTATCATTATTATAGTTATTGGATGGGGGCACCATGCACAAGTTTAGATATTATAGCTTCATTGAGCCATTTTTTGAAAAATTAAAGGTCACCACTTGACTTTTTAGCTTAATAAGGCCATATTTTATATAATTAACCCATTTAGTACTCTAAAAAAACCAAAATTTGAGCTCACTAACTGAAGTTGAGTGGAGAGGATATGCTCCAAAAAAAAGTCCCAGGAGAGAAAGTCCAAAAATTTTGAATAGTGTGTTTTTCACAAAGTATTGGGATTTTCCCAAATTCTCTAATATGGTGTTTTGAGTTATTTATAATGAGATTTTGTGTAATGATTTATCCATTATTATATCATCAAACACTACCTTTAAATAAAATTTTGACATTTTAGTTTAATAAAGCAAAATCCTTATCATGTCTAGGTTGAAAAATATTCTAACTTTATGGATGAGGGAAATATTTTTGTACTTCTATTTGCATTTCCAAACCTTTAGCCTTTCTTTATATCTATTTGGGCTTCATCACATTCGATTCGAAGACTTCTAGAGTAATTTATATCAACTGTTGTGATTTTATCAACCATTCATCCTTGATAGTTGTAAGTAATCTTCTCAAGCAATGAAATTCATGCAATTAAGTGGGGAGGACTAAGTAGGAACCTCCTCTAATATTCCTTAAGGATTCACTAATCAGGGTAAGAGAAAATGATTCATATTTCTCACCCTAGCTTGACCATACTCTCAATTGTGTTATTTATAATCTTGATGCTCTCTACATCACAAATGTTCACCATTTAACTTCTAGTTTTAAAGAATTTCATCGTCTAGTACTCTCTACATTACAAATTTTCACCATCTAACTTCTAGTTTTGAAGAATTAAATTCAGTTGGGAGATTTTTTGAAAGCATAGACAATGCGTGAGGCATGGAATATGTTGCTTAAGGTTCCTCGGATAGGGATGAGAGGATCACTTTATATAGATTCCACATTGTTCCTTTGGTGCCGATAGTCAAGGAAGATAATTTGCTCCCAACATGGGACTTTCGTGGATTGTAAATGACTCAAAAGTTAAATTCTTATAACAATACCATTCAATGCGCCAAAATGCCCTTGGATGGTTGTTTTATTAATTAGATATAGCAAGGTTATTTCAAGGTCCAAACTATCACCCTTCTCCAAGTGAAACTTATGCTAAAGGTACAATGATTACCTAACCATACTAAGTTTCATTGATTTATGAAACAAGTCAAGAATACTCAAGGTATCCAAAATTTGTATTTGGAGTTATAGATCTAAAATTGGCATGTTTTTAAAAATGATTTTTCCTTTAAATATTTGAAAACTTAAATAATGTCTTTTATTCATTCTATTTGCCAACAATTGTCTTTTAAGTTTTCTTTCCAATAGAATTTAAAGCTTTTTTTAAATAGTTTGCAATGGGCTGTGCATCAAACTATTTCGTTATGTGTTTTACAAGATGTAAAATCACTCACTCTGTCTTTTGGAATTTGCTCTGACCATATTCCATATCAAGAACAACCATATGAATGCTAATGTTATCATTAACTACCAATGAATTTGCATGTCGATATCATTCTTTGATTAATTCGCTAAAGGTTTTATATCCACATCCATACCTTATTTATATTTGACATAAACAACATCAACATCACTTTCAAAAGTAATTCCTTCACCGTGCTCTATTTGTAACCATCAATTGTATATTCGAGAATGGAAGATTGAAATTCATCTTATATAAGTTTAGGCTCCTTGTTCCAATTGAAGTTCAACCTTGAAAGATTCTGGGGAGCCCACATGCTTTTTTACCTTTTTGATGTGTAATAGGCATGTCAAGTGTCTCAATGGAATGAGAGATGCTTGTGGGTGCCTACTCAATTCACAATGGGATTCGGGATGTGAAATGTCTCAATAGGCATGTCCAAGTGTCTCAATGGGATGAGGGATGCTTGTGGATACTAGAGAATTTGCATGCAATTCTCATATCTTTGTTCTCGGCATGAGATCATAGATACGTAGGTAACTCAAATTGTTTTGAAATTCCTTATCATGCTCGACTTTGGATAGAATATGAGATATGTATCTAAGTAGGGCAAACTGTGCGGGTTCAAGCCTCATGGATGATGCTTATGGATCTATTATCTTCCAAAGAGAGAAGTTGAAGGTGTGGTGCAAACGTACAAGTTTGTTTTTCATGGGATTGCCTATTGGCCCTATGCCGTAATACGAAAGTTGAAAGCGCGAGAGGACTGCGTTTCCTCTGCTCATGATTAGAATGATCAGGACTCACGTTCTGTTGTGGTGAGCAGCTTTAGTGTACAACCAAAATTTACCCATCACACCAGCAACGACCGTCCTGTGTTTGATAGCGTAACCCATTTGAAGAGACTGTTCGTCTTGAAACATCGTAGACGCGTGTGCGAATTTCCATGGCTCGGCGCTAAAAGAAAAAGTACAAATCGGATTGCCTTTGGAGTCTTGACGTTCCAAGTTCCAACGGGTCGGTTTTGGGCTTCTTGCCCGGTTTGATTTCTGCCTGGTTTGATTACGCGATACTTGACTGTTTATGATCTGAGTCATGGTGGGTTTCACTCAAATATAATATTGCTTAGGCCAACGTCGAGGTGTGAAAAGCAAAAGCTAGTGGGGTGTATGTAGCAGCGGCAATCAAAGGCCCGCTTGTTGTGAGAGGAAATGCTCGAGCTGGCTTTACTGCAAGTGATTGTGTCGCGACCAGACAAACGACATCTGACCCGAAACAGACGAAGAAGCACTTTCTTTCGAGGAAGGGGGGGGGGGGGGGCGAGTCTGGCAAGCATTGCGAAAAATTTAACAAAAGTCCTCTTAGACGGGAATCTGGAGCGGCCGCTTTCAGCACGGCCACAAGAACTCCTCGCGTGGAGTTGCGTAGGTGGAGGTGTGCGCAATGCGCATTTTCCCTCGGGGAGTTTTCTTTTTAGCGTGGATGTATAATATATGAGATCAGCGAGCAGGTCGCGTGCAGGTTTTCGCACAAACTGCGGTGTGGAGGATTTTTACAGGAGGAGCAAACCGCTGAGGGACGTGTGGCTAAAATCTAGACGCAGAGGCCGCAACGAACGTCGGTGGCCTTCATGTCGCGCTACCGATTTAACTGCAGTCCAACGTCGAAGCTCCAACTATAGGGAAGAGGTGCCGTGGAGAGGAGGGAGACGGAGACTGGATACACACTCGAGGATGGAGCTTGGAAGCAGGCTTGGTGTTATTACAGAGGCGAAGGAGTGTACTGGGGATGGTCCCAGGGAAGAAGAAAGACGGTGGTAGTACGCATGATCGCCATGCGCAGCCCATTTTCAAAGCTCTCAACGTCTTCTGATCGACTTGTGCATCGAGTACACTACTCCTGTAGACTTTCACGCCTACGAATTCATAGAGTAATCCATGTGTGTCTGTACTGCGTTATGGACCCCTGCAACCATCACCCACCTCATCTCTCACCTCGTCAACCACCCAAACTCCAATAGTATCCTATTCTCTCTTCTACTCACTACGCACGTAGCTTCCAGCGTATACTCGCTCCACCAAAAAAATGTATGTATTTTTAAAGCCTTTCACATTCAACATCATATTTCCCAATTAAATTATCACAAGATGGATTTCTTTCATATACCTTGATGGAAAATGGCTCTACTCTGGGATAAAGGACTTGACATCACACATTATAGAGGATGTGGCACAGCTCTAGTTATACTCTAAATTTGGAATTTCAAGAAATGGAGTTGCCTTTAAGAGAATTTCTCGTGGCAAGATGCTGGCAGAAAATTTTGTAGCAGAAATTAGAAAGACGGAGTGTTTTTTTGGACAGAGAGATGATGGCTGTAAGGCCTTAGGTTGTTTATGGAACTTAAGTATTGGCCGGCCAGCAAAAGAGAAGGGGCATGATAAGGCACTGGTGCACAACGATGCATTGATGGCAACATCCACCAAACTTTTTTTCATCCAGCCTTGACATGCCAACCAAGGCAAGAACACGTCAACTTGGTGGGCCTAACAAGAATCTAACTCTTGTTATCCAATAAATTTTTTACGAACACACTACAACTAGGAGTCCCATACACTTTTTTGTATTTCCAATGGGCATGTGTGAATACCATGGCCACTTGAATGCATTTTTATTTTGAAGTCTTTGATCAATGCCTTGCCATCTCGAGCCAATAGACCCTTAGTTTATAACTAATGTATGATCTTCATTTGCTCTCTCTTTTTCTATTTTGGTTTCTCAGATGTACTGGTGGAACCAGTTGTAATTCGAAAGTCTTATGTGATTATCAGTCTCTTGAGACATAATATAAAAAACAACTTTTTTTGCCAAAAAAAAAACTAATGTGATTTTATGATATAGTCATTTGGATTATTGTGAATCAAGCCTGAGAGATTTGCAAACCCTTTCTCTTTAAGGGCTCTACATGTCCTCTAAGTGAAATGGGAAAAAGATTATAAAGTATGATTTTTTTAAATGCCTAAATTGAGAGTTTCCCTTAAGTAAATGTTTCTTTCAAAATACCTTCATAAGAAAGTAGTATCTGGACATATATGTAAAACTATTACTATATAGTAATGAGGACTACAAGCCTTAGTCCATTAGCATTTTAGATTAGATTCCAATCTTGCATTCCTCCTTATGAATGTTCGTTATTATAGCTCAACATCCAAGGCTCACCATTTTGTCAACTAAGCTAGAAAGGGCTTACCTAGTGCCCATCAATCTCAAGTAAATAAAATATTTGTTTTAAAAGGTTATTATCTAATTTTGAATTTGAATTTGATATGGGAGGGGAGAAGGGAGCTTTGTTTTAAAGGTTATTATTTGATTATGATATTGGTAAATATGAGAAGGGGGCGAGGAGACAAAGGGGCGAGGGAGAAGGGAAATGGGGAGGAAGAGGGGAAGAGGGGGAGCGAGAGGGACGCAGAACATAAAAGAAGAGAGGAAGGCTAGGATGGCTAATGGGGAGATGCAACACCCGAGGGTTGGGGAGGGCAAAGCAAGCTAGGGAGAGATGGGAGGCCAGATGGAGGGGGAGAGGGAGGCTAGGAGGGATTGAGGGAGAGGTACAATGCCACAAGGGGGGGGGCAGATGAGGGGAAGGTGTAGTGCCCAAAGGGAGCTGGCGAAGGAAAGATATGGGGGCAAGGGGAGGATTAGGAGGGAATAGTTGCGTAGGAGGAGATAATGAAGGGAGGGAGCAAAAGCTAAGGGGGATAGAGTTAATAGATGGGGAGATAGATGAGGGAGCCAGGTGTGAGGGGGAAGAGGAGGGGTAGGCGGAGAAGATGGTGAGGAGGGTGGGAGGCAAAGCTTTGATTATTTATTTTTAGAGCGATGGGACTTAGCTTAATAGTTTTAAATTGGAGGGGGAGGGACTAATTAATTCAATTTTGATTAAGAGTTGAGTATGGAGTGATAATGATTAGGATACATTACCTCCCTCCTACAAGCACCTTCAGAACGATGCCAAAGGTTGATTTTATTTGGCAGGGTTGTCAACATTTATGGCTTAAGGCTCGGGGGGTTCACTATGTAGAGACTATATATAAACCCTATATATCATGTGCGTTTAAGCCCTATTTATAAAACCCTTTATCTGTGAAATTTTCATTAATAAAATGCACCCTTTTTGTCTTTTTTTTCCCCAAAATCCTTTTTCCAACACCCTTCTATCTATGAAAATGTGAGAAAAAATGAAATTAAATATGCCCTTAATATGTTGAACTCACGTGATAGTCACATTATTGAGTCACCCCTTGAGGCTTAAGGGCTCCCATATCTTAGAGGGGTCGGTGTCTTATATTAGCCATTTGAGGGTTGGATAACTTGAGTACGCTTTTAAATTAGGTTCTATGGCTCAACATATCGCCTTGGCCAAATGTCAGTTGATAGATTTATGCGTGGTTACTAAGTTGAAAGCATCGATGCTTAATTAGTTGGGTTCTCGTAGAGACCTTGACTGCTCTTGTTTAGGTTGTATTTGAGCATGTTGGATGGGTAGTTTGTCCCTTTGAATCTCCTTTTTTGTATATTTGGCCTTTTATAGGGATTGACTTCCCTCTAATATCAGGTGATTCTTTTTAATGGAAAAAAAAGAAAAGAAACTCTGAGTAGGACATAATGAATTCACATTTTGTAACTCGTTATAATTTTCCATCTCCTAAGAAAGAAGGTTTTTATTTCATATAAAACAAAAGACACTATATGATAAAAAACCTTCTTTGCATGAAGACGGTTTTTATTAGGTTCATAACTTTGCTATATCTCCCTCCTCCTTATAAGTTTTATCTTTTGTTTGATTAAAATTAGGTTCGTAACTTTGCTACATCGAGACTTATAAGCTTTTTTTAATTGTATTTCAATATTCATTTCATAAATCAGGCTTTGCTAGTCTTGACAGTATGTGTACATTAAATTTTCTTTGGCATGGGAAAATGGCATTCAATTCATCAGGAGTACATTACTCAATCCATGGAAGCGGGAGGATTGGGTTTTTGAGACATTGCATTCTCAATGTAAATAGGTTGTGCTTGAATTGGATCCTCACACTATTCTCTTAATAGCCGTGGTCAGTTGTAGCATGCGAATGGATCAAACAAGAAGCTGTGGTTGGAGTGAACAGACGCACTGCAAAATGACCTAGGAAATCCTTTTGTCTCCCTTTGCTATTAAGATACCGCAATCCGTTCTCTTATCACAATTGATCATTGTGGTGCAAATCAGTTGGTTAATGTTTTTGGGAAGGTGCCTCACGTTTTGAGGGTGACAGTTCCATGGGACTTAATATTTGGATTAACCAAGACCCTTTTATCAATCGTATAGCTCCCATGCAGATTAACCCATGGATTTCGCGATGGATGAATTTACGAGGTCTGTGTACATGGGGATAGTTGTGGGACTAGCAAAGACACTAGTGGCACTTGATTTAGCATCTTACAGAGCAATTTTAATTGACACAAAGAGAAGCACGATTCATAGAATCGACTTTGCAGCGTTTGATCTAGAATTGGGCTAGTAGTGGTATTCTTTATCGGCCTAATGATCTTAAGGGTTGGGTTTCATAGCACTTTAAACCCTTGCCTAAAGTGGGGGTTCAAGACCTTCATATTCTTGGTCCTGCAGCTATTCCATTTTCTATTTGGCTCTCTTGGCACACGTTCGCATGGCTCAGGCTCAACAGATATCTGGGGAATGCGAGTCAAAAGGGTTTGGGCAACTACACCCTCTCATAGATTGAATTTCATTCTTGGGCGCCTCATAACTTGTGAGTTTGCTACAAAGGACTTTTTAACTAATTGGCATGGGATATCACCTATTTGTGTGTTTTGCAACGTTGCTTTGGAGACACACCACCATTTGTTTTGGGATTGCCTTACCTCTCGAGCTATCTTGCATTTCATCTTTCTTATGTTTTGGAAAGGCTAGTTGATTATTCCATGGTTGTGGAAGGTGGCACTTTTAGGCGATCGTGCATGCATAACTCAAGCACGGTACATGGTTTAGAGTCTCACAAATGGTATAGTTATCCTCTACACTATATGAAGATTTGCGAGCTGAGGGTGGTTACATACCAGCGCCCACCCAAGGTTGATTTGGCCCGCAAAAAGGGGGCGCCCAAGGTCTTGCGTAGCCACCCCCCCGCCTAAAGAGTGCCCAAGTTCTGACAATGGGGCTCCAATCACAAAACAAATATCCTACACCACGTAAGCCATTCACACATGCATGTAATAAATGAGCTCAGCCTTTTACATATTATTTGCATTTGGTGTGTAACCCCCCCCGCCCATCCCCTTTTCTCACTTGGCCGGGCGATGAACCAGCCTGAGTTCGCTAGCAAAATTGGCTATTATGCCGATAGAAGTGTAGAATTTCATGTTGTGTTGCAGATCATTAAATCAATGTATAATCTCATTTTCTTCACATATTAATATATATTTTCCTTTTCTCGCGCAAAACAAAAAAAACATCCGTTTAAAGACGTCTCTTCAGCTTTCCGTGCATGCGTACCCTTCTCTTAAATCTGGTTGCCTATAGCGTACATACTTTCCACATCTTTCTGCCGTCCAGAGCGTCGATATTCTCGACGTTGCCACGTTCTGATAAACACACGTCTTGTCGTCTCCTTCCATCAGGTGCTTGCATGTGCTCGCACAGTCGTGGCTCCACGCACGTGGGTTTGGCACCCGAAAATCCATTCCACCTTAATGCGGACGGATAGAACTTAGCTGCGCGTTTGTGCCGCCTGAGGTTTGTCCACACACATGGAAATCAGCACCGAATCGAAAGCCTCATTTGTGAAGCAATCGTCAATCTGGACCTTGGCTTTGTTCGTCCATATAAGTCAATCAACAAATCGCTACAAGGCCTTGACTGAAGTTTCAATCGAAGAGAGACATTTTGAATGACAAGCATCCACATAGGATGAGAGAAATGAGTTCCACTTTTCAGTTACGGTGTTTAGGCTGGATTCAAACCAGACGGCGGCAAAGCAGCTTGGACGGAGAACGATCACCGGTGTGGTATTCAGGCTAGTCGGACCGAGGAGCAAAATGACAACTTTTCCTCTTGATCGGGGCTTGAGTGGGGGAGAGGTACCGAACAACTTTTCCTTCTAGGAACAAGGGAACAGACCAATGATTTTGTGCCAAGCGAATAAATGCACTTTTGCAAATTCGGCATCCGCCTGGTTTGAACCTAGCATTAGAGACTACAACCACATCCGCGGGGATGGTCAAGGTGGGATAGTCTAAGTTTATTTCTTGACGAGTGAAGACATGGTAATTTGAGTGCCAAATGATAGTTCTATCCCTTGTAGACTTCTGTTTTGCATGGCTTAGTAGGGTTCCCATGCTGAGAAATGAGCCGTTAGAAGTGACAATAAATTATTCCCTATCATGTTCTGAGCATGCCGCATAGTTATTGAATACCGAGATGCCAAGAGATTAAAAAAAATTTCGTCTGAATGTGTTCTTCACTATTCCATCATTCAGCCAATCCACAATGTAGGTTCTAGGATCATTATTATTCGTGGTCTACTGAAGCTAGATGTTATAAGATATTGGAGTACTGTAATCTTAATATACTAATTGTGTCAAATTTCTCAATGACATCAACAAGTTAATGATTTTTGGATACAAAAACTTATGGCTCTTATGGGAAAAGTCCCGAATCTCTTTATAATGTACAACACCATTTACACCCATATTTTAAACATAAGCATTAATCCCATTTTGATAAGCTAGCAAGTTTTAGAATGTTTAAAGTGATGAGAATGTAAGATTTAGCACGTGAATCAAATCATGGAGAGGATTTGATTGGCTTGGGTTGTGATGGGTGTAAGCCTCAAGGTTAGAAATGCTACTCATAGCATGTCTTCTTAAAAGAATCCAACATTTTTTCATCTAGTTTTTTCCAAATCCTTTTGTTCACTTTCTTCTTTAATGTCACCACCTTTTAGAGATGGAATGAAGGTGGGGGGAAGGTCACGGTCTAGGTGACACACTTGCAGATGAACAGGCTTGCTCAGCAAACTCCTTTAGAAATTTGAGGTCTCCTATACCAACCAACATGGAGAAAGTTGAAAAAGGATTCATCTAGCTATCCAATAGCTATGAGAAACATGAGGTGGATTTGCTGAGACTAAGATATTTAAAGTGAAAAAAATATTTAGACCTTTGGAATAATTCTATGATGTTCATAAGGTTCATGGGTGGTGATGAAACGTGAGAGAATAAAAGTGGTGTGGTTGAGCAACTATTTGCTATACTATGGAGAGAAAGTCATATCTACGTAATAAGTGTAGCCAACTTAAATGCAATATCTATGAGAGGCGGTGATCACAAAATTATGAATGTGAGAATCATGAGCTACGATAGGCTGAGTATGAGGGATGTTGTGGGCAATGATTCATGTAGTTAAAGATAAACCTTCCTACTTTGAAAAACCTAGAAATTGACAAACTACCATTAGGATACTATAAAGCACCACAAGTACTTTTACTTTTGTGGTAGAACAGGTCTTGTTACAACTAATCATATGGTTATATTGTTGACATTATTGGTGGAATTTGACATTGACATCATAATTTGTGTTGCTTTGAAACTAATAATTTAAGTGTCATAGTATTGGTGGTAATAGTGCATCTATCACTGGTAGTTTGCTTTGTAGTAATGGTAATATTACCAACTTAGGTATAAGAAGACCCCATCAATTTCTTTTCAATATATGGGTCATCATATCTATTGCATCCTACCACACATCGTATCATGTTGCATCATATCATGTTTTAGTGTATCATCATATAAGTAACATTGCATCATAGAATACATCATAACATGCAACATGGTATATCTATTAGAGTGTGTTGACAATGCTGCATCATGGTTGTATGTTTGTGTCCTAGTTAACAATTGAAACGTCATACATGTATTAAAAGCTAAAATATGAAATGTAATATGCTCAAAGCATTGAAATTTAATGTATCTATGGGTTTGAATTTGTGTATACAGAATACTATGGTGCCAAAGTATTATTGATGAATTTCTCAATGAAGCTTGATAATCCTGATGTCTAAAGTAATCTCCACATTCAAAATTTAAATATGAGACTAAATTATTACAAATTTGTTTGCTTGAATGAGATCATTGAACCATTGTAAAAACTTTTTCTATAATCTCTTAAACCTGTATGATCAAATGGGACTTGTCACTTCTTTGCTACTTGTGACCAAAAGGGTCTTCCTCACTTCTTATCATGATCCACTATGACCAAGCGCCTTGTTGTGACACCCTTTCATCCACTTTGATGGAGGCCCCTATTTTTACCTTTTCCAAACATGCATTGGCACATCAAATAACATATGTTAACTTGACACCTATTGTCATGTTTGATCACATAAGTCAACCCAACATACATGCTCAAACATTAGTTACAACTCAACTCTTGATTATCACTCATGAGTTACATTTGTACCAACTACCTCATGGTGAACCAAAAACCCTTAGTCATAATTTATTATCATCTTTGATCATGCAAGTGACCTTTCTTATAGATTTGATTCACCCTAAAATGGATGTAATAGAAAATATACAATAAAATTTTGATATATGTGCGATGCTCTTTGAATTAAGCCAATATTATTGTGATTTTGGATTGCTTCATTTTCTATGCACTTCCTTGCAATGAGGCCCATAGACCATATTAGAAGTCTATATTTCATAATCCACACTCATCAAACCTACTAGCATCCAATATAACTTCCTTTTAAAATTTCCCATGATTTTAAGCCTCATAGCACTTGTTTGGGGGTTACTAAGACGTCCACTTTTATTATGTGTATGGTTTGAGGAGGCAAACCACGTTTGCTAGAGTTATTCAAAACTCACATCTCTCATGCTAGATTCGAAATTCTCATGTCTCATCATTTTGGTAGACTCAAAAATATGGTAGTAGCCATGCCATTTCTTTTCAAAACTTCTTTTCCCCCTCACTCCCGTAATCTCTATACTCTTGTAACTTTTCTCTCCTAGCATGGATTTTGATGTAGTACTACTTTCCCCTCCGTGCTCCCGTGACTTATCCTACTCCCACTTTATTTTCTTATTTCTCCCCCCCCCCCCCCCCCCCAATTATGCACTTTGATTTGGATTGCAAAGATTCATACGGGTTTCCTAAAACGTTTAGTCAAGTAAGTTTTCATCTTCCAATGTTTTTTCTCTTCACAAGCTACGTAGTCATTATTCTTGATTCAGTTTCCTTAAAATAAGCTATCTTCACAAGCTACATAGTCCTTATTCTTGATTCAGTTTCCTTAAAATAAGCTATCTTATGGTATGATGAAACTTGCCATGGCTTACAAGAGAGCCAAAAAGAGGTTGCAAGACAAGAAATATGGAAAAACTCATCAAGTTATCTTTAATGGAATAATGAAGGGGGAGTACAGTATGAAACAATAAGGATGACACATTTACAAACTTTGTAGAGGGAGAAATAATGCCAAGAGAAGTGGGAAAAAATTCACCTTTGCAAAGTAGTAGAAATTGGGAAAAAAAGATGCATGCATGCATTTTTGCATTGCAGTCAAAGAAAATAACATGAATCATAGTCTCATCATTGAGTGACAATTCTACCAATGCTTTAGAGATGCTTGCCCAAAATTATACTCAATTACTTAAAAGATGTTGAGCAATGCAAAAAGGGTGCACAATTCACATCTACTAGCTACAAATAGGGTGGCATTAGCTATCTTTTTTTCCTTGAAAAATAAAATACATCTATAGAGTATGAAAGGGATGTAAGTAGTACTAGGAGCACATCATATAGGTGCTAACATGACATAGGTCATTGCACAGTCAATCCTGCAATGCTATTTGCTACTATCCTTCTTCTCCCTCAAAATATTATTACATTGTTGTGAACTCTTGGGGGGAGAGAGAGAGAGAGAGAGAGAGAGAGAGAGAGAAGCAAGAAGAGTGTGTGGGTGAGTGGGTTTAATTAGCCTCGTTTTAGCTATAACATGTGAGAAGCCAATGAGATGTATGCTTGAAGATTTACGAATGAGGACCCTAATCCTTACTTTTGTAGAAGTACACACACATTTGAAGTGTGTAGTGTGGAAATGAAATCCAAATTAAGCACTACGCGTTGGATAAGCTCTTGCCTCTCTTGTCTGCCATGTTTAAGTTCTTGAGAGTTGTTCTCGAGCTTTCACCACATGTCTCTCTTGCACTTTGATTTCTCCACATGGTATGAGAGTTACTTTTCCTTTTGTTACTCAAGTTTTTTTGTGTTGAAGCAAACATTTGAGATGCTAAAGGTTTTATAAGCTTGGCATGGTTCCTTGGATGTAAGGTCCACTCTATCCTTAAACCTTTGAGTATTCACTAGTTTGACTGGTCATATTGTTCCTTCAAGGCCTCTATTTTAAATTGGCTAGTAGAGGCAGGTTATTCCTGGTTCAAGTGCTACTATACTACAAGGCATAGACCCTTTTTTGACGAAAATACCGATGCTTTTTACATTAATTAAAAAAAAAAAAACGGGTGCAAACATCGTTAAAAGCGTCAAAAAAGAACCGTCGCTATATAGTGATGCTGATAATCGTCACTATATAGCGACACTGATAATCGTCGCTATATAGCAATAGTGGTAAACATTGCTATATAGCGATGATTAACAGAACACAAAAAAAAGCATTAGTGGGGCTAAATTGGGCCATAGCAAGTCCTGTTTTGCCCCACTAACGCTTTTTTTTTGGTAATTATAAAAAAAAGTTTTTTATTACAAAATTTTCCTTGCGAAAAGGGTGATACAAAATCGCTCAAATGAAATGATCGAGCAACAAAAGCATATACATGTCAAACATATACAACATTGTTTGTTACAAAATTACCCTTTTGAAAGGGTGATACAAAATTGCTCAAACGAGCGGATATACAAAATGACTTACATGGTGAAGTATATGCAAATTGCTACTACTACTACTACTACTCATTCAAATCATCCTCATCATCCTCGTGCTCGTCCTCGTCTTGTTGGCCTGATCCTTGGTCCTCGTGAGCTGCGCCTTCTCCCTGATCCTCATCACATGCGTCTGATCCCTGGCCCTGGTGATCGCTCACCTCTGGTGATGGGACGCTTGAGCTTTGACCCTAAGAGTGAACCATATATATTGAAAATTAGATTGGAACTTAAAGAATAAAACAATTTAAAAAGTGAGATAACAAGTAGGAGTAGACTTATACCGTGCGAGCAGCCACCTCAGCCCAATTGACTGTCGCTCCCATTGCCTCTTGCTCATAAACCACGGCTTTGTTCCTATGCGAAATGTGCATCACATCTCTGCATCTATAGGAAGATGACCCATTGCAGCTTGCTGTGGATCCAATTTACGAGAGTTAGAGTTAGCTAAAGTGCATGTAATATGTAGTAAAACAAATAGAACAATACATTAAATGAGAAGAAGTAGACTTACCACAGTTGCCTCGAACACCAACCGTCCGCTGACCCTCGAACATTTCGGGATGGTCCCTATTCTTCTTCTTTAAGAACTTCCAATCAGCTTTGTCTGCCCAGCTGGGTTTAGCCAACCCCTTTGTGATGGAAGTATGCAAGGCTGATCTACGATGCTTCAAGACCAAACCCATGCGCTCTCGCATATAATTCTCATTAAACTCCCGATTTGGCATGTTAGGGTATTTTTTTTTAAATTCATCGATGACCGCCTGCTTCTTTTGGTCATCTTGATACTGCCAATCGGTAGCAATGCTGCTCTTGAAGTGATGGCTCATCAACCGCCTCATGGTGGCCATCACTGCTTTGTCCTTTCTATCTTCTATTATCTCTCCGACAGCCGTGATTTGATAGGAGAGATCCTTTGATAAGTAAGGAGGACTGATGGTAGCAGAGTCAGAAGGAGTGGAAGCTATGCGAGCGCTTCCGGAGCGAGGAGTAGCAGTGGGAGTAGGAGAGGGCAAGGGACTTGACTGATACTGTGTCTCCGGACCAAGTGGAGACCTGTAGGGATGTGAGTGTGCTGACTCGTCTACATCTCCCGAGTTAGCACAACATAAGTGGCCCCTCCTACTCTTCCTTCCCTTACGAGAGGCACGCATAGGTGATGACCCCTCAGTCAAAGGGGCATGAGGGGACGGCTGGGCAGTAGGTCCAGCCGTCGGTGTAGGGGAGGGAATTGCTGAGGTCCTCTGAGATAGAGGAGAGAAGAATCTCGCTGCCTCCTCATTGCTCATCTGTGCTACAAACTCGTTGGGACTCCTGACAAAGCCATGCGCGGCTAGCAAAGGAGTTCCCTGAGGGGTAGTCACAGTGCTATGTCCGAGAGGAGTCGGACAAGGAGTAGTCGCAGTGCCGAGAGGAGTCGGACCAGGGGTAGTCCCCTCAGGTGTCGCTTGAGAGGAATCAAAGTCCTCTGGAGCATATAGATCGTGATGTCTCCTCTTGCGAGGCTGTCCATACTCATTAGACATGCGACGTGATGCCATGTCTAACATAGACACAAACATGAAAACAAAAAACAAAAAACAAACATAAGCATATGCATAGGCAAAGGAAAAGAGGAAGAAGAGGGAAAGGAAAAGAGATTGGAAGAGGGGAAAGAGAGAAGAAGAGGGAAAGGACAGAAGGAAAGAAGAGAGAAGAAGAGGGAAGGAAGAGGGAAAGAAGAGGGAAAAGAGAAAGAAGAGGAGAAGAGGAAGAAGAGGGAAAGGAAAGAGGGAAACAAGAGGGAAAGAAGAGGAAGAAGAGGGAAAGAAGAGGAAGAAGAAACGAGGAAGAAGAGGAAAAGAGGAGGGAAAAGAGGAGAAGAGGAGGGAAAAGAGGAGGGAAAAAGAGGAGAAGAGGAGGAAAAGAGGAGGGAAAAGAGGAGGGAAAAGAGGAGAAGAGAGAAGAAGAGGGAAAGGAAAGAGAGATTGGAAAAGGGGAAAGAGGAAAAGAAAGAGAGAAGAAGAGGGAAAGAGAGAATAAGAGGGGGAAAGAGATTGAAAGAGGGAAGGAGAAGGAGAAGGAGAAGGAAAGGAGGGAAAGAAGAGGGGAAAGAGAGAAGTAGATGGGAAAGAGGGGGGAAAAGGGGAAAGAGAGGGGAAAAGAGCATATGCTTATGTTTATGCATAAGAGGAGTCTAATGCATAAGCATATATGCATAAGCATAAGCATAAGAGAAGGAGACATATGCTCATGCTTATGCTTATAGATGAGCATAAGAACATGAGCATGAAAGAGGGAAAAGAGGGGGGAAAAGAGGAGAAGAGAGAAGGAGAGGGAAAGGAAAGAGAGATTGGAAAAGGGAAAAGAGGGAAAGAAAGAGAGAAGAAGAGGGAAAGTAAAGAGGGAAAAAGAGATATATGCTCATTCCTTCTCTTATGGTCATGCATGAGCATATGAAGAGGGAAAGGAAAGAGAGATTGGAAAAGAGGAAAAGAGGAGAAGAGAGAAGAAGAGGGAAAGTAAAGAGAGATTGGAAAAGGGGAAGAGGAAAAGAGAAGCATGAGCATATGTCTCCTTCTCTTATGCTCATGCATAAGCATAAGCATGAGCATATGTCTCCTTCTCTTATGCTTATGGTTATGCCTATGCAAGAGAAGGAGACATATGCTCATGCTTATGCATATTGAAGGAGAAGAAGAAGGAAAGGAGGGAAAGAAGAGGAGAGAAGAGGGAAAGAAGAGGAAAGAGAGGGGAAGAGAGGGATCCTACGCCCATCACTGCAGCTAGCGCTTAAGGCGCTAGCTGCAGGCCAATGCAAATAACAAAAATAACAAATGGAAAAAAGAGGAAGCACTTACTTGGAATAGTATGTCCCGCTCGGTATTTTGTGGTCTGGCCCTACAAAAGAGAGGAAACATACCATTTTTCAAAAAGCAACTTCTCAAAAAGATTGGATTGAGGAGACAAGGAGAAAGAGAAGGAAGAGAAATACAAAAAAGACTAGAAGAGGTGAGTCTTCTTTCTTTCTTGAAATCTCGTTTTTTGTTTCAATCCTTTAAAATCAAGCATGAAAACTAGTACACAGGTTTAGCAATACAAGGAGAAGCACTCACAAAATGAAATCTCACAAAAAACCTACCTACATTGTTGAAAGAGACTCACCTCTTGAAAAACTTCCTTTCAAGAAACCAAAGAGGGAGAAGGGTGGAGAGGGAGCACAAGAGCTAGGAAGGGGTGAGTAGTAGTGAGGAGTGGAGAATAGAGTGGGAGGTCATCAGAAATAGGTGGGAGGAGAGATTGCCTTGCTTACAATAGAGATTAGAGAGTGCTAAAGAAAGCGCCGCATGTCGCGTCGGGTTTCGATTTTAACCCACAGCGTCGCTATATAGCGATGCTTTTTCGTCGCTATATAGCGATGTTTTTAATTAAAAGCATCGCTATATAGCGATGGAACAGAGCAAAACATCGCTATATAGCGATGCTTTAAGACACTTTATGTTCTAAGTTAAAAAAGAAGCTCATAGATGCTATTTTATAAACGTTAATATATTTTCTTGCAGCTTATGTTGTGATTTTATAAGTGTAGATGGGTCTATTCTGTGGACTCCCATTTGTCTAGCGCTCCTGCGAGCTTCCCCTCCCCCCCTCGCCGTTAGCCCCTACCTCCCCCCTCGCTCCCCCCCCCCCCTCCCCTCGCCGCGACCACCTCCACCCCTCCCGCTACCCCTCGCCTCACCTCCGCTCCAGCCGCCCCTCGCTCCATCCCACCCCTCGCTCCATCCCGCCCCCTTGCCTCCGCTCCATCCCGCCCCCTCGCTCCAACCCGCCCCTCGCCCCCTCGCTCCAACCCGCCCCCTCGCTCCAACCCGCCCCTCGTCCCTCGCCCCCTCGCTCCAATCCGCCCCCTCGCTCCATCCCGCCCCCTTACCTCCGCTCCATCCCGCCCCCTCGCTCCAACCCGCCCCTCGCCCCCGCTCTAACCCTCCCCTCGCCGCCGCTCTAACCGCCCCCTCCGCTCCATCCCGCGTCGCCTCGCCTCGTTTTTTTTTTTTTTTTTCCTCTCTCTCTCTCTCTCTCTCTCTCTCTCTCTCTCTCTCTCTCTCTCTCTCTCCAGCCCGCCTCGCCCTCGCCCCGCCTCCGCCATTCCGCCCCTCGCTGCTCCCTCGCCATCCACCCCGCTCCAACCCGCCCCCTCGCTGCTCCTTCACCCCCTCGCTTCACCCGCCTCCGCCTCATTCCGCTCCCCTCGCCCCCCCGCTTCACCCCTCCACCCCGCCATTCCAACTTCACCCCCCCCCCCGCCCTCTCGCCCCCTTCCGTACTCCCCGCACCCCGCAGCCTTCGCCCCGCCCTCAGCTTCGACCCCTCCGACCCTTCATTTCGCCTCGCCCGCCTCACCCCCAGGCTCCACCGCCGCTTCATCCCCTTCTTGGGTGGCAGCCTGTTTTTCTTCATCGGAAGCTTGCAGTTAGTCTTGGCGGTATGGCGGCCCCCAGCCTGGATCCGGAGGCCCAGTCGGACCCTCCCTCTCCAGATGCCTACCGCGTTATCCTGACAGAGCAACAATCATCCCGTGTTCAGGCGGTAGTAGCCAGTGACTTTGCTCGTACCTCTGTTTACGGTAGAGTCATTGGACACTCCCCCTCCAGGTCTACCATCAGGGACTGGCTCCAGTCCACTCTCTTGCTAGAGGATGGCCACATTGAGGAGGTGGCCCTTATGGGAAGGGGCATCTTCTGGCTCAAACTCTCCAGTGAGAAAGCTGCGAGCAATCTGATTGCCGGTTCCCCCACATCGGTGGATGGGAAGATCATCATGATAGTCTCGTGGTACCGTGGTTTCAGCGCAGCGGATTTCGATACTCGGTTCCGTATACCTCGCCACCCAGTGACACTAGTTTTTCCAGGGCTTGCTACTGAGCTGCGGCCGATTTTTTAGGTCCACAGGGCTCAGGGGTGTTCGCCTTCCACTCCGGGAGGACACGGAGCTTCTGGACTCAGAGTACGCAGATGATACAGCCCTTTATGTCCAGGACGATGAGAGGATGCTAGAGAGGGTGCGGATGGCCCTGGAGGTTTTCTGCTCGGCCGCTGGTGCGAAAATCAACTGGAACAAATCAGTTGGTTTTCTCACAGACCCGGGGGCGTGTTCTCAGTGGGGGCGATTTCTGGGCTTCAGATGGATTCCACGTGGACAGACAGCTAGATACCTTGGCTTCCAGGTTGGCCTAGACATTACGCCAGCTCAGCAGTTTCTCCCGGTGCTAGATTCCATCCGACGGAAGCTGGCTTTCTGGAGCACTGCTAAGCTTTCCCTTGCAGGTCGTGCTTTGGTAGTTAACCAGGTCCTTCTAGCCACGGCTTGGTATGTGGCTTCCTGTTGGTGCTTCTCGAGATCCAGCGTGGCACAGCTCAGGAGGTTGGTTCGGAACTTTCTTTGGTCTGGGGAGGATGGGCATAGAGATACCAGAGCCAGGGTTGCTTGGCAGACAGTCATTCTTCCGCAGGCTGAGGGTGGTCTGGGGGTCATTGATCCAGAGCTTCAGAGTCAGGCCTTGTTAGGCAAGCTTATCATCCGCGGTTTGACCCCAGGGGGGCAGACGTGGAAGATGTTACTTCAGCAGGGAGTCGGCTCTTGTGTCCCGCGCCGAGGTGGAGAGTGGCTACCGTCCTTCAGGTGGATCTTCACTTCCGCCCCGCTCACTCAGCCCCGCTCCCCACTCGTTCGTAGCCTCCTCATGGTTTGGAGGCGGCTCCGTCTCAGTCTCATTCAGTCCCAGCCCAGCTGTCAGGAGGAGATCGATCGCCAGCCGCTCGTCTGGAATGGGCAGGTCAGAGACGCCGAGGGCCTTCAGTTGGGGGAGAGATCACATATCAGGTGGGACGGCTGGATGAGGGGGCCAGCCCGGTCCCTTCGAGTTTGGAGGGATACGTACAGACATCTGGAGATGGCCGATCTTGCAGACGCAGCTGGAGGTGCACGCGGAGTCCAGGCGAGACGCACGGAGATCGACGGCGCGATCCCAGCCGCTTGGTTGGCTCCACCTGAGCCTCAGGTCCTCATGCCTGGAGACACCCACTGGCTGGGACAGTTCACCCCCCGTGGCATCCCACTGGTGGTCGCAGGACGTTTGGATGACTCCTCTATCGCCTTCTTCGCGGTTTCAGGGGATGGACGACTCAGGAGAGAGGATGCGCTCATCGACCCCCTACTCCCGTGGCAGAGGGTTAGGGTCGTAGGCCTTCTGGGGAAGGTCTGGCATACCGACCCTAGTATCGAGCAGGACCAGCTGCAGCTTTGGCGTCTTTGGCTCTGGGAGGGGCGGGCCTTGTCAGAACTTGAGTGGGACCCAGGAGAGTGGTGGTGGCCAGAGATTGTGACAGGACAGGGGCCGACTTCCTTCTTCGCTTACAGCACGACTCTGGGCAGGCGAGTTCTCGGGAGGATGCAGAGCCGCCCCCCCACCCAGCGTCCTAGCTGGTACGCACAGGGTATTTCCAGGTTCTTTTTGTAGGCATTCTGGAAGGCCTTGTGGGAGAGCTGGCGGCCGCGGAAGATCTCATACTTCCTGTGGCTTCTTACCCACAAAGGTCTTCCAGTGGGGAGCTGGTTGAGGCAGATAGGCCAGGACGGTTGCTGTCAGATTTGCCATGCGGATGAGGAGTCACCAAAACACTGCCTGTGGAGCTGCACGCGCGCCCAGGAAGTGTGGAGGTGGACTTTCGGGCTTCTTGCTCGTGCAGCACCAGAGCTAGGAGTGATCACTTGGGGCGCGTTCTGTTGGTGCAGCACCGCATCTGGTCTTCATCACTTGTTCGAGGCATGCCAGCAGGACCCCACTTTCCTTATCACACAGGGGACGTGGGGGCTGCTCGAGGGTATCCCACAGCACCTAGCAGAGGCTGATACAGGAGTTCGGGAGAGGCAGCCAGTCTGGGAGATTATCAGCAGCATTACAGGATGGCACATCTGGACCTCGCGCTGCGCGCAGATCCTCGGTGGCACCTCCTTATCGACTGCCCAGATCATGGCGGAGATTTGGAGTGAGATTATTCATACCCTCAGAGGCCAGTGGGACCAGATTCAGGGAGACTCCTGGGCCGGTCAGGAGAAGCGGAGACGCTTTCTCCAGGCTTGGGCCACACAGTGCCTCTTCTTCGAACAGACTACGCAGGGCCTTCGGTGGCACTACTCACCACCCCGATGGCTGTTCATTCACACTCAGCATATCCCTCCGTGAGAGTATGATCTATTATGCTACCTTTTGGGCTGCGTCCGGTTTGTGAACGCAGCCCGTCAGCTATAAGCTGACCTCTTGTATCTTGTTCTCGAAGTAATATAATTAGCACTGTTTTTTCGGCAAAAAAAAAAAAAATATAAGTGTAGATGGAAGGGACGAGGGGAAGCTCGTCCGATGATGCACCAATGCCTAGGAGCACAAAGTGGCTTACGGAGAGGTTATACTATCATTGCACTCATTGCAAGCGAGAAGTATGACATCAACGTCGTACTATCATGCACCACTTGTGGATGTATGGGGAGGAGCCCGAACCAGTACCCACCGTTGGTATTGCACGTGTTGATGGATTATCGCTAAGTCAAAGCTATTTAAGTTTGCGGTTAATATTGGATACCAGGAAATACAAGATCTTATATTTACACGAAATCTTAAAATAGGATGAGGAGGCTGACGAGGGCACGCATATACCTTCACACTTTGAGCAAGACTATAGTCTCCCGGATGACGACGAGGGTATGGTCGACATGATGGATTCCATTTTTAGGGGCACTACATCCCATGTAAATGTGATGTCAGAGTTTGAGGTCAAAATGCAAGAGTTGCAATCAACACAATTGTTTGAGGGTGCTAGGATGTCTAAACTATGTGCTTGTCTCTCAATCTTGAATCTGCAAGTAAAGTATGGGTGGTTGGATACAAGTGTCTTGGCCTTAATGAGGTTAGCTCTTGCATTAATTTGACTCATTATTTGAATATTGTTTGTTTTGAGAATCATCATGTATGGATTAGTGTACCGAATCATCATTGTTCGAAGCCTATGTATGTTTGAATTGTGACAGGTTGCTCTAGAAGATGTTGCTTGCACCAAATACCATGCTCGCATCAAGAGATGAAGCGAAAAAGATGCTAACAACGGTGGGTATGGATTATGATACCATCCATGCTTGCCGTAATGATTGTATTCTCTTTCTCATGAGCATGGAGACTTGGCTAGTTGTCCGAAGTGTGGGAAACAACGATTTAGAGATGACTTGTAGGGTGAGCGGATACCGGTAAAGGTCTTGAGACACTTTCCCATAATTGCAAGAATACAGCATGCTACTACCAATGCCGGATCCAATTGATCCCGATGAATGTAGCGAAGAAGATAAAGATCACAATATGAGCCAAGAGGAAGATGTGCATAATGACCTCGCACGGGAGGAAGATGGAGATCACGATATTGAGGAAGAAGACAACGATCATCAAGAATTACCACACTTTATTGAAGAAAATGATCAAGTACTTTTAGGTGAACGTACGATGATGATATAGGAGATCAACTCAGTATAGAGTTGGAGATAGACTTGTTTGGCACCTTAGACTTGGCTCAAGATGAAACAATTGATGTAAATGCTCTTCATTGATTTTTTTCATCTCAAACTTGGACATGAATATATGAGCTTCAAAGGCTTGATGTACATGCTCTTATATTTTTATTCTCTATGAGATCAAACATGTATGAAAATTTAAAAAAATTTATCATTGGAAAAAACTAACTTTTAAGGCCTATATGAGTAAAAAACCTCTCTGGAAAATGTCGCTATAAAATAGTATATCAGTGTTGCTATATAGCGACACTTAAAAGTCGCTATATAGCGACCTTTGTAATAGTCGCTATATAGCAACATTTGCCTAAAGTTGCTATATAGTGATGCTTTATGGGACGTGCTTTTCATACCGACGATTAGCGCCGTGCCTGCGCTAAACGTCAATACGTAAACGTCGCTAGCTACCCATCAAATTTTTTTCTCAGCCTCCAGTTACCATAAACTACTCATTATTCAACTAAGACTATGTATTGAAGCGTATTGATCCATATTCTTTGTGAAGGAAATCTACAAAGATGGCTATTTTGTATTTTATAGTATTGTCCCAGTTTCTCTATGCTTGTACATCTTTCATTGCAATTCTCAAAAGCAGCTGTATATTACCAATTTTTTTTGGCGCTTGTTCTTTTCTCGGAAGCTTGGGTATAGTAGCCATTCTTGCAAACAAGAATTGGCTAAAAGTTCTTGCTCAAGTAAGGTTATAGAAAGCCATGTAACACTCTTGTCAGTGATTCACCGTTTACTAGGAGAATCTATAGAAATGGAGGACCTTACCTTTTTAGAAGCTATTCATGGCCTGGAAGTCCTATTTACTACTAGCTACCTTGTAGATGCTTTATTTTTCGTATTCAAAGCAGTGTTTGTAGCTACACCCACGTTTTTCATAAGGGCCTCTTGTTGGGTGGTCTCAAACATTCACTGAAGAAGCTGGGATAGACTTAGGAGAGAGGCTTGTTGTTACTACACCCACGTTTTTCATAAGCTATCCGACATATGATTTGCATGGTTAGTAATATTATCTTTTAGAGCATTTTAAATGAAATGGATGTAATAAGGGCTTACATTGAGGAAGGGTACAAATTCTCCTCCTTCTGCAAGTAGGTGCATTAGAGCTTCCAAAATGTTGTTGTATGCATACTCAAGTGTACTCCTCATCTGTACATTCCCGGCCCATTTTCATATACTAACATTATAAGAATACACATTAGTTTTAGTGATTGACATGCTAACCAAAATTACATCCTAAAAGATTGAAAGAAGAGGTACTTAAAAATTCTTTTTTGAAGTTCTCTTTTCTCCCTCTCTTTCTTACCCTTCTCCCTTACCTTTTTCCCTTCTTCTCTTTTCTCTCCCTTTCCTTTTTCCCTTTCCCCCCCCATAAACCTTCTCCTTCTACTTTTTTCCTCTCCTTTTTCTTTTCTCTTTTATTTGTCCTTCTAGTTTTGTTACTCATTCCTTCCGCTAATTTTCTGATGTTCTTCTAATCTAACATTTCCACCTTTGTTTCCCTTTAGTTCAAAATAATGTATGTATGTTTAATTTATTGAATTTGCAATGTGTGTTAGGCTTTATGAATGTATATTTTTCTGAAATAGGCTTGAAGCATATGCTTTTCCTTTCTTTCAAAATGAATGTGTGGTTAATAACTTGAATTTGCAAAGCCTATAGGCTTGAAGCATATGCATATGCTTTAAATATTTAAAGCTTTAAGTATATTTATAAAGCTTCAAAGCTTTAAGCATATATGATATGCTTCACGCCTATATGGTTCCCCTACCCTTAAATTGGATTTCCCAGTATCTCCTAAACAAGTGCACACATGCAGCCTAAAAGAGTTAAGGCAAAATGGCATGCTAGTAGTAGCTTTGATGTTGTGAATAAAGAAATTAGGTAACATTTGACATGGTTATGGGCCATATTGTAAGAAATGCATGAGTAATATAACATGACATATTATCTTGGATTTTAAAAAGGAGCATTGTACATGTATGAATTGAATAGTTTTTGTTACTGTAACATATGTTTTATGATGAATTGAGCTATGATTCATAAATACCAAAAGAATATAATGCTTTTAGACCATCATGTAGTAGCTCCAAAAGTATGGAGTATGTCTTTTCAAAGCTTTTCTAGTTTCTGACAAAATTAAAAAAGTTCTGGAGCATATTCTCAAATGTGTGTGGCAAGTTTGCACACCCTCTCAAACCATATAAAATGTTGTCAAAGTGGTTGTCATCTTTGGTTTGTGACAAGCTCAAGTAGACTTGGACTTTTCAATGATCATTTGGTTGCATATCATAGAATAAATGTTCAAATATTTTTGAATACATTTCAATACCCTATACAATGGTTTTATATTAATCGTGTTCAGTTTGCAAATATCAAAGTTTTCAACGTGTGGGTTAGTTTAGACACCAAGTTTGTTAAAATCTATTGATTAGTAACATATAGGTTATGGTTTGAGCAAGTTACCCATATGCAATAATATTCGCTACACATAGAAAATGAAAATGGGCTGCACCTAATCATTCTTTGCCCCTATCAATGTGATGTTTGCAATGTTGGAAGTAAAACTAAGTGCCAAGTTTTGCACTATTGTTTAAAACTATATTACTTGTTACTTTGAATCAATGATTCGTTGTAGCAATAATGGACTTGAGAAACTCATAATAGTCATAAATTTAGCCTTAATTAGAAATCCTATCTCATAAGAAGTGTATTTCATATTTGATTAAATGTATGTAGTAATGTTTCACACATGAGTCTGAGACATGGACTAGAGCATTCTAGCAAGCTATATGACCCCACAAATCAAGAATTCTATGACTAGCTTCATCTTCATAAGGAATCATGGCTTTGTATAGCACTCTTATTTCACTTGTACTAGGCTAAATCCACACATCTGTTGGATTTAATGTTCACATCCTTTTTAATGAGAAAAGGCATAGTCACTTCCATCACCTTAACCCATTGCATTAGTTGTTAACTCCTCTTTCTTAAAAGCATCATATTCTCATCTAGTCATTGTCGAATGCAACTTATATGTCAATGTCCATACCTATCCCACACTCTCTCATTACAACCTTAAAAGATATCGTGTTCGTGGTCTCTTACACAAATTAAAAATTGTAGAATCCTTTCTTATGCATTTCCTTTGATTTGCCAAATTTCGTCATTGTACTTCCTTACTTTAAGAAAACCATCATAATGTATTCCTTATTAGAAGGAGGATATGATGAAGGAAGAAGATTTTAAACTTGCTATCCAATACTAAAGTGGGTGACATGTGTGCCATGTTTGAGAGTATCATGGGACTTGCTTTGTGCCAAACTACCAAGCCTGCTTGTGTACAGCGTTGCCCTTTTTTATAAAACCTGCCCTAATTATCTACACAAGGCAAGCTTGTGGTCTTTTGTTCTTACGGTGACATCTGGGATTGATTACGTTCACATTTGCATAATGTTAATCGGATTTTCGTACTTTAACTAACCGCTGTCAAGTCAATGAGACGCATGGATCTGAGGATGCTTTCCTGAACGTGGGAGACTTGAGAACAGCACAGGTGTTTTTGCAGTATTCGCCGAAATGGAATTTCTGTAGGTGGGCGAGAGTTAATGAACTCAGTCAGCAGGATAGCCGCAGCCTGCGACATGAGAACGTTACCAATCGATAAAGTAATTCGCTCAGGCGGAGATTTCGTGGGCGAAGGGACGTGTTTGAATCAGCAAGCGAGCTGGGTCCCCTGAGTTGGAAGAAATCTACGGGATGGAAACTCTGGCAGTCACTCGCAAATGGGTGACATTTCCACAAAGGAGGAGCGAGAAGGCAACGAAAAGACTACTTAAAAGTCAGAATAGGATGAACAAGCGATATCGAGCAGGGAAAGTGTGTGGGGGAGGCAACTGCTGGTAGGGTCTTTCTCGCCGAATGAATGATAGTTGCCAAATTGTACCGGCAATTATTGGAAAGAGACGGATGACCGAATATGGGGAGGGGTCGTTCTCGCGCAATGAAGCCCAGCAAGGCACTTATTGATTGGGATCACACTCTCGTCCTTTTCCAGCTTACTGCAAGCGGGCGTGCTGGAGAGGCTGACAAGGATCTTTCACAAATGCATGACAGTGTAGGAAGATTTTTATCTTGAAAGCGCAGGCAATAAGCCGTGGTGATGAACGGATCGAGGATGGACAGGCTTCTCCATGTGGTGAGAGACAGTACTTAGAGAGTACTTACCCGAGAGAGAGAGAGAGAGAGAGAGAGAGTTCAGGCCACAAGACACCGTAACCAACAAGTGAGAGACACACACACACACATATATATGTGTGTGTACACACACACACATATATATATGTATATGTACATACACACACACACATATATGTATATCTTGTGAAGAGATTGATAGGCAACCGATCATGTGGAATGATAGTATATTGGATGATCTTGGTAGACCAGCTGGTGCTTCATTCTACATGTAGTGGTCCAGGTGGGAGAGGGGACCGCCTCATCATTGGGGTCATGGAAAGCTTTCCGTAGGCTTCCAGAGGAGACCAAATCTCAGTTGATAGGACAACTCAGAGGGAGTGTAGGGAGGATCTTGTAGATTGAGGCAGCCCTTCCAGCAGATTGGGTAGACATAGATGATATGCCACTCACTTGCTCCATTTGGGCAGATGCTTTTACGAGAGGGGGTGTTCCTCTTCAGGTTTTGGCCTTTTGAGATGCACATGAGGATACCTTGGTTTTTGGTGGGCATGATGCACCTTGTGATCTTATCGTTGTGCTCTCTCTCTCTCTCTCTGTCTCTCTCTCTCCACTTTCATATGTGTGTGTGTGCGCACACGTGCATGCACATGTGTGCATGTCTATACACACACACACACACACACACACACACACACTTTTGTGGATAATACTATATAATACTACGTGGGAAACCTTATACAAGGTAAAAACCCACCATGAAGTACAAAAGAAAATGTACACACACATGAAATTACAAATTAAAAAGCCCTCTAATCCAGCCTTATAGATTTTCTAAACGAAGACTTAAAGGGCTCAGGATTTGGGGGTTTCTACTGACCAATCAAAAAATAATAAAAATTGGACCACTCGATTATTCAAATCATGTCAAAGTGAAATTTTGCAATCTATTTGCAACATTGATCATGATGGGATTTTGCAACTACCTCCACCTGAGAAGGTAGATACTTAATGCTATTGCTCTGGTAATGCATATAGTAATTTCAACTCACCTGCATATCATTGAAGTACATGTGTAGTGCATTCCAAATCTAGTCAATGGATTTTGATTCATTAGGCTATTGAGTATGCAAAAGTTCATATGCAATGAAGTGCAACCATATTTTTGTCATCCTTTTTAGTGAAAGTATGATTTCAAAGGCTAATTTCTCAATCCTCTATGATTCATGTTCAAATGATGATAGATATTGCTATTCTACTAAGTGATTTTTTGCCTTAAACATAATTTCATAACATATGTTTGTGATAGATATTGCTATTGCACTCATTCATTTTTTGCCTTGAACATAATTTCGTATGTTTGACTATTAGCTATCAATAGTAAATACTCGCTTGCTCATGGTGTTGTTGAGGTCCTTGGATTGCTCATCCTTAGAATATATGGTACCTGTAAATAGTACAAGTCCTTATACTTTAATTATAAAACCAGTCAACCTAAGCACGAGAATTAGCTTAGCACAAGCTGATGAACATGTTGGTTTGTAACTACCAAAAATACGGTTTCTAGCTATGTTGTATGGTGTAATACTATGTTGCTTGCACTTGCATATGGTAGTTTTTTTTTCGAATACTATTGGCTTGTATTAGGGGTGGCCAAATCCACAAAAAAGGACCATTATACAAGAAGATGACTAGCTCAAACAGGAAGATTGCCTGTAGCCTATGTTGCATCACAAAAATGATAACAACATAGTACTAGTTTATGGACTGACCAACATCTGTGAGATATGTGCTACCCACGGAATCTTTCCTACCTACAACTAAGCTCATATCAAGCATCAAACACCTCAAGTTGCCAGCACACTAGACTCCCAATTTCCTACCCTAACACCTCCCTTAAAGATCATCATGTTCTTGATCTCCCATAGTGGGCCATGAAAATCACTGCCCTTAGGTATGACCAAATTGCCACCATGGTGGAATTGAGGCCCTATGGGTCACGTGTGCCCACAACTTTCCACTTGGCTTTGAACACAATGCAAGCATTGGGAAAGAAGGAATGGTAAAGGAAGAGCGGGGATAGGAGAGAAGATATTAGATTTAAACATATCTAACCATACATTTCAAACTCTTAATCAATCTGCCCCTAACAAGGAGCCAGTTATGCACAAGTTTCCACATTAAGAACTTAGCCTTCCCTATCTAATAACTCTTCTAGAGCACCATGAATTTGTACCTCTATGATGCTTGTCCCCTTTGCATGCCCCACTAATAAGCATTCAGGGAAGCCACCAGCGAGTCCTTTACCATAGTCTACATGTACTTGCCTTTCTCAATGCCACCCTCCCTCTTAGGGTCCATTTACTCACTAGTTAGTTGCCAACCTGTAGGTGCCATATAATTAGTAGGCCACCTAGGGGGAATACACCCCTAAAATTCCATGATCATGGTAGCTCCCCTTGGGATGAGACTGAATAGTTTACAAACCACATCCACCCACTTGGTAGTCAACTAATCGGTTATCCCAAAGACTCATGGCTCCATGACATTCTTTTCACACCCTTTCTTTGCAAGTTTAAGCACTAGACACATCAAGTAGGGCTAGAGACTTTCCATCCTTCACCATAGCCCATCTCTGCAAAACATTCTCCATTAGACTTCCATCACCTATAGGGTGATCTCTACCCTTCCACTTGACTAAAGACTAAGTCTTGGTAGTTTTCCAAGCATGCACCAAACCCATATATGATATTTGATGTTACCTCCAAGTTTTTCTAGTGACATTGATGTCTTCTCAGGGGCATCATTATCTAAAAGTGCATAAAGCACTCATATAGCACCTATGAGCATGCATGTGTATTAAATATCCATATATTTGATGATCCCCCTTCTACAAATGTACATGTATATTTCAATGCTAACTTTAAAATTCTCCTTTGTATATTCATGTATATCAATATATTTGATGAGTATTTATTTAATCCCTTTGAGTAAGTCTCTCAATTTAGAAAATTCCTTGTTATGCTCAAATGTGCTATGTTGCATGTTTGAAGATTGACCTATCCAAGTTTCAATTGAGCTATATAGAATATTTCTTAGGATGGGATGTATTGCTATGGCTACATGCTTTTTCATGTTCAAGCAAGAGGGCAAAGGATGATTTTTTTTTTTGTGTGTAAAATTCCATTAATATGAGAGTTTTTCTAAGATAATGCATATGCTCTAATAAAAAACACATAACTTACATGTGCTAAGATTTTACTCTTATCTGTCATGCAAGTATTCATAACTTTATGAAAAGATTTCGAAGGGCAAGTTTTAATATTACAAACATTCAATTTCTCAATAGCTTGAAACCAAAATGAAAAGGGTTATAAAACGTGCACCAACTTTCTATAATTTTGCAAGTTAAAAACATCTATAGAGAGAATGCATGCATTAAAAGGCATGCCTTGGTTGTTTTGTGAGGAAAGTTGTATAATTAGATACATCATTCAATGGTATCTAACAATTATGTCAATGTAGTTAGATTATCCCTAGCATGGAGCTATATACTTTGTATGGCATTACATGTGCATAGGAAATTGACCACTAGTCTACCAGGATACTTGTTTTCATTTTTTGTGGATGGAACTTGCATTATGGGTGATCCCAAGTGAAAAAAAAAGTAGAGCTAATGAGGGAATGTATGGTATAGGCCTACCTATCTAAGTTTCTTCACATATTGTAGGTTGAGGTAAATGATAAAGTCCTTGGTGATAAGCTTCACAAGGTCACAAAATGAAACTAACCAAGGCATGTATGATATGGACAAACCTACATAAGTTTTAGCTAAGCATAGATCTTCATTATTAATAATAAATCATATTATCTCTGTGCTTGGATGCACATTTCACATGCTTTCTTTGTCCTCTTTCCATTTGCCAAGCATCAATGTGGCTCCTAGCTCATAAGGCCACGATCCATAGTCTAGTGCGAGAGAATATCGAATTCTAGCTTGAATTATAGCTTGCACTAGAGTATAATTAGATCTTTAGGCTTCTAGTCAATGGGCTCATGAATGGTTGTGAAATGAATGATCTTTGCCCATCTTGAAAGTTCACCTACACATTTAATAAATGTTGTGGTCTATCGGCCTATAGATATCGAACACTAAAGCTTTCATAGTCTACAAAGTTGGTATAATGTCACCATGCGAAGAGGTTGAGGAAATATGTAATTTTTACTTTTTGTAGGTAAAAGGTTTGTTTGTGCACTTGGTACCTCAACATTACTATAGATAAATGCAAAATTGCTATTTGAAAGTGACATCATTTTCATCGTTACTAGATGGTCAAGTGCTATACAACAATTACGTAAGAATTATTATACTAGTTATTTTACATTAGAAGGAGAAAGACCTCTGTTTGTAGGGAAACCTTGAATTTCAATGCTCTTTATTCACCATTTTTGGCTTATCATCATAGCTATGTAGTGTTGAGCTCATCAAGGATTGCTCATATCACTGCACGGAGGTGAACAATAAGGGTTATTATACTATGGGCATGTTTATATCCAAGCTCATGTAAACATATTTGATTGTTAATTCTTAATGAATCAATGTCTTTTACATGGATGCATTGTCCTTTCAGTCAATAATCTTACCGCTACTAATATAATGGGCTAATTCTTCTCTGGAGGGGTTCACTCATCATATGTAAATGTAGGACTTGGGTTCAACAAAACAGGTTCTTAAATAGCAAAGATTCACCAATTTTTATAGAAATATACTTATTGAAGCGGGGTAAATCCTTTATGGGAATCAAAACTTAGATAAATGCTGCTATAGTTAATGTGAAGTCTCCTATCCTATCAATATATTCACCTTAGTAGGTAGTTTTCTTATCTAAATAGAAATTTGGATTTCCTTTTGGGTTATATGCTATCGTCACATAACACCTAGCCTTAACAATGGCCATGATTGATGGCCAGCTTGTTTGTGAGGATTGAAGTTATTTGAAATGACTCCTTGGTTGGATTTAACTTTCATTTCAAGAGTTTGAATTTCATAGCTAGCTCTACTTTTAAATTTATGGTAAAGGCAACAACATAGATGGAAATTTAGTAAGTTTCTTTATTTTATTTTTTAAAGTGCCATTGCTTGCTGTAAGGATGAACTTTTAGTCACATTTTTTTACATGCCCCTTGTGTACAAAGTCAAGGGATCGACATGCGATCGTTTCTTTATATCAAGTGGCTAACTTAGCAATTATAAGAGCTGGTCTTAGCTTGCTTGACCCGCCAAATTCTCACATATATGTGTAAGATGGAGACATGATCTAGACATCTTCTTGATTTGATCTGGTAGCGATGCCTTACAATATTGGTGATAGTTTGGTTCATGACACTATTTATGGAAATTATTGACGGGGCTAAATAGATTGGTAAATAGGCCATTCTTAATAAGCATTGAGAAGGGATAAATTGAAGTAGTAAGCCAAGATTTCTTTTGGACATACAATGAAAAGGGAGATGTAGATAGAATCTTTTACTTTTCCCTTGCCTAGGAATTCAAGTTCGTGCCCAACTTGGGCACAAAGTTGTTCTTTTGTGGCAAGCATTGGCATCATAGAGAGCCTATTGTATGCATTTCGTGTCAGAGTATTTATTGTAAGTGGTAGGCTAATGGTATTGCCAATTCAAATTGCAAGCTGCATAGCTGGGGCCAAAAGAAAGCGGTCCCAAGATTACTAACTCCATTATTCCCTAAAGCAAGAGACTCCTAAAAGTCATACATGCTTGTGGTGTCAAAGGCACGATTGGTTACATTTCGGCACGATAGGTTACACTTTCCCTAATCTTATGCACAGGAGAGACTTTGCAAAGAAAAAAAGTCTACATCTCATCATAAATATGTAAACTTGTAGCACGTAGGTTCAACAAAAAGGGTTTTAAAAATCTATTTTTTGCACATTTTTTAGATACGAAAGGGTACCATTTAAAGGCGATACTCATAGATTGAATATAAAAAGGGTACATTTTATTCATGAAAAATTTATAGATAAGGGACTTTTGAATTAGACCTTGAATACACATGATATAGAGAAATACATATAGTGAACCCCTTGAGTCGAATTATCTAGCCTATTGAGTTGTGGAGTTGGTGTTGTTGTGTTCATGAAGATACACATCTGAATCCCATGCAAGTATGTTTCCATTATTCTTAAATAGGAAAAGCAACTGAATAGTTTACATAGTACATGGAGAGAGGTGTACTAAAAAACACAATTAACCTTGTGACATGGCATGTTAACGAGAAGGGGTGGGAATGACAAAAAGCGCCCTTAGAATTTTCAATCTCACAGTCATCTATTTGGAATGGACTCATTGTCCCACCCTTCTATCTTGTTTTTTTGGAGCTTATTCAAGCCACCTGGTGCCATCACTTTGGCACATCGACCTCCTCTTTCACCTTCTTCTGCCTCTCTTTCTCCTCATTTTCCTTACAGCTCTTTGCTACCTTGCATCGCTTTTGATTTTTCTTGTGGCCACTATTCTCACCCTTCTTGTCCCTTCTTATTATGCTCATGATTGGCATTGTCTACATCTCTCCAAATAAAGGGAAAGTAGATGCTAAGAGTGGATGTATGATCAAAAAGCAAGCCATGAAGGTTCACCTAAATAGATGTGAGAACCCAATACAAGGGACCATACAATGAAATAGAGGGACTGAACCAAATTAAGGGGGCCACTTCATATGAAGGCACTTTCAAGACTCTAATGGAGAGGACACAATAAGCACAAGAACATAGATGAAGCTAGTTTGAATGCTGACTAAGGACAATAAGAACCATAAGCAGAAGAACATAGATGAAGCTAGTTTGAATGTTTCCCAAGAGCAATTTGTGAACATGGTTGTGTGTGGTATATTAAAGTGAACATTTGTTGCCATGCTTGGGTGTTAGAAGGATGTTGCCTCAGGGAGCTCACTACTTATAAAAGGGCCATGTCACCGCGTACACGAACCTTACAAAAACCCCCCCTATTTAAGGTTGCATTGTGGGTAACATATATCCTTATTTAAGCTTATAAGTCTTTTGATGTCCGTTGAAAACTTATTCTTGTTCCGCTTTAAGAAGTTTATTGGGATGGGCACCATAATACACCCTTTTTAACTATATACAACTTATGAATGCTTTCACAATATTATATGCATATATTACCTTGGATTAACATGCAAGAAAATATTTCAAAACCCTCTTAATATACATATTCGAGTGATATTTATTATGATGTTTCCCACAAAAGCCAAACTAGTACAAGTTTTCCCATTGATTAAGTCACATCAATAAAATAAAAAAAGGAATATTCAAATGCATTTAATTATAAATTTAAGTTGCAGGGTATTAATAAGTAATTGAATCACAAAGATAATCCATTTTAAAGACTTATTTAAAGGCCTCCTCCTTTCCTCCCTCTCCATCCCCCATCCCTATCCCCCTTCCCCTACCTCTTTGAGCCTACCCTAAACCCCCCCCCCCCCCCCCAAACCACAAAGAAACCCCCTCACCCCCTAACTTATAAGCTTAAACCACACCTTCTAAAAATCCCCCTCCCTTACACTCACGTGATACATTAAGGAGTTCCTTGTGAATCTACCTTGGATGTTATGGTCAGTTCAGGAGGCATTATGCATTTAAGAAACCTTGTAAATGCAACATGTATGGAATTTTTTGTGTTTAATATTTTTATTTTTAAACTTTAGAAATATAGACTACCTACTAGCTTTTCAATTTTTTTATTTGTGAGACTACTCATTAGCTTTTTATTTTTCTTCCAAAATCTGATTTCAAATTAGCTCTACTCAAATAGGGAGTAGTAAAGCTTCTATATGAAATTCTTCATTGTTTTATTTCAAGGTTGAGAAAATAACTAATGATTAATGATGTTGAAATTGTGATGATTGAATTGAAATCATCACTCAACTAATTGATGTGATTCCTCTCTTTTCCAATGCAAACATAGGAGTGCATATATGTTAAGTGCACTCATTGCATAGTTGGTCTTTGAAATTGTTCATATTTTTTTTCAAGAAAACTACAATGGCTTGGTATGTGAAAACGTCTATAGTAGCACTTTACAGGGATGTTTTTATCGAAGCTATGCTTATATACTAATATAAAATCATGGCGAAAGTTTATCAAGATAAATTTTTTAGTTTCATGATCTTGATAGCACATATTACAAATTTACATATTTTCTATTGAAATTTAGAGAAAAAGTTGTAAATCCTGGCGAAACTTTAAAAATTTTCAACTCCTAGCGAATGTTTCAAACCTTTATTTTTATCAGGGCATACAAACTTTCAACACCAATATAAAAGTTTCACTTCTTAACGAAACTAACATGAAAAAAACATCCATGGCACTTTATTTTATCAAAATTGTCAATAATTTAAGTTACAAGGCCCAACTAGCATAAGCATATATCCAAACTTTTACTAAATAGTAATGATGTGAAAGTAGGCACTAAAGGCCTATGGGCTACTATATTTTACTTACAAAGAAAGGGTCGAGAGGCAACCAAAAAAGGTTCATTGATGGATTTAATGGATGCTAATGGATTGATGGATGCTACTGAGTGGCAAATTAGCATGGAGGAGAGAATTTAAGAGCAACATGTGAGGTGGAGAATTGAAGAGGGCAAGAGGCAAGAAGGTAGTGTGACTTAATGGAGGCATGCAATGGAATGAAAGGCAATAGTAAAGAAATGGGGAGGCTAAGTGAGTTGAATCATCACATGTTAGAGAGGAGAGAAGAATGAAGGCATAGGGAGAGGAAGAATGAAGGCATAGGTAGAAGAAGTTCACTCGAACCCTCTTTCTTCTGCCACAACCTGCACAAATGCAAGTATAAGGTAGATTGTTTTGTTGTTGTGTGTGTTAGGATGTATCTACAAGTATTTCTTGATGCTGTCCTGGTCAGAGCTGCCTTTTCCACTCCACTAACACACGCACCTTTCTTCTTCTTCTCTTTGTCCACCTTGTGGTTGCTCCTCTTCTTCATCTTCTTCTTTTGTTATATATATATGGACCTTGTCCAATGCACTGGTCCATTTTCTGGCCTCTCTCTCATAACCTTGTAAGCCAGTTTTCCTTTGAATCTCCTGCTCTTTTATCATCCCATCAACTGCGCTCTCCTCATCAACCCCGTTTTGGAGCTTCTCCGCCTCTCGCCTCCTTCATCTTTCTCACCCTTTCCTGCACCTTTTTCAGCGCTTTATCGTTTTTCTACCGCCTCCCACACCTTATCCTTCGTTTCCTCTCTCGTCTGATTGCTAGCTTCATGACCCACTATCGCTGCAGTCTGTGTCACGACTCTTCCGATCTCGCGGGAGCTTGCACACTAGATCAGTCTAAGCTTGCAGAATCTCGCCGTTCCACCTTCACCATTTTGAAGCATTAGCCAGCCGTGACGAGCTCTCGCGAGCCGTAGTAACGAGCTTTAGCTGGCCGTGACGATCTTTAGCTAATAGCGAGCCGTTTAAAGGGCTTTAGCACGCCGTGACGAGCTTCATTAGCGAGCCCTGTAGCAAGGCCAAGATTGAACCACGAACATCATTTGTATGAAGGTCTACATGATATCCAGCATATAAAAGATTTGCCTGAATCCCCACAATTCACCGGCCAGTCCCTGCGTTGATCCGGTAGCAGCCTTTGAAAGTTTGGCGCTAAATTTTAACCAGCGCAACTGTTGTAAAAGGATTTGAAACTCGTATCATGCTCCTCTACGGACACATCACACTCTCTGTAAGGCGAATTGGGGCGGGCGTCAATCTCCTTCATAATCTTCCTCGTCTACAGTGCTCGCTGAATGCTACTACTACCATTCTACTCCAACTATTCCTCCCTCGGTTGCGACGCGAGCTTCTTCATTCACACTCCTTGTTATGACATTTGGCAGCTACACCAATTAGATCCTTGGACTTATACAATCTGAACTGCATGCGAGCGAAGAAATGGCCTGGAATAGAAGGTCCGATGAGATTGGAAACGTATCGAAATGTTCTTCTAACTTTGGCTTCAACAAAGCCTGGGTGACGATGTACGATGATCCTTCTCTGTTTCGGCCTTGTGTCACAGGTGGGTTTTCGTTCCATATCCTAAGTCCCATCTCTATGCAATCTTTGTCGTGAACGCTGCAAACTCAAGATGCACGTGCACGCTTTCTTGACAAGTTGGAGATGTTAGATGAATGTTCGCTAGCTGCTCGACCTTATCGCTTCTCTTTCTAGCGCGAGAAATGCCCTGTTGTACACTCTTTAAGTCACTGCGTATCTTTGGTCAGATGGACCGTTTGGCTGTAAATCTTATCCAAAGAGGGCCTCTCACAGTTGATGACTTGATGTTTGCAAACGCCTCAGGTTTCACCGCACCCATCGCGAGATTTCCGAATCCCTCATTGAGCGCATACTTGGATGCCTGCGAAGATGCTTTAGATCTAGACGGATCCGTTGCGGACGACTGTGCAAGCCAGGGGCACAAGAAGAGGAAACTAACAGTGGATCAAGCGAAGACGTTAGAGACGAGCTTCGAGAGGGACAACAAGCTGGAATCGGAGAGGAAGCAGAAGCTGGCCAAGGATCTGGGGCTGCATCCGCGACAAGTGGCGGTGTGGTTTCAGAACCGCCGAGCACGCTGGAAGACAAAACGCCTGGAGCAGGAGTATGTTACGCTCAAATCGGAGTTCGACATGGTGGTTGCAGAGAGCGAGAAACTCAAGGCAGAGGTATGGGGACACTGTCGCATCAGTCCTGCTCTCTCCATCTGGCGCTCTCCCTTCTCTCTCTCTCTCTCTCTCTCGTGCATCGTGACTCGTCACTTCATCCTCCTCTCTTTGAAAATCGTTCCATGGCTTGATCTCTCTCACCTTCTACGCAGCATTCATCAGTAGCTTCCTCCATTCCGAATAACTAATTTCCCCTCACCCTCGTTCCCCTTCACTTTCACACTTCTCTCTATCTTCTTCTACGCATTACACGCGAGGTAGTTCAGCTGAACGAAACAAGCAAAGACAACATCAAATTTTCAAATCGAGCTATCAGTTTGTCTAATTAATTGAGTTCTCAACAATCCCTTCTCTCCAGCTTCATGAAGCGCCGGGATGTTTGCTACGATCCTACTAAATTCTCTCCAATGCCGGCTGACGTGAACCCACTTCAGAGAGCAACAAACGTCCGAATCAGCCTCTCCGGATTCCTTCTGACACGTGCGATGCGTCATTGTACAGGTAGCGAGACTTACAGAGGAGCTGAAAGGCAGGACTCCGAAGCCGGAGCTGAGCGATATCGATGAAAAATTAGAGGGCAAGCTGGAAACGTTACTGGGAGCGGGCGATCCTGCGATGATGATCAAGGACATTTACAAGAACAGAAACAACAACAACAACAACAACAACAACAGCAGCAGCAGCATGGAAGAAATGCAGTGGCCGGGACTTGAATTAGAAGGTGATGAGAATTCTGAAACGAGCAAACCCTATGTGGGATTATTCGCCGCTGCTGATCACGAGCTTTGGGTGTTTAATTAGCTCTAGGGTTTATAGGGTTTTTGTGAGATTGTGTGGTCGGCCTTAGGGTTTTTGCTAATCTTGCTATCTCAACCCACTTTACGTGTGCATGCATACTATACTTCCTTTTCTAATTGCCTAGAATCAACCCAACCCACGCTTGGGACTAAGGCAGGAAACCACCTTAACCTTGCTTGCCTTGCTTTGCGCTCCACTAAAACAAGAGTTAGGCATCATTGAGCTTGATGCCTTGCTTTGGAGAGGCAAGAGTTAGGTTTTACATATGACTTCTCGACTTCACTCATCTCTCTTATAATTTAGCTTCACAATGGAAGAGTTAGGGGTAAACAAATGGGGGCCTCACTATGTCTAAGGTATATGCTCCCAACTTCACTAGAGTGTAGTCTTGTAATTTACATCGTGCAAAATAGTCCATATTAGAAGAGGCCTCCTCTGCAAAATAGTCCATATTACAAGTGGCCTTCTCAAAATATTGAGAGAAGCTCATCTTTTGTGCATATATACTTTCAAAGATAATGCTAAAGGTTCAATGTACCATTAATGTAGAACATAATCGCAAAAAACATGCACAATGGCTTCTACCTTCAAGCTTTCTAAAAACAAAGCATAATCTTTGATTTGTACGAACATTTTTGTTCATTGTGTTTACCTTAGAGGTTCATGCTGAGTTCTTTGGTTCGATATGGAATTGTTTATGTCTTTCCACACCCTTGCAATTAAGACCTTGTTAAAACTAATACTCTAACAATTGGATATTCTGCTTCGCCTATGAGTAAGAAGCCAAGGTATATGAACCTTCACAATACTTTTGAGTCCCCTCCGGCTTTATTCAAGAAATACTCTACTAACAATGCAAATGACTTTTGTGAAATAAGATAGTATGACTACGATTACTCCTTGTAATAATGCTTGGCCTTCTCACGTCTCTTTTTTACACATTCCAAATCTATAAGAATGCTTATCGTGTACCTTTAATATTATGAAACATTCTTTCTAGTCAAGAGTGCCAATTAGTCTTCCTAATTCGTGTAAAATAGTCATAGAAATGAAGAATTCAATGTGTCTTAGACTCCATGAATCTCTACTTATACTTGGTGCATAATGATTCCCAATGAAACATAACCTTTAGAAAAGAAAAAGTATGATCAAACTAATTAAATGCTAACAACTTCCTCAAAGGCATTTTGCTCTTAGTTACATCTATATCTCTCTTTTGATACCTACTTCTCAATAGTAAGAATTTCATTCTAAAAGTTTTCTTTCCATTCAAGGCTCCTTTGTACAGAATATGTTAATATCAAGAAGTCCTTGTATACATTCCACTCCCTTAGACTTTCATTAGGAGAAACATTCAACTTAATCAAACTACAACTATTCATGATTATAGCAATGACAAGGAGAGGATTTGTGATGTTGAAGTTCTACTCTTAATCTCTTATGCAACAATTTTGAAATGTAATATGTGGCTTCATATGGTTGGTTGTACAATATATTTTTTTTTTGGGGCAAAAAAGAGACTTCTATTAAGTAAGAAAGAAACTCGCTAGAGCAAGCTCTGTGTGGAAATACAACATGCTAAGCATGTAATAAAAAACACCTCAGAGGAATGAGGTAGGAAGAAACCAACGCTGAGGTTGAAAATGCCAACTCAACCCTGTAGAAGTCTCAGCAAAGAAGGGAGAGTCTCTCCAATCTCTGAGAAAAGTAACTCTCCTGGAGGAGGCTACTCGAGATGATCCTTGCATGGTCCCCAAATGGCCATCAGAGTGTGTATCGTATCTGTCCAAGTACTGGCCAAGATCTAAGAAGGGTGAACATGAGAACCCTCCAAAGCCTCAGTGCATCTGGCTCTCCAAATGTGCCATGCTGCAATGCTAGCTAAGACCTCCCATGGAGAGTCAATCGAGGAATGAGCAGCCCTGAAGAGAGTGGCTGGAACATCCTTTAGAGAGCATGAATCCACAAGGTGTCATCGAACGTGAAGAGCCGAAGAGGAGTCAAGTCTCTCAAAAAAGACCTGGGGCCTTGAAAGAGTAAGCCAAGCCATTGATCCCCAGGTCATATAGAAAGGTAGGCAAACAAAAGTGCTAAAAAGTCTTGCAATCCCCTTCCATATGATTCTTGCTTGTCTGCAATCCTAAAGGCAGTGCCGTATTGTCTCCAAAGCAGAAAGGCAATGAGGATAAGAAGGGTCAGCTCCGAACCTGGATCTCCATTGGTTTACTGCTATCCCACCATGAATAGAAAGCCAAAACAAGAGAGTGATTTTTCTAATATTCCGGTGGGATTTCCAGAGCCTCTGCCAAAAAAATTTCTGCAAGTTAGCATAAATCTAAAAGTTCTCCCAATGATGAGCTCTGGTAGGCCTCCAACCCCTATAGATGAGCTGGAATTTCCTGGCATTACTAACCGTATAACGAAAGAAGGGGATGCCCGCCCTTCTCTTGGTGCCCTTCATCTATCCATTCCCATTCCTTAGGGTCCCACTGTAAAAACTTAATTGGGACACCTCCATAGAGCCACAGCCTCCATGAGCCCAGGGCAATGAGAAGCGGGTCAGGATCCAAGTACCACTGTGAAAGAGAGCCATGCTCCATGAAGCCCACTATCTTGACTGGCTGAAACGGTATCTCCAACAAGATATCATCTGTGGATCTGGACAGCCTGCCCCCCGAAGAAACATCAAAGACTAAGGCATCCTCATGTGTGATGAAAAGCAATCCTCATGGTTGTACAATATTGTAGTTAGCTATATGCAAATCTCCTTTTATAGCAATCATGGAAAGTGGTCATGTACTTTTTGGATTTCTTGACATCATAAGATTATGGATTCTTAAAGTGTTTCTTCAACTTATTTTGTTGCAAACATTATACTACAAATGTGCTAAATTTTGATTAACTACTACATGATTCCATAGTTGGTACTTATAGGGAGGCATAGTTGCTAATAATATTATTTGTCTTAAAACAACAAAATCCAATTCAAGCTAGATCAAGAGTCCTACATCAAGGGTCCATCTCCATGAGGTAACTTGTCTTATTTATAGCCTTACTAGGTGTTAATCAAAAAATCCAAACCATCTAATCGCATAACGTTTATATCAATTGTACATGGATAGATGTTGAAAAGATTCACAAAAAGGCAAAAATTAAAATGATGAGGACAAATATTCTATTGCATGCTAAAACTCTATGAAGAGTACCTTTTTAGTAAATTCTGTATACCCCACCTCCCCCATGATTTGAAGACATGTTGATGGTGTACGTGCCACCTCCCACACGATTTGAAGACATGTTGATATATTGAGTGAAATCACAAGGATTTAGAAATAAGAAAAGTCTAAAGTGCACCTCAATTTTGGAACTATGGATAAGGATATTATTCATCCTTTGATTTGATGACATGTTAATGTATTTAGTAAAAGTGCAAGGTGTTTTCAACTATAAGGTTCTTAGACTAGACCAATTTCAAACCAATTAATCACATAATGTTACTATCAATTCTACGTCATGGATAAATATTGAGAACATGCACAAAGCGATGCAAAATTTTTTGAAATAATGAGGCCAAGTTTTCTATTGCATGCTAAGCATCTACAAGATTAGACTTTCTAGCAAATGATGTATACCTCATCGCATGATTCGAAGTCATGCTGATGTATTGAATAAAATCACATGGATTTTAAAATAATAAAAGTCTTAAAGTGTACATGAATTTTGAACTATGGATAAGGATATTATTCCTCCTCCCACATGATTTGAAGATGTGTTGATGTATTTAGTAAAAGTCCAAGGTGTTTTGAACTATAAAAGATTTTGGGTCTAATTATTTTGAGAAATAAAATGAAGAATCTTGTTTTGATACCAACTTTGATTTCAGCTCTAACATCCCAAATGATTAAAACCATTGTTCTTTCTGTGTTTTAATGTCTTGCACTACTACACACGGATCCTATTGCGACGTTTACATACGTTTAGCACCTACGTGGCATTAATCGTCGGTATGAAAAGCGGGTTTCGTAAAGCGTCGCTTGCCAAAAGTCGCTATATAGCGACTTTAATAAAGGTCGCTATATAGCGACACTGATATACTATTTTATAGCGATGTTTTCTAGAGAGGGTTTTTTTTTTGTATAGGCCTTAAAAGTTAGTTTTTTCCAATGATAATTTTTTTTTAATTTTTATACATGTTTGATCTCGTAGAGAATAAAAATATGAGAGCATGTACATCAAGCCTTTGAAGCTCATATATTCATGTTCAAGTTTGAGATGAAAAAAATCAATTAAGAGCATTTATATCAACTGTTTCATCTTGAGCCAAGTCTAAGGTGCCAAACAAGTCTATCTCCAACTCTATACCGAGTTGATATCCTATATCATCATCATACTCTAGCATCGTACGTTCACCTAAAAGTATTTGATCATCTTCTTCAATAAAGTGTGGTGATTCTTGATGATCGTTGTCTTCTTCCTCAATATCGTGATCTCTATCTTCCTCTCATGCGATATCATTATGCGCATCTTCCTCTTGGCTCATATGGTGATCTACATATTCTTCGCTAGATTCATCAATTGGATCCGGCATTGGTAGTGGCATCTCCATATCCACATCTCTATCTTCAAAAATTTGCTTACTTCGTGGTGCAACTTGGATCACGTACCACCATCTTGGATCAAAACGATCCGGATGAAAAACCACCTATATTGAAGATGGGTCCCAAATGTCGTCAATTATATATATGAAATTATGCTCAAGTACATGTATCAATGGATTTTTAAAAACGAAAGCTTCGATTAATTAAATCATTAGTATGCACCTGCTCACAGTGCTCGGGAAGAATAAAAGTATCACTTTCATCGATCCAATGTTTGGTGGAGTCTATTGCAAAGAAACCACTACTATCTTTTCTCACTGTCGCATGGGGACCATTGTAAATAGTTCTAAACCATTTTACATCAAGAATGAAAAAACTAAATCATTTGAAATCAACTTCATAGATGTCGCGTATGGTTCCACAATAATCCAACTGTGAGGAGAGAAGATTGGTATCTGAAGCACTTGCTCAGCTATCTTGTGTGAAGTTAGCCATGACTCCACAATCATACGTGACTCTCTTTGAATCGATGCGTTCCACGCGAAAATGTCATCCATATGACTATAATGCACTGTACTTTTTGTACTGTAAAAGAGCATCATTAAAACAATGAAGATGCATCTATTTTATAGCGTATATTGCCACAAATAATTACTTAATTATGTCAAGAGGTAAGAAACTTACATGCACCATACATCCAGATGATAACTCTCACTCACGCTCGTTTATTATCTCTCCATCACGTTCGGCTTTACGTAGAGCCAGTTGTAGCCAATCAAGTGACATGTGAGTAGGGAGAAGAGCCAGATCCCATGGATATGGTTGTGATCGCCTATACATTACTCTGAATCTCGTCCTTGCATTTATTCTTTCTGCTTTGGCCACTTCATATCTCTCAATCCACTTATGCATCTCAGGGCTATTGAGGATACAAAACTTATTGAAATTTCCATTTGCTCTTCGCTCATCTTTCTTTCAATCCCTTTTCCTTGGGAAAGCTCGCCAACGATGCGATCATCATCCTTGTTATGCCAAGCTTGCAACATATTGGGATCCGTGGATGTAAGAAACTCTGTGACATATACTAATGACTCTTGCACAAGCCATCACTCTACCATGCTTGCTTCTGGTCTTGCTCTTTGTCTTACAAATCCCTTTAAAGTTTTCATAAACCGCTCGAGAAAAAGCATCCATCGACTATGAACGGTACCTGCTATAGCCACCTCATCAACTATGTGCACAAGCAAGTGGACTTGAGTTGTCATAATGCTCGAGGGAAAGTGCTTCTCATGCAAGCATACGGCTTCGATGGATTCCACCCTAGCCTTCTCGATGCTCGATATGGAGATCTCTTTTTGAGATATCCACCTATTTCACATGTCCATGTAAGATATTTTCATAATTAGTCTATAGATTAATCAGCTTAAATTGAAGAAAATACAATCAATGCGATTTGATAGTAAGCATACCTCACAATACCACAGATCTTGAATATAGCATTTCTAACATCTTCTTGTAAGCACCCTTTTATTGTAATTGGGAGGATGAACTATCAAAGCAACAAAGAAGTCATGTCAACAATATAACATAATCATAATTACGCTAACACATCACGATTATCGGTACACTAATTCTACTTAGAATACCTGTAAGACCTTGTGCCAATCATGGGACTTGAGCCCACTAAGCTTATTGTCCTTTGAGAATGCTCCTTTCAAGAAACGCATGTACCCTGTTAGTGTTTGAAAAGAGGCAATGTCTACCTTGACCTCTGCCTCTGCCCTCGTAGAGAGGATCCATGTTGCTTTCGGGAGGACAACTTTTCCTGAAGCATGCACTTGGGGCCACAAACGAGACATCCTATTCATAGCACGCAAGTCTTCTCACACTTCTCTCGAGTCTTTAGAACCAACCAAGTGTGCCCAAATAGTAGCTACCACATTCTTGAAGATATGCATGGGATCCAAGAGATGATTGATTTGTAATTGACCGCAATAAGGAAGCTCGTGAAAGATTGATAGCCTCTTCATACCAGGAGGAGGTTCCTCTCCATTTGCCCTCCAAGCTTGAATCCAGTGACTTGCCTTCAAATATGATGGTGGTGGATCAAGCGTGAGACCTCCACGTGCGAGATGGTCAAGCGGAAGGTATCGAGAATGACCTTCATAAACATTTTTCCTCATATGTTTGGAGTAGCATGCAAGCGATTTTAGAGCTGGTCCACAAATAGGACAAGCATGGTACCGACTTGTAACAAGTCCTGCACGCGTGCATGAATATGTTAGTACAAGACATGCATGTGAAAGAGAGTCATAAAAGCATAATCCCTCATTATACATGTAAAGACACAACCACGTACCTACGCACTCTCCATATCTTGGGTAGTCATGCATGGTCCACATCAAGATACCCCTGACCAAAATATTATTTGTATGTCTAGGAGCTCTGGAAATATCAAAGACCTGCACTCCTCTCCATAATATATGTAACTCCTCTATCAAAGGTGCCATGTACATGTCCATATTTTTTGCCTTGTACTTTCCTGGCACAAGTAGTGCAAGCATGAGGTGTCCCTTTTTTATTGTTAGCCATGGTGGGATATTGTAATTCACCACAACTATGGGCCATGTCGACTAAGATGTCAAGCGTAACCCGAAAGGATTCATGCCATCCATGGCGAGCCCAAGATGTAAGTTGCGTGGCTCCCTCACAAAGTCCAGCCACTAATTATCTATGTGCTTCCAAGCTGCACAATCTGCGGGAATCCTCAATGTGTCATTAGTGGACTGATGAGATGCATGCCATGGCATCAACTCTGCTATGGATTTGCATCGGAACATGTGTTGTATTCTTGCAATGATGGGAAAGCGTCTCAAGATCGTTACCGGTATCTGCTCACCCTACAAGTCATCTCTATATTGTTGTTCCCCACACTTTGGACAACTAGCCAAATCTCCATGCTCACGACGAAAGAGAATACAATCATTATGGCAAGCATGGATGGTATCACAATCCATACCCACCATCGTTAGCATCTTTTTTGCTTCATCTCTTGATGCGGGCATGGTATTTGTTGGTGCAGGCAACATCTTCTGGAGCAACCTATGACAATTCAAACATACATAGGCTTCGAACAATGATGATTCGATATACACTTCCAAATGATGATTCTCAAAACAAACATGATGATTCTCAAAACAAACAATATCCAAATAATGAGTCAAATTAATGCAACCGCTAACCTCATTAAGGCCGAGACACTTGTATCCGACCACCCTTACTTTACTTGCAGATTCAAGATTGAGAGACAAGCACGTAGTTTAGACATCCTAGCACCCTCATACAATTGTGTTGATTGCAACTCTCGCATTTTGACCTCAGACTCTGACATCATGTGTATATGGGATGTAGTGCCCCTAAAAATGGAATCCATCATGTCGACCATACCCTCGTCATCTTCTAGGAGACTATAGTCTTGCTCAAAGTGAGAAGGTATATGTGTACCCTCGTCACCCTCCTCATCCTGTTTTAAGATTTTGTGTAAATATAAGATCTTGTATTTCCTGGTATCCAATAAGACTGTGAACTTAAATAGCTTTGACTTACCGATGGTCCATCAACACGTGCAACACCAATGGTGGGTACTGGTTCGGGCTCCTCCCCATACATCCGCAACTGGTGCATGATAATACGATGTTGATGTCGTACTTCTCACTTGCAATGAGTACAATGACAATATAACCTCTCGATAAGCCACTTCGTGCTCCCGAGCATTGGCGCATCATCGGACGAGCTTCCACTCGTCCCTTCTATCTACACTTATAAAATCACAACATAAGTTGCAAGAAAATATATTAACACTTATAAAATAGCATCTATGAGCTTGCCTTCATGTTAGAACAAAAAGTGACTTAAAGCGTCGCTATATAGCGACTTTTTGCTCTGTTCCATCGCTATATAGTGACATTTTTAATTAAAAACGTCGCTATATAGCGACAGAAAAGCGTCACTATATAGCGATGCTGTGGGTTAAAACTTGAGACTCACGTCGCGTGGCGCTCTCTTTAGCAATCTTTCTAATGTCTCAAGTAACCAAGGCAATCTCTCCTCCCACCTATTTTGGATAACCTCCCACCTATTTTCGACAACTTCCCACTCTATTCTCCACTCCTCACCCTTGTCCTAGCTCTTGTACTCCCTCTCTACCCTTTTTCCTCTTTGGTTTCTTGAAAGGAAGTTCTTCAAGAGGTGAGTTTGTTTCAATAATGTAGGTTATTTGTTTGTTAGCTTTAGTTTTGTGAGTGCTTCTCCTTGTATTGCTAAACGTGTAAACTAGTTTTCATGCATGTTTTCAAAGGATTGAAACAAAAAACAAGATTTCAAGAAAGAAAGAAGACTCACCTCTTTTCTGTATTTCTCTTCCTTCTCTTTCTCCTTGTCTCCTCAATCTCCTCCTTTCAAGAAGTTACTTTTGTAATCTCCTCCTTCCTCTAACATCCTATTTGAAAAATGGTATGATTCCTCTCTTTTGTAGGGCCAGTCCACAACACCGAGCAGGACGTACTATTTCAGGTAAGTGCTTCCTCTTTTTTCCATTTATTATTTTTGTTCTTATTTGAAAAATGGTACGTTTCCTCTCTCTTGTAGGGCCAGTCCACAACACCAAGCAGGACGTACTATTTCAGGTAAATGCTTCCTTTTTTTTCCATTTATTATTTTTGTTATTTGCATTGGCCTGCAGCTAGCGCCTAGCTGTAGTGATGGGCGTATGAACCCTCTCTTCCCCTCAATCTCTTTTCTTCTTCTCTCCTTCAATCTCTTTCCTCGTCTTTTTCTCTCTTTTATTTTCCTCTTCTTCTCTCTTTCTTTCCCTCTTTTTTCCTCTTTCCTTTTCCTCTTCTTCTCTCTTTTCCCCTTCTCTTATGCTCATGCATAAACATAAGCATGAGCATAAGAGAAGGAGACATATGCTCATGCTTATGCTTATGCATGAGCATAAGAGAGGTAGACATATGCTCATGCATAAGCATGAGCATATGTCTTTTTTTTCCTCTTTTCTCTTTCCCTCTTCTTCTCTCTTTCTCTTCCTCTTTCCTCTTTTCCAATCTCTCTTCTCCCCTTTTCCCCCTCTTTTCCCTCTTTCCTTTCCCTCTTATTCTCTCTTTCCCCCTTCTCTTATGCTCATGCATAAGCATAAGCATGAGCATATGCTTATGCTTATGCTTAAGCATAAGCATAAGCATGAGCATATGCTTATGCTTATGCTTAAGCATAAGCATGAGCATAAGAAAAGGAGACATATGCTCATGCTTATGCTTATGCATGAGCGTAAGAGAAGTAGACATATGCTCATGCATAAGCATGAGCATATGTCTCTTTTTTCCTCTTTTCTCTTTCCCTCTTCTTCTCTCTTTCTCTCCCTCTTTCCTCTTTTAAAATCTCTCTTTCCTTTTCCTCTTCTTCTCTCTTTCTTTCCCTCTTTTTCCCTCTTTCCTTTCCCTCTTCTTCTCTCTTTCCCCCTTCTCTTATGCTCATGCATAAACATAAGCATGAGCATAAGAGAAGGAGACATATGCTCATGATTATGCTTATGCATGAGCATAAGAGAAGTAGACATATGAGCATATGTCTCTTTCCTTTTCCTCTTCTTCTCTCTTTCTTTCCCTCTTTTTCCCTCTTTCCTTTCCCTCTTCTTCTCTCTTTCCCCCTTCTCTTATGCTCATGCATAAACATAAGCATGAGCATAAGAGAAGGAGACATATGCTCATGCTTATGCTTATGCATGAGCATAAGAGAAGTAGACATATGTTCATGCATAAGCATGAGCATATGTCTCTTTTTTCCTCTTTTCTCTTTCCCTCTTCTTCTCTCTTTCTCTCCCTCTTTCCTCTTTTCCAATCTCTCCTTCCTTTCCCTCTTCTTCTCGCTTCTCCTCTTTTCCCCCTCTTTTCCGTCTTTCCTTTCCCTCTTATTCTCTCTTTCCCCCTTCTCTTATGCTCATGCATAAGCATAAGCATGAGCATAAGATAAGAAGACCTATGCTCTTTCTCTTTCTCCTTTCCCTCTTCTTCTCTCTTCTCCTGTTTTCCCCCTCTTTTTCCCTCTTTCATGCTCATGTTCTTATGCTCATGCATAAGCATAAGTTAAGCATGAGCATATGTCTCCATCTCTTATGCTTATGCATAAGACTCCTCTTATGCATAAGCATAAGCATGAGCATAAGGGAAGGAGATACATGCTCATGCTTATGCTTCTTTCCCTATTCTTCTCTCTTTCCCTCTTCTTCTCTTTTCCAATCTCTCTTTTCCCTCTTTCCTTTCCCTCTTCTTCTCTCTTCTCTTTTCCCCTCTTTTTTTCCTCTTTCCCCTTTCCCTCTTCTTCTATCTTCTCCTCTTTCCCCCTCTCCTTTCCCTCTTCTTTCTCTCTTCTTTCTCTCTTCTTCCTCTTCTCTCTCTCTTCTTCCTCTTTCCTTTCCCTCTTCTTCCTCTTCTTGTCCACTTCCTCTTTTCCCTCTTCTTTCCCTCTTTCCTTTCCCTCTTCTTCCTCTTCTCCTCCACTTTCTCATTTCCCTCTTCTCTCCCTCTTCTTCAGATTCCTCTTCCTCTTCTTCCTCCTTCTCTCCCTCTTCTTCCTCTTTCCTTTCCCTCTTTCCCCTCCCTTCTCTTTCCCCCTTCTCTTATTCTCTCTTCTTTCTCTCTTCTTCCTCTTGTCTCCCTCTTCTTCCTCTTCTTCTCTCTTCTCCTCTTTTTCCCTCTCCTTTCCCTCTTCTTTCTCTCTTCTTTCTCTCTTTTTTCTCTCTTCTGCCTCTTCTCTCCCTCTTCTTCCTCTTTCCATTCCCTCTTCTTTCTCTTCTCGTCCACTTCCTCTTTTCCCTCTTCTTCCTCTTCTTTCCCTCTTTCCTTTCCCCCTTCTTCCTCTTCTCCTCCACTTTCTCTTTTCCCTCTTCTCTCCCTCTTCTTCAGATTCCTTTTCCTCTTCTTCCTCTTCCTCTTCCTCTTCTTCCTCTTCTCTCAATCTTCTTCCTCTTCTTCTCTCTTCTCCTCTTTTCCCCTCTCCTTTCCCTCTTCTTTCTCTCTTCTTTCTCTTCTTTCTGTCTTCTTCCTCTTCTCTCCCTCTTCTTCCTCTTCTTCTCTCTTCTCCTCTTTCCCCCTCTTCTTTCTCTCTTCTTTCTCTCTTCTTCCTCTTGTCTCCCTCTTCTTCCTCTTTCCTTTCCCTCTTCTTCCTCTTCTCGTCCACTTCCTCTTTTCCCTCTTCTTCCTCTTCTTTCCCTCTTTCCTTTTCCTCTTCTTCCTCTTCTCCTCCACTTTCTCTTTTCCCTCTTCTCTCCCTCTTCTTCAGATTCCTCTTCCTCTTCTTCCTCCTTGTCTCCCTCTTCTTCCTCTTCCTTTCCCTCTTTCCTTTCCCTTCTCTTTTCCCCTTCTCTTATTCTCTCTTTCCCCCTTCTCTTATTCTCTCTTCTTTCTCTCTTCTTCCTCTTCTCTCCCTCTTCTTCCTCTTCTTTCCCTCTTTCCTTTCCCTCTTCTTTCTCGTCTCGTCCACTTCCTCTTTTCCCTCTTCTTCCTCTTCTTTCCCTCTTTCCTTTCCCTCTTCTTTCTCTTCTCCTCCACTTTCTCTTTTCCCTCTTCTCTCCCTCTTCTTTAGATTCCTCTTCTTTCCCTCTTCTTCGGATTCCTCTTCTCGTCCACTTCCTCTTTTCCCTCTTCTTCCTCTTCTTTCCCTCTTTCCTTTCCCTTTTCTTCCTCTTCTCCTCCGATTTCTCATTTCCCTCTTCTCTCCCTCTTCTTTAGATTCCTCTTTCTCTTCTTCCTCCTTCTCTCCCTCTTCTTCCTCTTCCTTTCCCTCTTTCCTTTCCCTTCTCTTTCCCCCTTCTCTTATTCTCTCTTTCCCCCTTCTCTTATTCTCTCTTCTTTCTCTCTTCTTCCTCTTCTCTCCCTCTTCTTCCTCTTCTTTTCCTCTTTCCTTTCCCTCTTCTTTCTCTTCTCGTCCACTTCTTCTTTTCCCTCTTCTTCCTCTTTTTTCCCTCTTTCCTTTCCCTCTTCTTCCTCTCCTCCACTTTCTCTTTTCCTCTTCTCTCCCTCTTCTTCAGATTCCTCTTCCTCTTCTTCCTCTTCCTCTTCCTCTTCTTCCTCTTCTCTCCCTCTTTGCCTATGCCTATGCCTATGCCTATGCTTATGTTTGTTTTTTTGTTTTTGGTTTTCGTGTTTGTGTCTATGTTAGACATGGGATCACGTCGCTCATCCGATGAGTATGGACAACCTTGCAGAAGGACAGCTCATGATATATATGCTCCAAAGGACTTTGATTCCTCTCAAGCGACTACCTCGAGGACTACCCCTGGTCCCACTCCTCTCGGACCTAGCACTATGACTACCCTTGGTCTGACTCCTCTTCCACGTAGCACTGCGACTACCCCTCGGGGAACTCCTTTGCTAGCCGCACATGGCTTTGTTGGGAGTCTCAACAAGTTTGTAGTGTAGATGAGCGATGAGGAGGCAGCGAGATTCTTCTCTCTGCTATCTCCGAGGACCTCAGCAATTCCCTCCCCTACACCGATGATTGGACATATTGCCCAGTCGTCCCCTCGTGCCCCTTCGACTGAGGGGTCATCACCTGCGCATGCCTCTTGTAAGGGAAGGAAGAGTAGGAAGGGCAGCTTATGTTGTGCTGATTCGGGAGATGTAGACGAGTCAGCACACTCACGTTCCTACAGGTCTCCACTTGGTCCAGAGACACAATATCAATCAGGTCCCTTGCCCTCTCCTACTCCCACTGCTACTCCTTGCTTCGGAAGCACTCACACAGCTTCCACTCCTTTTGACTCTGCTACCATCTGTCCTCCTTACTCATCAGGGGATCTCTCCTATCAAATCACAGCTGCCAGAAAGATAATAGAAGATAGAAAGGGCAAAGCAGTGATGGCCACCATGAGGTGGTTGATGAGCCATCACTTCAAGAGCGGCATTGCTACCGATTGTCGGTATCAAGATGACCGAAAGAAGCAGGCGGTCATCGATGAATTGAAACGAAAATACCCTAACCTGCCAAATTGGGAGTTTAATGAGGATTATATGCAAGAGTGCATGGGTTTGGTCTTGAAGCATCGTAGATCAACCTTGCATACTTCCATCACAAAGGGGTTGCCTAGGGCAGACAAAGCTGATTGGAAGTTCTTGAAGAAGTAGAATAGGGACAATCCCGAATTGTTCGAGGGTCAAAGGAGGGATGTGAAGAGATGGCTGGACATCATAGGTACTTCGTACTTTGGTGCAGGCGGATGGTTGGCGTTCAAGGCAACCGTGGTAAGTCTACTTCTTCTCATTTAATGTATTGTTCTATTTTGTTTTACTATATATTACATTCACTTTAGCTAACTCTAACTCTCGTAAATTGGATCCATAGCAAGCTGCGATGGGTCATCTTCCTATAGATGTAGAGATGCGACACGCATTTTGGATAGGAACAAAGCCGTGGTTTATTGAGCAAGAGGCAATGGGAGCGACGGTCGATTGGGCTGAGGTGGCTGCTCGCATGGTATAAGTCTACTCCTACTTGTAATCTCACTTTTTAAATTGTTTTATTCTTTAAGTTCCAATCTAATTTTTGATTTATATGGTTCACTATTAGGGTCAAAGCTCAAGCGTCCCATCATTGGAGGTGAGCGATCACCAGGGCTAGGGATGAGATGCACGTGACGAGGATCAGGGAGAAGGTGCAGCTCACGAGGACCAAGGAACATGCCAACAAGACGAGGACGATTCAGATTCGGATGAGTAGTAGTAGTAGTAGTGGTAGTAGCAATTTGCATTTTCTTCGCTCTGTACGTCATTTTGTATATCCGCTCGTTTAAATTTTGTATCGCCCTTTCGAAAGGGTAATTTTGTAACAAACAATGTTGTATATGTTCGACATGTATATGCTTTTGTTGTTCGATCATTTCATTTGAGCGATTTTGTATTACCCTTTTCGCAAGGGAAATTTTGTTATTAAAAAACTTTGTTTTGTAATTACAAAAAAAAAAAAAGGATTAGTGGGGCTAAACAGGGCCATAGCAAGCCCTGTTTAGCCCCACTAATCCTTTTTTTAAAGTTCTGTTAATCATCGCTATATAGCGACATTTACCAATGTCACTATATAGCAACGATTAACAGTGTCGCTATATAACGACGCTTATGATTGTTGCTATATAGCGACGCTTTATAGCGACAGTTCTTTTTCGACGCTTTTAGCAACTTTTATAGCGACGTTTGTGCTTGTGAAAAAAAAAATTTAATGTAAAAAGCATCGGTATTTTCATCAGAAAATGGCCTATGCCTTGTAGTGTTGTGAGTTTACATACGAGTTAATGCTTTCTCGAACCAAAAGATAACATTTTGTTCTTTGATTCCTTGAATTTTCTTTTAATGCCTTTTGATTTTATACATGGGTTTATTTTCTCCAAATCAAGAGATCAAACTTTAAACATAAAATTTTGGATCTTGAACACACATTTAATGTTTTCCCAAGAATGTATTTAAAAATGAAAATGTCTTCAACTGCTTCCAAATTGTGTTATCATTTCCCATAAATTTTGATGCGAAATGGAGACACATTGCTCAAGGGGGCAACAAAGAAAACATGTGACTATCACGTGGGTTCAACCTAAGGGCATTTTAAAATCAGGTTTTTCCTAGAAATATAGTTATAGAGCAGTATTATAAAAGCACACCTATAGATTTGTATAGAAAAATGATGTCTCATAGGTAAGGGATTTAAAAAATAGGCCTATAGTGCATGCATAAACCCCCCCATGATACATTGAAGGTATTTGTGTAGTGAGACCTTTGGAAATATAAACTATCCATATGTAATGATTTTGACGACTTTTTTTTTGCATATAATTGCAAGTCATCTAGTGAGACCTTTGGAAATATAAACTATCCATATGTAATGATTTTGACGACTTTTTTTTTTGCATATAATTGCAAGTCATTGTGACTATTAAAATGTTATTACCTCTCAAACTTCACAAGTAAATAAGATTTTGATATACAAAGCTTAGATTCGCGTTTCATAATCTATTCTCATGATTCAATATTATTCCATTCATAGTTTATTTAGTGTAATCAAATTTTGTATCAACAAATGGGAATAGTGCTTATGTCACATGGAAAGGCCACTTTACAAGCCCTTCAAAGAATAGTGGCGATAGAACTGTTAAAATTTTTGATAAGGAGTCAACTTCTGCAAAAGGGCTAAGATTTGTTCTAACGAAGAGCCTCAACGTTGGCATGTTCCTCTATACTTCACAAAAAGGTTAGTGTGACAATTCTCCTTGCACAACGATAAATGTGTAAGGCCTCACATGGGTGGCATGCTAATACAAGAGCTACTCTTAGATGTGGTTGTTATAGCATGAGAGAAAATGGTGGAGAAGTTGTAGAGGCATAGTGATGAAAAAACGTGTGGTTTGAATAATTGAAGAACACAATGATGGATGAAGTGGCACAAAACTTGGTCTGCATGGCTCAAGTTGCATAGTTAGGGACCTTAATTAAATTGAAGAGGTGGTTAAGGTAAGAATGCATGGCCCAAAGAGCCACATTGCAAGGGGCTCAACCACATCATATAGAGATTATAATATGTCTCCAACTTACAAACCAGTTGTGCCCCATGTAGCCACTTCTTGAAGGTAGTGAGGATGCACTTGTATGTCCATCTTGTCAGGTAATTTTTTATGCATCTACCAGATTCCATCTCACACCTTGCATGCATAGATTTCATCTTTTCTTCCTATTATGAGATAGTCAAGCAAGAAGGCCTTGCCCACTTTTTTGGCTTGAGTTCTTAGCTTCTTTATATAGGGTTATAGTATTGGTGATTTCATGCCATTGCATTAGCAAAATATTGTATCTAGCATTTGCCATCCATTTGAATATATGACATGCACATAATTTTTGGGTTCCTAATATTGTCTCTTTATTTTTAAATATTGACTGCCAAGGAGAAAAGGTATGATTTTGCATTTGCACTTTTCTTCCTTTGATATATTCCCATTGTAAAGTCTTCAAGCTTAACTTGGGGCTTGTTAGTGGAGTTGTAGGAGAGAAGAGAGGTGGAAAGTGAGAGAGAGGATGGAAAACTTTTTGTTCTTGTAGGAAAGCCATTTGTGAGCATGGGAAGCTTGTCTTTGATGCTTTTTGGTATTTCAAGTTGATAGAAACTTAGTGGGCTTGATTGCTAAGGTGTGTGTGAGGTCTAAACACCTCAAAAAACAAAAAAAATAAGGACTCTTGCCAAATTTTGAAGTAGTACTTTTGTGTCTTAGAACTCACCCTTTTTGAAATTTTGCATTTTGGCTTTCAAAAAGTGTTTTGTTTTCAAGTTTTTTAAATTGAATAGGTAGATTAGGTAGTGTAGCATCCCCCAATCACAAAAAATCATGAACGAAAACTACTATATCTCCAAAATTCATCAAAATCAGTCAGTGACACTATGGTTGCCTATCCCATTGAGTCGACGCTGTAGCCCTATCGTGCTGACCAAATACCCCACCGATTGGCACATTAGCCATATCCTACCGATCAACGTGTTGGGATATCTCAAGGTGTATGCCGCAGGCACACCTTGGGTTCTATGCTCGGGGGGGTCACTATGTATAAACCCTCTATATCACGTGCGTTCAAGGCCTATATTTAAAGTCCCTTATCTGTAAAAAAATTCATTAATAAAATGTACCCCTTTTCTATACAAATCTGTAAATTTTTTCCAAAACTATTTTAAATAGTCCCTTATGTATATTTATTTCTGTAAATTTTAGAAATAAAAAAAATCCTTCTGTTGAACTCACGTGATAGGGTTACATATGATGAGTGACCCCCCCGAGGTTCTATGTGTGTGTGCTAGAGGCACAGTTAGGTGCCCATAAGCACTGTTAGGTGGTGATAGATGCCACATAGGCTGATTGAGAGATTCTAGGATCTGATTGAGGAGATGATTGTGGAGCTCGGTGGCTCATGTAGAGGTGCCTACATATGGACCTCACCCTTCTTCATTCGATAAGAATTCTCTTGTTTTGTGTTCAGGTCCATGTTTCCTTTCACTTCTCCAACATGGTGTCAGAGCACTATGGTCCTCCTTGAGCCCATTTATGCCATGTCATCATCTTCTTCCCCACCTCCACCTTCCTCTCCATTTTGCCCATTTCTGCCTAACCACTTGGAGGGCTGAATTCTCCTCCTACATGCGACCTCTTCTAGAGTCCTTCTAGCTAGAGAGACCCTTTGTATAGGCGACCTTCCACATGCAAGGAATTAGAGAATGATCATCGCTATTGGTCGCCATTCCCCAAATTCTATCGAAGCTCTCTTTTGTGTATTCTCCTTCTCTGCTCCACCTCTTTCTAATCCTTTTAGGGAAAGCTTTCCCATAATTTATACTATCTTGTATCTGAGTTTGAGCAGCAATGATTATATATTCGAGGAGAATAGAGCCAAAAACCAGTCGACATTGATGACGTTCCAGCCAGCAACGCCGTGCGACATTACACCTGAACTCTACACTAGAGATTTGCCCATATGTGAGCTTTCATTTGAGCTAGAAAGCCCTCTTTTCTTTTCTTTGAAGAGGGAGATCCCAACCCTCCAAGATCAAGCCTCTGTTTTGGACAGTTTTGATAGTATTTTGAATTTGGTGCTACATTAGATGCTACTTTGGCATTTCTAATATTTTAAAGTGTTGAATAGCATCAGTACAATTGTGGCTACAACTTTCTTTGGGTTGCTATACCTGGATTTGCTCAGAATATTTTCATTTAGCCACCTCTATGAAGCATGCAAGTTGAAGTATCATTTCCACTATGATTTTTATTATAGAATTTGGTTACAAATCTTTGCTACACCAAATGCTTGTACTTTGAAGCTTTTTAACTTTTTCTAGACTTGTAAGAGAGTAGACACTGCCCATTTTGGGTTTTACCCTCTCATAGCTACCTTCTTGCATATTGATAAGTTTAATGCTAAAGGCTTTCACACATGGCAGATGAAAATTAAGTTTGCATTGGTGAGGGAAAGCCTCTGGGGGCTTGTCAAACCTACTTCAACTTCTTACTCAATAGCCTCTAATGCTGGAGAATCCTCAGCTCCTACACACCCAGTACGAGATCCTACTAAAGAGGAGAAAGCCTATGGCATTATTGCTCTTGGCTTAGGAGATGACTATATTCATCACATTTCTGATATGGAGTCTCCTTCTGAAGCTTGGCAAAATCTTGATATTCTTTTTGGTGCTAGCTCTCACATCTCAAAATTGTCATTTAAGATTGCTTTCTTTGAATTGAAGATGGCTAGTGGCACTCCCTTCGTTGCCCATGTCAATCACATGCGGAGTCTCATGACTCAACTTGCTTCTATCAACTCTCCAATCACTACGGATGATGCAATGGTAGTATTGCTCAAAAGTATGCCTGAAGATTATGATCATGTTTGTTGGGGTAAAGGGCAGTGTGCCCGCCCATTGTATAGTGCCCATGTATACTCATATATATATGATAGAGGAATAAGCTGGAGTATCTTTTGGTCCACCACTTTTGGTGTCTCCTTATCCCTTTGTGTGTGCTCTCCTCTCCCACAACTGGTATCAGAGCCACATTGCATCCTACTGAGTTTCGGAGGCATCTCAGTTTAGGCACATTGCCATTCTTGGAGCTCCTCACATCTTGTTTTGAGCATATTTCTTTGCCATTTTGTAGAGCTTGTTCGGAAGCCATCCAGGAGCTTGTTGAGCAGCTGGTGGTGGCATTTCGGATTGCCTATGAGCCCTTGAGCTCGTTTATGAGAAGGGTTGTGGAGTTGATTGCCTAGCGTTGGAAGCAGACTATCGATGGAGATCATCGATGATGTCGTGTGTTGCCAGCTTATGGAGCTGTGGAGCAGCCATAGATCCCCTTGCAAGTGAATCTTGCTTGTCATTAGAGGTGAGGCGTTGCATGGAGGGCTATATGGAAGCTCTTTGTAGATGCAGCTACTGCAAATGGCTCGTGAGTAGGAGATTATTTCAAGTTTGAGGCACTTGTAAGGGCTGATGGAGCCGTGGACACTAGAGGTGCCTTGAGAGGATGGCATGAAATAGGCTATTTTAAAAGGAAGAGATGTGAGCAAAGGAACAAGAGCATCCCAGCACTAGCAGCAACTCGCTATTGGGGAGCTTGTGGATTACATGTTTGATGCAGTTGTATGCTTGGGAGATAGCTGGTGTTGCTTTGAGGTCTTGGAGCTAAGCATTTGTTGATTTTGGTCTCTTCTCGTGCATTTGGGTCCTATTGGACATAATTTGCTGCATCTTGTCCGTGCTGGGAATTAGACAGCGTCAGTTTTTTTTTCTTTTAGTTAGTCTTGGCTTGGCTTGGGGACAGGTGTAGGTCTCCCCGAGTGACAATAGGCTAACAGAGACTCAGGTTAGGAGTTCTCTTGTTAGAGGCCATTGCAGATACTTTTGTCGACTGAGGACACATGCTTTGAGGTCATTTTGACAGTGATTCAATGGACATTTTGATAGTTTTACACCTACATGTATGGTGGTGTTTATGTAAGTTCATTGAACAGCTAAGGAGGATGTATTGTCAATGACTTGCCGTTGTTTGGAGCACATTTTGGGGTTGTTTGGCCAGTGCTTTTGGGCTATTTTATTGCTGATTTGTGAGCATTCTCAAGGCTGATTTGGTTGGGCATTGTACTTGCCATTTTGCTGGTGTTGTAGTTGACATATGGGGTGATCTACTAGATGTATTTTGTTAGCATTTTGGGGCTGATTTGTTACCGTATTCGCAGCTGATTTTATGGCATTGTGTTTGCCATTGGTCAGGACATTACAATTGCTTCTATTGCTGTTTTTTATGACAAAACAGTCATTTTCAAGACTGAATATCTCTTTCATGGTGTGGAATTGCACTTTGTGCTGAACAAGAAAGTTTTAGTTCACAGAACATACTACAACTTTGCTTTTGGGAGCAAGTTGATCCGGTATAAGCTGCAGGAGTTACAGCCTCTGCAAAACCACAAAAAGTTACAATCTACTGTCTATTTGTGACCAATGTGCAGGAAGCTATTCTTTAGGTGAGAATATCTGAGAATCCACAAGGATTTGGCTCTTGAGGTCAACTAACAAGTTGTAGATTTTTCTACAAGCTACAACTTTTCTGTTTACAGCTTTGGCATCCAGTCTTTCAGTGAAAAGATATCACTGTTCAAAAACAAGGACATCGTGTTATCTTGCCCAAAGTGGCTGAGGTATTGTTGTAGGAATTTCTCTAGCACAATAGTGAATTGGGAACTCACAGTAAATTACAGAAAGTGATTGGGATCTCACTTCAGTCCAAGGGCATTATTGTCATTTCGGCAAGTCACTTTGGCACATTTGGCAAGTGGTGAATGCTTGATTTTTTGCCAAAGGATTGCATACTTGAGGTGATGCATTGGTGATGCAGTAAATGCCATTTCGATGCATTATGGATTTGCATTGGTGGATGCCGCACTAATGTTTATGGATAGCTGAGCTGGGCTCCTATTGCCATTGGTTGAGTAGGCGTTGCTCATTTGATTCAGTGCATTTCTTACTTGGATTGCCAGGTATTGGCAGGTTACTGGGCTGCATATATTCTTGTTTATGCCTCTTTATGGCTGAGTGCTTTTGAGCATTGGATCAGCCAGTTTATTTGGAGACCTGATTGATCTGGACAACACTATATTTTTTGGTAATTTGGGTTGCCTATTGCACTATACTGCTCTTTGGTTGTGAGCTATTATGCCACAGATATGGCATCTATATCTGGTAGTGCCCTCTTTGATATTGAGAGGTTGGATGGATCAAACTTTCAGTATTGGAAAGAGCAGATTTATGATGTGTTAGTGTAGAAGAGGCAGCATAAGCCCATTGAATGCAAAGGTCTCAAGCCTAATAGCATTAAATAGAGTGATTGGGATGACATGGATGAGCAAGCATGCTCTATCATTCATGATGGTGTACAGGGTGTAGACTGGCATGCATATGAGTTCTATACTCGTATATGCCGGATGTATGACCGTGATAGTGTTATGTCACAGCTTGATGCATTGAAATGCCCTAATGGGCTGAAGTACAGCCTTGATATGCACTTCAAAAGTCGATCAATTGGTAGAAACAAATCATGTTCAAGGGGGAATTCCAAGAGCAAGTCTAGCTCTCAGACTTGTGTTAGATGTTTCTATTGTGGAAAGTATGGCCACATGAAAAAGTACTGCTGGAAATGGCTAAGTCACTCATATCCAAGCCTTTAGGCTCATTAGCCTCCTTCTTGATTGACTCTACACTCGAGGACCTAACCGATGGAGCTATTTTGAAGGGGGCCAAGGCCTTGTCCGAATTCACTTTGTCCATCATGTTGTCACATATACGTATGGCCACCTTGCTGCATAGGTCAAAGGAGGTAGGGTTCATCACCATGAGCTAGTCATGTAGCTTCGGGTCTACCAATCTGATAAGAAAGCGAGGCAAAAGTTGTTCATCGCTCATCTGCTCATATGGCTCACAGCGAGCGTTGAGGTGCTTGACCCTAGCAATGTAATCCCTCAGGGATTCCTTGTCGTTCTATTTTACTCCATACAATTGGTTGATCGGCTCCATTTATGACCGTTGGTGGCAAATCCCACAACAAAAGCCTTTCATGATGTCTCCCAATTGATTTTTTCTTCTGGGGTGAGAGCCCTATACCATTGGCCTGCCTTGCCATCTGAACGCATTGGCCATCTCTAGGTCTCCAGGCATGCCAAAGGCTTCACAAATCTATTCAAACCATTCCACGTGGGAGATCGGGTCTCTTTCTCCTAGAAACTTGGTCATTTGCTTGGAGATGGCTATGGGATGGCTTCTCAAGGGATTCGCCATCCCTGTAGGAAACGCTAGGGTGGGTGGATGTGGTGTTTCCCCCCTTCCTAGGGCATTCACCAAAATACGCATCGCCTCATCAGTCAACACCATTTGAGCGGCTAGCAGGGGTGGTGTTGCTACTGACAGGTCGCGAGGCTGGCCTCACGCCTGCTGGCCCAAGTGGTGATGGTCCCCATGTAGTTGTTGGTGCCATCATTGGGATGGAGATACCAAGACCTACATTCATAAGTGCAACCGATATAAACGGGAAGGGATAGACTCTCGGAGGTGGTGGGTCTTGGAGCATGGTAATGTTGGTTCCATCCAGCAAGTGGTAGGGTGGAAACTGTGGTGCCTCATAGTTGATGAAGGCTAGAGGTGCAAGGGCTATTAGAGGGTCATAAGGCACTCCCACTTGGAAGTTCCTAGTATCCGCTCGGCTTGGGACTTGTCTACGGAATTCCCTCATCAATGGAACTTCATCATCCATGTTCTCCCATTGGGAAGGTCTGGCATAGGCGGAGGGACTTGGATCGACAAAGGTGGTTTTTGTCTTGGTCTGTAGTTCGAGCACTGGTTGTTGTTGGCCTTCCCTTACTGCGGACATGCCAAAAAATGGGTTTTCCATGTCTGTTGACTCTGATTGTCCTAAGTGGCCGAACATGTTGGAGAAAGTACTGGGCATCATTAGCCAAGATATCCTCCTCACCAAGCATAGCCTCATCCTCATCTGCAAGAGGCACTCCGCATCCTGGGAGTAAATTGTAACTGTCCATAGAAGATGCATCAACAATCTCCATAGGAGTATAAACCTATGGAATAATCGAGACATCTGACCATCTTTGACCAAAATTAGGAAGTAATTGTGGCTGTCCCAACTTTATAACCTACTCAACGTGGGAAAAACCTCCCACTCCAAGAAATATGGGCTGGCCCTACAAAGAATTCAGAGGTATCAGTGCACTTACACCCTCCTGGAACACCACTCTCCTGCTATCCACAGTCCTGGGCTCTGTCTAAACATAGCATCCTCTCTGAAATAGACATTATGGCTGCATATCAACTCTCTAGTTGAAGAATCCCATAACCTGTAGTCCCTACTAGACTCACTGTATCTAAGGAAGATACACCTCCTCGATCAGAAACCATGAGCATAAGCCTCACAGCCAAAGACACGTAAATGCTCACAACATGGTGCCATGCCTGTCAAGAAGTCAAATGGCACTCTACCATTCAGAGATCTCCTGGGTGACCTGTTAAGCAAGTATGCAGCTGTCTTACATGCCTTAGCCCAATAGCATTCTGTAAGACCTACATACCGTAGCATGCTACCAATCCTGTTGAATAGAATCCAATTTAAGCCTTCTACCAAGGCATTGTGAGTAGAAAGATGAGGAGTGTCAACACCCTCCTGATATCAAGTGTATCACATAGATGTTAAAATTTAGGAGAGGTAAACTCCGCATCACCATCAGTCATGAAGCTCAATAGCTTCTTTCCTGACTGATTTTCAGCATTACCCAAGAAGCACTGAAATGTATCATATACATCATGCTTTTGATGAATCGGATATACCCATATGTACTTTGTAGCAGCATCAATAAATGTCACAAAGTAAGAGGCGCCACCCAATGAAACGGTAGGCATAGGCCCATAAACTGCATTATGAACCAACTGCAATGGCTCAACATACCTCTCACTGACTGTCTTCCTCACAAAAGAGGATCCTGACTGCTAACCATCATCACAATCATGACATAAAATTTGAGAGACATCCATAACAGGAATGTATCTCAATGTTGTAAGGGCTTCCATACCAGCGGTAGACATATGTCCAAGTCTGGCATACCATAAACTAACTGATGGCTACTTACTAATCATAAGCATCTTATCTTGGACACCTGATACATGCAATACATAAGAGAATCCAACCCATGATCGCCTAGCCATAACCAGATTGCCTCTAGCAATCTTCCATGCATGATCACCCAACGAGACATGATAACCTACCTCAACCAACTGTCCAATACTGATCTTGCTTGTAGCAAGTCCTGGTATATGTCTAACCCTCTGTAGAACAAGAATAGAGCCACTAGGCATAACAAGGTGGATATCCCCATAACCATAAACATCCATAGAATGATCAATGCCCATCAAACCACTCTCCACAAAATGCATTCCTGATATGCACTGAACCATGACCTATGAGGGGTCATATGACATGAAGCACATGGATCTAATATCCAATCATCGAGAATGGGTACATCAGTGGCCAAGAAGGAGGTGTCAGACATAGAAAAAAGAATGCCTTCATCACTGCTACTGTCAGTGGAAACCTTTGCATCCACACCTTGAAGCTCAACATGCTTCTTCTCCTTCTTCTTGTCATTCTTAACCTTGCTCTTCTCCAATCTGTTGGATCAGCTAGGCCAGCAATGGAGGACAGGAACCTCCAAGGAGGTGCCGAGCAACCCCCACTTGTTTTAACGGAGAGACAATGTCTAGTGTGGGGTATGCAACAACACACCTCTAATGAGAGATTGTGCCTAAGGGCAACAAGGCCATCACTCTATTGTGCACACTGCCATACGTGGGGAAATCACGATACCTCCCAATGTCGATTTTCGAGGACACTTCCCCAACCCATGTATCAAATGGGACCCCCATTACCCCTAACGGGCTCACCTAACCCCTAGATCTCTCAGGGTGGCTGTGGCTAGCTCTAACTAGTACAAGACTCAGCTAGCTCCATATGCCACCACTCATATTAGGTCCACAGCCCCTGCTACCTCATATAGCCCCAGTCAATGAAGTGTTGGTTGAATAATTGCCCAATGATTGGGAGGAAACGGCGGATCCTGATCACGAACCTCATGATTACTACCCCTACGAGGAGGGAAGTGGTTCCTTGATCCACTACCTCCTGCTAGAGGATCAACAAGTCCCCATATTCCAGACTGCCCCCATAACCACAAGGGCAAGAGATCTAAACTCAATTGTTCAGAGACCCCCAATCCAATGTTATACTTGCCAGGGTCCCCATAGAAAAAGTGAATACCCCTATCGAGGTACTTCGAACCCTTCAGTGTCCTATTTCAAATGCCAGGGCCCACACTTCTTGAAGGACTGTCCATACATGGATCCTACTCCCACCGCCTCAACCATGGTGAATCTGGCCCCTTTGTGTGCAGGATGCGGAACGAAGCATCTATTCTAGGACTGTCCCATGAGGAGGCAGTTCCCATTAGGAGACCAACCACCCCTATCATCTCGCCAAAGAGCACTAGCCTCAATCTACTTAGCATCGAACAAGGCCATGTGGCCACAATGCCATTACAAGTCATTGAGAAGTCATTATGAGGATGCAAGCCAAGGCATTAGGCAAGACAATGAGGAAGCTCAAAAAGAAGGGTAAGGGATCCCCGTTGCTCTCGGCCGAGGTTCCCCCACATCCTCTAACCTAATCCAAGAAGGCCATTCGAGTAGGTGACAGCTCTGACCAGATGCTCATCCAGGATAGTTCTGATGAGGAGATAGCTACTCTTGCCACATTGAGGAGTCATCCACCCAAGGTGACCCTGAGGTACCCTTGATTCCAGAGGTGAACAAACCAGTGCATGCTAGCCTGGCACCTTCACCCACCTATAAGGAGACCTATCCAAGCTGGTCTTAGAAAAGAAATACATAAAGGATTTTTAGAACTTGGTACGAGATTGCCAAGATAAGTTCGAGCATCAACTAAAGGCCAGTAGGGGGTTAGATACTATTCATCCAGCCCTATCTGATAGGCCACCGAGGGGCAAAATCACTTAAGGTGCTAGAAAGGGTGGAGGAAGAGAAACACCTCAACTTGGAGCAATCAGAAGCTCTGGATCTGATGCAAAAGATGTTCTAGGAAGACCCAATGTTACAAAACCTCTAGGACCAAGGAGACCTGTACGGCTTCAATGACATGTTGTGCATCGAGGAAGAAGCTTCATCCGAGCCTTGCAACACCGTCGGGTTGATTGCTTTTCTATCAATAGAGGTGAGAATGCCAATCGCTTCCCTGCTAAGAGGAAATCCCATCCTATGGTGTGATCTGCCTAATTGGATGAACATGCCATTCCTACCTCCAACCCATGCCACCAACCAATCAATGTTAGAAAAGGGATAGAACCTACCTAAGGTTCCCATCAACAAGCTAGGCTAGTACTTTGAGGGTGATGAAACAAATGCCTCTATCCCCATACTCTACCAAAACCAGAAGGTGGAAGCCATCCTAGATGGGGGAGCAGGAGTGAGTGTTTGCACCAAGGAATGCTAGGAGAAATGGGGAAAACCCACACTCGAGTAGACCCATCTAGTAGTAAAGTTAGCTGATGGTTGAACTACTGAACTCATGGGAGTCCTAACTGGCATAAACATTAAGGTATTTGGATTCATGTACCCCATCAGGTTCGTGTTCATGGACTTCACTCGACAGCCAAGATATGAAGCTCTCCTAAGTAGACCCTTCTTGTGAATGTCCGGACTCGTGCATGAGTGGCATAATGATAATATCTACTTGCGGCATGAGGAGAAAACCATTAGAGTGGACCTACACACCTACAAGGCCCACCCATTGTTAGGACACCTCTTCATCGCAGAGTTTGACACCACCTCCATAAAGCTATTCCAACCTGTGACAAGGAAGAGGATGAGAAAGAGTCTGATGACTTCTAGTATGCACCTCTCCCCGAGCCAGAATTCTCACAAAACTAGATGCACATCTTAGCCAACATAGATGTCCCAGAAAGAGTAGGGTTTCAAATCACCACCCCAGAGCTCGAGGGTCTGATCATGGTAGTTCCCCTAAGAATGGTTAACATGCTCTAACCCTGAGAGGTAAGCAAGGGAACCATAAGGGTAAAATGAGATCTTCACTGGTTGTCCTACAAAGGTGCCATGAGTGCTCACCATGAGTTCTCCTCTAACTGGGGAAACAGGGTAAGCAGGTTAACCACCCTTGTCGGCTCTATAAGTACAATGGAAGAGCCCCCTTCAGGTCCCCTGTATCCAAAGGCAAGGCTAAGGCCAAAAAGACCATTGCTCCGGCATGAAAAGAGGAGGAGATTGAAGACAAAGAAGACCTACAACAGGTAATAGCCCACTACAAGGCCTATACTATTTAGGATCGTAAGATCTTATACCAACATGCCAAAAGATCTCGAGAGGATGGTGGACTTTTTGGCCCAGGCCCCAGTCAAGGAGGTAAACCTAGCCTCAGAAGGACAAGGCCCACAACTTGTATTTGTCATCGATGACCTCACCCCCAATGAGGAGAATGCCTTAATAGCTCTCCTACGGGAATACAAGGACTATATGGCTAGGAAGTACATGGACATGAAAGGGGTATTTGCTGTAGTAGTGCAGCATATAATCCCCATGATGGATGATGCCAGGCCAGTATAGCAATGCCCCTACCCTATGAATCCTAAATATGAATTCATAGTGAGGGAAGAAATCTAGAAGCTCATAGATGTAGGATTCATCTATGAGATCGAGCATATGGACTGGGTATCACCCATTGTGATAGTCCTAAAGAAAAATGGAAAATTACACTATGCATGGATTGAAGAAGGTTAATGCTACCACCACGAGACATGACCACTACCCCTTGCCATTCATGGAACATGTTCTAGAAATCATATCCAGAACATTAGGGGAGAAATGGGGTCTCAAAAGGGCCTCCAATTAGTGTTTCCTAATTTCAAGGGATTAGAGAGCAATTTGAGGTGTACCAATGAGAGTGCTAAAAGGGGTGGGGCAATGGTATGTTGAGGTGGAGGGTGGTCAGGGGTGTAGAGAGTGCTCCCCTTAAACTAGGGACCACCCAAACCATCTCTCCCCCCCCTAACCCATGTTTGACCCTCATATCAAGTGCACATCCCCCACATGAGCCCAAAATTGCCTTCAATGGGATGGTAGGGCCTTCTGGCAAATTTTCCTTCTCCCCTCCCTCTTTCTAGGGCCTCTTCCCCCCACTGTTTTCATCTAGCTTGCCAAATCCCTCCATTTGAACCAAATCCCATGCATTTTCCCTCTTCCTGCTCTTTCTCTGCTCCCTCTTGTTCTGGCCTGCTTGTTGTAGCTCCTCTCTCTCTCTCTCTCTCTCTCTCTCTCTTTCTCTCTCTTCCCTCTCCCTCTCTTGTGCCTCTGTTGGTGCTAGTGTGTCCTTCTCCATCTCCCTCTTTTGTGCCTCTCTTGGAGCTGCTCTGTCCCTCTCCTTCTCCCTCTCTTGTGCCTTTGTTGCTGCTGCTCTATCCCTCTCCTTCTCCCTCTTTTGCACCTCTGTTGGAGTTGCTCTATCCCTCTTCTTCTCCCTCTCTTGTGCCTCTTGTAAGAAAATAATACGACTATGCTCAACAGATAATAGGATCTCGTACGCAAGAGAGAAAACAAGATAGTATAGAGAATCAAAAATTTGATTACTGTAGAACTGATATAATAGATGGCGCTGCCTCCCAACTATGCACTCCTGTGAAAGAAGCTTCAATGGCATGTTGGAAACAGTAGAAGACAGAGAATGGATGCTAAGGAATCAGGGTTGCTGTAGCCAGTGATGAAATGGGCTTCATGGGCTTGCTCTTATATAGCCACCAATCATAGTTGGTTAGGCTCAATTGGGTGACCGACCCAGTGTGCCCAAAATGGTCTCGGTCCCAAAATAGGCCACTGACCATACGATAGAACCGGTGCGCAAAACAGGCCCAGAGCCATCCGAGATCATCTGAGGCTCCAAAGGAGCCCTGCAACCTGAGAGTGGGCTGCCTCGAGAAATTCTCCATCTACCCTCAGTGCGATCAGTCAAGGGATGACTTCCTGCACTTGCATGTAGCCTAGTTGGTAGTGTGTCAACTCTATCTGAAGCCATCCAGCCATCAGGCCACACATGGCCCCCATCTAGTGTCCAAACTAGGACCTACCAGATAACCGAGCTACTCAAATGCCTTCTCCTCATATGGGGGGCTTATAAGTAGAGTTAGCTAGTTCTTGCATAGTTACACGAGAGTGGAGCATTGATATCTAACACCCCCCCTCAATGTCCACCTGCAAGTGAACTTACTTTTTCGGCCCAATGCAAGGTCGATGAAGATGACTCTCCAGCAAGTCTCTTCCAAGAGCCTTTGTGAAGATGTCCGCAGCATTCTCTGTAGTCGGACAGTACACCAAGTCGACCTCTCCATCCATGATGAGCTTGTGTACAAAGTGATATTGAATCTCAATGTGTTTTGTGCGAGCGTGGAACACCAAGTTCTTTGCAATCGCCATGCAACTGTGATTGTCACATGATAACTGTGTAGGCTTGTTCTGCATTGCACCCATGTCTCCCAAAATCCTCCTCAATCACACTGCCTCGCAAGAAGAAAAGCAAGTAGATTTGTACTCGGCCTCGGTAGAAGAAAGAGAAACTGTGGGTTGCTTCTTGCTGACCCATAACACAACTCCAAATCCAAGTGAGAGACAATACCCTGTCATTGATCTCTTACTATCCACATCTCCTGCCTAATCTGAGTCATAGAATCTGGTCAAGATGTTGCCCTTGGTATAGGTGATGCCATAATCAAGTGTGCCTTTGATGTATTTCAGCACTCACATCCCTACCCTCCAATGGTTCTCCTGGGGCTTATTGGAAAACCTGCTTAGTATACCAGTCGCAAAACTGATGTTCGACTATGTGTTGCATAAGTAAATCAAGCTGCCCACAAGCCTTCTGTACTTTGCTTCGTCCACCAGTGGTGATGAATCCTCGTTTGAGAGCTTCGTGTCAACCTCCATAGGGGTACCAACTGTCTTGCACTCAGCCATGCCAAATGCCTTCAGTATCTCTCTAGCATACTTCAACTATGAAATGAAGATCTGTTTCAGCTCCTACAAAACTTCAATTCCCAAAAAAAAATGCATCAGTCCTGGTCATTTCAAACTCTCTTCCTAGCAAATGCTTCGTCTGCGAGACCTTCTCTTCATGGTTCCCTATTATGACAAGGTCGTCCACATAAAGGACCACGATCATACACCTCCCTCCTTCTTTGAAGATATACAAATTTGCATCAGATGGGCTCCTCCTGAACCTATTTTGCAGAAAGTAGGCATCAATTCACTGGTACTATGCTTGTGGGGCCTATTTCAACCCGTAAAGTGCCTTCTTCAGTTAACAGACTTTACCTTCTGAACTGGGGATCTCAAGACCTAGTGGTTGTTCCATGTATACCTCCTCCTTGGGATCTCCATTCAAAAAGGCAGATCTCACATCCATCTAAAACACGGGCCAACTTCCCTGGGCAGCTAAATCCAAAACACTGCGAATTGTGGTTGGTCAAGTTGTGGGAGCAAAAGTATCTTGATAATCAAAACCATGTACTTGGGCAAATCCTTTTGCTATGAGCCGCGAGCCTTGTACTTATCCAACGTGCCGTCGGACTTGTACTTGGTCTTGTACACCCACTTAGTTTCGATTACCTTGCGTTTTGTGGTCGATCCACAAGGTCCCAAGTGTTGTTCTTCATTATGGAGCTATACTCCGACTGCATAGCCTCCATCCACCTATCATCGCCCTATGCCTCTTCAAGACACTTGGGTTCATCAGCATGGATCACTTCTGTCATCAAGGCATAGTTGATCAAGTGTTCCTGTGCCCTTCTTTGCTCCTCTAATCTCTTGGAATGGCGGTGTTCGGATGGTTCCTCCTCAATGGCTGGATGTTCTCTATTGTCCAAATGCTGCTTTACCCACTTCAAGAATGGCCGTTGCCGTTGTGGTTCTGCAAGCTCTTCTTCATCTTCTTTGTCTTGAATCTTCCCAAGCACCATTGGGGGAGTTCGGTCTACTATTGGTGGTATTGGATGGATATCCTGGTCCTGATTGTCTGGGAAGGAAGCATCCTCCTCTAATTGATGCGGCTGTTTTGAGAAGACCACATCGCGACTTATAATTACCTTCTTAGTAACTGGGTTATAGAGACGGTAACCCTTCACCTCTTCATTGTAGCCCAAGAAAATACACTTTTGTCTCTTCGGTTCCCATTTGGTCCTGGTAGCATCAGGGACATGCACAAAACAGTCACATCCAAAAACTCTGAAATGTGCAGTTGAAGGTTCCTTACCATAAAAGGCTTGCAGTGGAGTCATCCCGTTCACAGCCTTCATGTGGCTATGATTCAGGATGTAAACTGTAGTGTTACATGCTTCAGCCCAGAAAGTCTTTGGCAAATCTTTCCATTTCATCATACTCTAGCCCATTTCGCAGATGACGTGCATCTTGCATTCTGCTACTCCATTTTCCTGTGATGTATGTGGCGGGGGTTTCTGCCTCTTGATTCCGTGACTTTTGTAGTAACTTTCGAACTCAGTTGATGTGAACTCTCCACCTCTGTCCGATCTCAACTTCTTCACCTTCCTCCCTGTTTCTTTCTCGACCATTACATGCCATTCCTTAAACCTACTAAAAGCCTCGTCTTTAGTCTTCAGGAAGTATATCCATATCCTTCTACTGTAGTCATCGATCAGTGTCATGAAATAGTAGGAACCACCCAAAGCTTCCATCTCCATCTTTCTGCAGAGGTCCATGTGAACGAGCTCTAGAGGAGCCTTTGCCCTATTGGCCTCTTTAGGAAAGGGATGCCGATGCTGCTTGCCCATCATGCAAGCTTCACATACATAGGGCAGATCTGAAATTTTTGGTAGGTCTGCAATCATTCCACTTTTATGCATCTCCTTCAAAGAACTAAGGTTTAGATGACCAAACCTCTCATGCCACAGCTTAGTGTTCTTCACATCCGCTTGAGCACTGAAAGCTGAGAGTTCATAAATGTTGTTGCGCCATGTACCTTTACCAACGACCTTCCCTTGAAGATCCAGAATCTATGCACCATTCTTATCGAATTGAACTTTGAGGTCCCCGATCCATGATCGTGGAAATGGACAACAAGTTCCTCTTGATATCTGGCACATAAAGAACATTGAACAACTATTTTACAACTCCATCTGACTTGAGAGCAATCGTACCTTTTCCTTTTGCTAGACATTTTGCATCATTGCCGACTGCTACTAGGATGTCATTCCCTACCGACTATACAGAGGTAGTCCAATCCTTCTGACTGGTCATGTGGCGCGATGCACCACTATCAATGATCCACGATTCATCCGCAGGTACATGAACTACCTCCGTGCAAATCTCCTCAATTGCGATGAATAGCTCTATTGGTACTGCCTACGCACTGTTGTTGGACTCTTTCTTTACTCTATTCTTCTCATCTGCAATCTTGTTTCGGCACTCATTCTGCTTGTGCCCTGCCTTGTTGCAATAGAATCACTTGATCTTCTTCTTTCTCTTTTTATCATCAAAAGAAGATGGGTTACCAGAGTCCTTACCCTTACCTTTGCTTGATCCGGTCCAGAAAGCCGAATCTTCTCCAGTCCTCATCTTTTGACGCATCTCCTCCTCCAGAAGCATCGCATTGAAATCCTCAAAGTTTAGGGGCAAATTTTTATTCTGCATATTCAGTGCTGTAACAAGACTGTCGTACTTTGGTGGGAGAATCCGTATGCACCTTCATGCTAGATTCTCACTAGTGATGGTGATGCCAATCGCAGTCATCTGATCGCACAGATTCTTCACCCTGGTGATGAACTTCTCTGTCGCTTCAGACTCAAATAACTTCTCATTCGCGAGTTGAGTCTCCAAATTCTGAATCTACATCTAATTCGTGGCCTCGTACTGATTTTTCAAGACCGTCCATGCCTCCTCCGCTGTGGTGACATGTTGAATTAATGCCATGATAGAATCACTAACACTGCAGATAATAGAACACAATGCATTTGCATTTCTTCTTGTCCATGCGAGAATCTCATCCGTAGTTGGTACTAGCTATTGTCTTACATTGGCTGGATCCGGTCTCGCAACCGGCCTCATGTCCACCCCAATAGTAGTGTCCCAAAGCTCGTATGCACTTAGGATGGTCTTCATCTTGAATTTCCAGAGTGGATAGTTAGAGCCGTCCAACTTTTCGCTTTCGTCGAACGGTGGGATTTTTAGTCTTGCGGACTAGGCCATCTCTCACAATCTGCTCGCAAATAGAAAACACACTACCAAATCTTCTTGCAAGAGTCCAGGCTCTGATACCATGTAAGAAAATAATACAACATCTGTGCTCAATAGATAATAGGATCTCGTACGCAAGAGAGAAAACAAGATAGTATGGAGAATCAAAAATTTGATTACTGTAGAACTGATACAATAGATGGTGCTACCTCCCAACTATGCACTCCTATGAAAGAAGCTTCAATGGTGTGCTAGAAAAAGTAGAAGACAGAGTCTGGATGCTAAGGAATCAGGGTTGTTGTAGCTAGTGATGAAATGGGCTTCACGGGCTTGCTCTTATATAGCCACTAGTCATAGTCGGTTAGGCTCAATTGGGTGACCGACCCAGTCTGCCCAAAATGGTCGATTGGGGCTCGGTCCTAAAATAGGCCACCGATCATAAGATAGAATCGGTGCACAAAATAGAGCAACTAACCTATGGTTACTGTTCGCCCCATAGCCATTCGAGATCATCTGAGGCTCCAAACGGCCCCGCAACCCGATAGTGGGCTGCCTTGGGAAATGCTCCATCTACCCTCAGTGCGGTCATGCCTTCCCACACTTGTATGTAGCCTAGTTGGTGGTGTGCCAACTCTATCTAAAACCATCTAGCCATCAAGCCACACATGGCCCCCTGGTGTCCAATCCAGGACCTACCAGATAACCGAGCTACTCAAATGCCTTCTTCTCATATGGGGGGCTTACAAGTAGAGTTAGCTAGTTCCTGCGTAGTTACATGAGAGTGGAGCATTGATATCTAACACCTCTATTGCTGTTGCTCTGTCCCTCTTCTTCTCCCTCTTTTGTGGCTCTATTGAAGCTACATTGTCCTATGTGTGACTCCCATTCTTGTTGCTGCAACCTCTGCAAGCATGGTGAGGAGCAAGGTTATAAGACCACACATTGTTGTGACCTCTTGTGTCTTCTAGAACACCAAAAATGCATTGGATGAGTGTATCCATTGCACCTATAACTTAAATGACTGGATAGTGATGAAAGGATCAACCAAAGGTGCACATAAGCTTCCCCAAATCAAGAGAGGTGACATCTTGCATGAGTGGAAGGGCACACCTTAAAGTCCAAGTTTGGGAAGAAAGGATGGCTCGCAAAAGTGCAACATGTTTACATGGGAAAAGATATGCAGCTTCCTCCATCATTCAATCAATCTAGGATACCATCACACTATGAGCCTTTCTATCTATGTACCTTTTTCACCTGTAAGTGTAATGAGACCATTTGCAAAATTTGTGTTTGGTTTCTAAGAGCTCTTATTCATGGTGGAAGATGTTTTCTATTTGGACTTCAAGGAGTGGGAACTAGTTGAATCATTCATAGGCAAGTTGACTACGATTCATGAGGATTTAGGTAAGCAAATGCATGACGGGGAGAAGTTGGCCTCCTTGCGAATGAAGAATGCACAAATTGTGGTCAAAATAAGCACTACATTTATTTCATATTTGTATACAATTACACCATAGCTTCTATTGCTGGTTGGACCCATCTGCTCCCTTCTCTCACTCTAGCTTGCAACCAACGTACGACTCCTTGACTCCCTATGGATGCTTTCCAAGCACTATGCCTTCTATTATTTGATAGAATTTGAACTGCTTTTGCAAGTTCTGATGCCTTTGCCTTCTCAGACTTCTAAGTCCTTCCTAATAAGGACTGCTACAAAAAGCAGAATGACATTATGAATGGAAAATTGCAGCAAGGCAATTATGCATCTTCCAGTAGACAGGGTGATGATAGAAATGAGCATCTATTTATGGTGCAGCATATGACCAATTCTGTGACAAGTGCAGAAGAACGAAATGATGTGTGGCATGTTGACTCAGGTGCTTCAAACCACATGATAGGTCATGCAGAATGGATGCAGGATGCAAGGAAAATGGAAAAACCAGGATTTGTGAAGACTGGTGATAATACTACACATCCTATTGTGCAGATTGGTAGAATTCCTTTGTCTATGCAGGATGGGAAAAAGAAATACCTGTCCGATGTATTTCATGTCCCGAACATCACCAAGAACCTGGCTTCTGTTGGTCAAATGGTTGAGCAGGGCTTGCAGGTCAGATTTAATCCTCATGGACGCTTTGTTGAGGATGTGAAAAATAACGGTCGCTTGATAGCAAAAGGAAAGAAGAAGGACATGATGTTTACGTTGGATGCGGACATGCCTGAATTGGGTGCAGCAATGTTTGCACATGGGACTGGTGTAGTTGCAGATATTGATATCTGGCATAAACGCATTGGTCATGTTAATATACAACGACTTAAATCAATGCAAGCCCAAAATATTGTTGCAGGATTGCCTAAATTCAAGGTTGCAGAAATGCATAAAGTTTGTGAAGCCTGTCAATTTGGAAAATAGGCAAGGAAACCATTTCCTAGGCATGTTCAAGAGAGTAAAAAGCCATTGGAATTAATCCACTCTGATGTGTGGACTACTAAAGCTACATCTATTGGAGGTTGTCACTATTTTGTCACATTTATTGATGACTTCAGTAGAAAACTTTGGGTGTATTTTATGAAAAAGAGAAGTGAAGTGTTTGGGCACTTCAAAGCTTTTAAAGCTATGGTTGAAAAAGAAACAGGCCTGCAAATGAAATGCCTAAGGTTAGATGGAGGGGGAGAGTACCTCTCAAATGAGTTTGCAAGGTTTCTACAGGAGCATGGCATAAAGCAGCAATATTCATGCAGTCATACCCCATAGCAAAATGGACTTGCAGAAACGAAAAACAGGCATATTGGAGAGGTATCTCGGGCCATGCTAAATGAAAAAGATCTACCAGATTATTATTGGGCTGAAGTAGTTGCTACAGCAGTTTACATAATGAACAGGACTCCCACTACAGCAATACATGGCATGACGCCAGAGGAGATGTATACTGGTAGAAAACCAGACATTTCTCATTTGAAAATTTTTGGTTGCATTGCCTATGTTCATGTGCCAGATGAGTTGAGGTTCAAGTTGGATCCAAAAGCTGAGAAGTGCATCTTTATTGGTTATTCTCTGCAGTAGAAAGGGTATAGATGCTATAACCCTTGTACTCGTAAGTTTACAGTGAGCAGAGATGTTGTTTTTTATGAGATGAGATGTTGGTATAAACCAGTAAATGTGATGATTGATGTAGATGCACAAAATGGTAATGTTGCACAGAATTCACAGCAGCAATCACAAAATATCAGTGGACCTCTAGTGTCCTCTAGCAGTGGTTCACATACTTCGCCATGGACAGGCAGATTGAGATCAAGAGAATCTCCTCAAAGCAATGCAGATAGTGGTACGAAGGTATCAAGAAAAGGAAAAGAGAAGGTAGATCAGCCCATGTTTGATGTGAATGCAGGTCACTCTTATGTGGATGGTGAATCCAGTGGCTCAGAACAAAGCACTGATGATGAGTTGGGTATTCCTTCTGTTGTTACACCTGGAGTAAGGAAGACCAGGGATGTTTTGAGAGCACCTAGAAGTGAGCCTATTTTGCGCAGGTCTGCTAGGGTTAGGTATCCTGTGGAAGGCTGAAATATGATGGATTTACAGCCATTCACTATGCCTATATGGTCAAAGTGATACAAGAACCTAAACCCACTTCTTTTGAGCAAGCCATGGGTAATGAAAAATGGGAGAAAGCCATGGATGAAGAAATGGATGCCTTGGAAACAAATGCTACATGGGAATTGGTGCCTTTGCCTAAAGACAAGAATGCAATTGGCTATAAGTGGGTTTATAAGATCAAGCACAATGCAGATGGTTCTGTGAATAGATACAAGGCAAGATTAGTTGTCAAGGGGTATGCACAGACATATGGCATTGATTATGAAGAAACTTTCAGTCCGGTTGCAAGGATGGCAATCATAAGAGCAGCCATTGCTATGGCTGCATCAAAGGGATGGTCTTTACATTAGATGGATGTAAAGAATGCCTTCTTGCATGGTGATTTGCAAGAAGAGGTCTTTATGGAGCAGCCACCAGGTTATGTTCATGCTCTTCATCCTGAGTTTGTTTGCAGGTTGAAGAAAGCCTTGTATGCTTGAAGCAAGCACCTAGAGCATGGTCTGACAAGATAGGACAGTATCTTGTCACTATTGGCTTTCAGATTTCCAAGGTAGATTTCTCACTCTATGTGAGAAAAATAGAGAAAGGTATTATGCTGCTTGTCATTTATGTTGATGATTTGATCATCACACGAGATAGTGATGAAGATATCCTTCATGTGAAAATGCTATTGAGGCAGAAGTTCGAGATGAAGGATTTGGGAGAGCTGCGTTATTTCTTGGGCATTGAGGTGATTAGATCACCAAGTGGGATACAGCTCTTGTAGAGGCAGTATGGATTGGACATGCTGTCCAAATATGGGATGACAGGCTGTAAGCCTATTTCAGTTCCTTTGGAGCAGAATGTGAAGTTGAGCATAGATGTAGGTGAGCTTTTGGAAGACCCTACTATGTACAAACGCATAGTAGGAAGTCTGATTTATATGACTATTACCAGGCCAGATCTAAGCTATGCTGTTGGATTGGTAAGTCAGTTTATGCAGGCTCCAAGGAAACCGCATTTGGATGGGGCTAGACGCATACTCAGGTATGTGAAGTCCACATTGTAGTATGGACTATTTTAACAGGCTGGGGTTCAGATACAGTTGCATGGATACACTAATGCTGATTGGGCTGGTAGTATTTATGATAGACGATCTACCAGTGGATATGTGTTCTCTTTTGGGAGTGCTGCAGTCACTTGGAGCAGCAAGAAACAGCCTACAGCTGCCTTGTCAAGCACAGAAGCTGAGTACAGGGGTGCAGCAATGGCTACATGTGAGGTAGCTTGGTTGCATAAGCTACTTTATGATATGCATCAATCTACAGATGAGCCAGTTGTCGTTTATTGTGACAACATGAGCAGTATACACTTGTCAAATAACCCAATATTTCATGCTAGAACAAAGCACATTGAGGTGCATTATCACTATGTGCGGGAGAAGGTTTTACTAGGTCTTATTGATCTAGCTTATGTCAACACAGAGGATCAGGTAGCTGACATATTCACGAAGGCATTGGGTGCAGAGAAGATACACAAGTTCAGAGACTTGCTTGGTGTGCAAGAATTGGGATTGAGCTCGAGGGGGAGTGATATCGAGCTCCACTCGCGATATGCCAGGGTGACCGTTGTGTATTTATGTCACCAACTTGTTAGCTGGAGATGCGGTTGGTACACCACCCACGAATAATAGCTGGATGATAGCTATCCTTATCTACTCTAGTTTGTGGCTCAGTTAGTATGCCACCTTAGTTAGTTGAGTTTGGTTTGAGACCAAAATATAGGGTTCTTCTATTTCTTTGTACTTGAGTTCTTTTGGCTTTCACAACTAAGAAGAGGAAAACTATTTTCAGCCTCCACCTTTGTGTGTATTCCCCCATTGTGCATGTGAGAAAGCCGCAAGTGAGACTCCTTTCCTCTCTCCCGCTATCTTCACAAAACCTTCTCCTGCACATAGTGATAATGCACCTCAATGTGCTTTGTTCTAGCATGATAGACTGGGTTATTTGCCAAGTGTATACTGCTCATGTTATCACAATAAATGACAACTGGCCCATCTGTGGACTGATGCATATCATAGAGTAGCTTATGCAACCAAGCTACCTCACATGCGGCCATTGCTGCACCCCTGTACTTAGTCTTTGTGCTCAACAAGGCAACTGTAGGCTGTTTCTTGCTGCTCCAAGTGACTGTAGCACTCCCAAAAGAGAACACATATCCACTGGTAGATCATCTATTTGAAATACTACCAGCCCAATCAGCATCAGTGTATCCATGCAACTGTATCTAAACCCCAGTCTCATAAAATAGTCCATACTACAATGTGGACTTCACATACCTGAGTATGCATCTAGCCGTATCCAAATGCGGTTTCCTTGGAGCTTGCATAAACTGACTTACCAATCCAACATCATAGCTCAAATCTAGCTTGGTAATAGTCATATAAATCAAACTTCCTACTATGCGTTTGTACAGAGTAGGGTCTTCCAGAATCTCACCTGCATCTGCGCTCAGCTTCACATTCTGCTCCAAAGGAACTGAAATAGGGTTATAGCCTATCATCCCATAATTGGATAGCATGTCCAATCCATACTGCCTCTGTAAGAGCCGTATCCCACTTGGTGATCTAGTCACCTCAATGCCCAAGAAATAACACAACTCTCCCAAATCCTTCATCTCAAACTTCTGCTTCAATAGCATTTTCACATGAAGGATATCTTCATCACTATCACCTGTGATGATCAAATCATCAACATAAATGACAAGCAGCATAATACCTTTCTTTATTTTTCTCACATAAAGTGAGAAATCTGCCTTGGAAATCTGAAAGCCAATAGTGACAAGATACTGTTCTATCTTGTCAGACCATGCTCTAGGTGCTTGCTTCAAGCCATACAAGGCTTTCTTCAACCTGTTAAAAAACTTAGGATGAACAGCAGCATGAACATAACCTGGTGATTGCTCCATAAAGACCTCTTCTTGCAAATCACCATGCAAGAAGGCATTCTTTACATCCACCTGATGTAAAGACCATCCCTTTGATACAGCCATAGCAATGACTACTCTTACGGTTGCCATCCTTGCAACTAGACTGAATGTTTCTTCATAATCAATGCCGTATGTCTATGCATACCCCTTGACAAATAATCTTGCATTGTATCTGTTCACAGAACCATCTGCATTGTGCTTCACCGTATAAACCCACTTATAGCCAATTGCATTCTTGTCTTTAGGCAAAGGCACCAATTCCCATGTAGCATTTACTTCCAAGGCATCCATTTCTTCATCCATGGCTTTCTCCCATTTTTCTTTTCCCATGGCTTGCTCAAAAGAAGTGGGTTCTGGTTCTTGTATCACTTTGACCATATAGGCATAGTGAATGGCTGTAAATCCATCATATTTCAGCCTATCCACAGGATATCTAGCTCTGGTAGACCTACGCAAAATAAGCTCACTTCCAGGTGCTCTCAAAACATCCTTGGTCTTCCTTACTCCAGGTGTAACAATAGAAGGAATACCTAACTCATCATCAATGCTCTGTTCTGAGCCACTGATTCACCATCCACATAAGAGTGACTTGCATTCACATCAAACATGGGCTGATCTACGTTCTCTTTTCCTTTTCGTGATACTGGCACACCACTATCTGCATTGCTTTGTGGAGATTTTCTTGATCTCAATCTGCCTGTCCATGGTGAAGTATGTGAACCACTGCTAGAGGACACTACAAGTCCACTAATATTTTGTGATTGCTGCTATGAACTCTATGCAACATTACCATTTTGTGCATCTACATCATCAATCACATTTACTAGTTTATACCAGCTGCTCATCTCATCAAAAACAACATCTCTACTCACTATAAACTTACGAGTAGAAGGGTTATAGCATCTATACCCTTTCTGCTGGAGAGAATAACCAATAAAGATGCACTTCTCAGCTTTTGGATCCAACTTAGACCTCAACTCATTTGGCACATGAACATAGGCAATGCAACAAAAAATTTTCAAATGAAAAATATCTGGTTCCCTACCAGTATACATCTCCTCTGGCGTCATGCCATGAATTGCTGTAGTGGGAGTCCTGTTCATTATGTAAACTGCTGTAGCAACTACTTCAACCCCTGGTAGGTCTTTTTCATTTAGCATGGGCTGAGATACCTCTCCAATATGCCTATTTTTCCTTTCTGCAAGTCCATTTTGCTGTGGGGTATGACTGCATGAATATTGCTGCTTTATGCCATGCTCCTGCAGGAACCTTGCAAACTCATTTGAGAGGTACTCTCCCCCTCCATCTGACCTTAGGTATTTTATTTGCAAGCCTATTTCTTTTTCAACCATAGCTTTAAAAGCTTTGAAGTGCCCAAACAACACTTTTCTTTTTCATAAAATACACCCAAACTTTTCTGCTGTAGTCATCAATAAAAGTGAAAAAATAATCACAGCCTCCAACAGATGCAGCTTTAGTAGTCCACACATCAGAGTGGATTAATTCCAATGGTTTCTTACTCTCTTGAACATGCCTAGGAAATGGTTTCATTGCCTAATTTCCAAATTGACAGGCTTCACATACCTTATGCATTTCCGCAACCTTGAATTTAGGCAATCCTGCAATAATATTTTGGGCCTGCATTGATTTAAGTCATTGTACATTAACATGACCAATGCATTTATGCTAGATATCAATATCTGCAACTACACCGGTCCCATGTGCAAACATTGCTGCACTCAATTTAGGCATGTCCGCATCCAATGGAAACATCTTGCCCTTCTTCTTTCCTTTTGCTATCAAGCGACCGTTATTTTTCATATCCTCAACAAAGCATCCATGAGGATTAAATCTAACTTGCAAGCCCTGCTCAACCGTTTGACCAACAGAAACCAGGTACTTGGTGATGTTCAGGACATGAAATACATCAGACATGTATTTCTTTTTCCCATCCTGCATAGACAAAGGAATTTTACCAATCTGCACAATAGGATGTGCAGTATCATCACCAGTCTCCACAAATCTTGGTCTTTCCATTTTCCTTACATCATGCATCCATTCTGCATGAACTGCCATGTGGTTTGATGCACCTGAGTCAACATACCACACATCATTTCTTTCTTATGCACTTATCATAGAATTGGTCATGTGTTGCACCATAAACAGATGCTCATTTCTGTCATCACCCTGTCTACTAGAAGATGGATAATTGCCTTGCTGCAATTTTCCATTCATAATGTCATTTTGCTTTTTGTAGCAGTCTTTAGCCATATGAGCCATATGACCCATTTTACCACAATAGTAGCATTCAACATTGCTATTTGCATTTTGGCCTCTCTACCATCCACCATGACCTCTTTGGCTCCCCCTACTTCTAGAGTTACCATGTCCTCCAAAGGACTGGTTTTCTTGAGTTCGCTGCATATTCTAATTTCTACCACGGCCTCCAGATTTGCCTCCTCTACCTCTGCCTCTACCTCTTCCAGCATTTGAGTGGAAGATAGTTTCTTTTGAAGTTCCTCCTGCAGTAGATGCACCACCATTTCTCTACTCTTCAGAAATTAGAAGAGCAAACAACTCCTCAAAATCATGAAATTTTTCACGGACGGCAATGGATGTCCGGAACTTCCTAGACCATTCAAGGTCACAGAAACTAAATCATCATCTTCCACTCGCAACCCAATGGAAGCAAGTGCATCTGCAATTTTCTTCACCTTCATGTGGTAGTCATTGATGCTCATATTTTCTCTCTACACATTGTGCAACTCCTGCTTGAGCTACATTTTCCTGGCTTGCTACATTTTGCCAAAGTATCCGATGCCTCCTTTGGCATACTTGCATCCTGAATATGCACAGTCATAGAATCCGAAATACTGATAGAAAGCCAGTACATAACTTTTTTGGCTCTCTCATGCCATCCTTTAAATGCTTGCATTTCCTATTGATTGGGAACATTAGGAAGAACTAGTTCTTCATTTCTTGTAATGAACTCCCAATAGCCTTTTCCCATAAGGAAATTCGTCATTCTAAACTTCCATGCCTGGAAGTTGTTCTTGTCAAGCTTTTTAGTGACAATCTATGAAAGAGAATCAGACGCCATTGCAGAACACTACAAAATATTCTCTCACTACAAAAAACACAGCTTTTGCCTCACACGAGTAGATCTGCAAAACTGACGAAAGTGGTATTTGACCACACAGTCACTTCCTAGTGACGATTTTGCATCAACAGGCAACAAGGATGATTCTGCAACTCCCAATATCTCTACACACAGGCATATGATGCAATTTCTATGGCAACTTTTCACCGACCTGTAGAACAGTGGTCGCATAGCAAAAATAGGGCCATTTTTTGAGTGCTTGCAAAGAACTTCTGCCTTCAAAATGGGCCTCGAAATGGCCTCGAATCAGAAAAATAAAGTCACCAAGGGCTTTGCCCTTACCCGCAGCATATACTACCCTCTCGCCACACTGCGAAGGGTGTCTCAATCTGAGGCAGTGCACTCTTGCACTTTCGATTGTGCTACCTGCAGCGATTTGCTCCCAAACTTGAAAAAGGAAAGCAACACTGGTCCTCTTACCAGGACACCATGAACTTGGTTTGCTTTCTTGAGCTCCTTACCACGAACCAGGCTCTGATACCATGTAAAGATGGTGGGAGAGAGGGAAGGAGTCTCACTTGCGGCTTTCTCACGTACACAATGGGGGAACACACAAAGGTGGAGGCTGAAAACAGTTTTCCTCTTCTTAGTTGTATAAGCCAAAAGAACTCTAGTACAAAGAAATAGAAGAACCCTATATGTGGGTCTCAAACAAAGGTGGCATACTAACTGAGCCATGAACTAGTATAGATAAGGATAGCTGTCATCTAGCTATTATTCATGGGTGGTGTATCAACCGCATCTGCAGCTAACAAGTCGGTGACATAAATGCACAACAGTCACCCTGAGAGTGCTCTCAACGGAAGCAAGAACGGAAGAGGGAGAGAGAGAGACAGAGAGCCACACAAGTTTTGGTGGGTGCAGAACCAGCCTAATCTTCTTTTTCATTCATTTATATATATGTGTTTGAGTATTGTACATAACCGAGGTAAAGGCACAGTGACCTTTAACCCCACAACCTCCCACTTAAAGGACAATGTGCCTTTAAGGGAGAACAACCAGTGAGCATACTATCCAATGCCCATCAATACACAACAATACTCAAACCGTTGACTAGGCAGACTCTTCGTCAGCATATCTGCAGGGTTATCATCTATATGAACCTTGACAAGCTCTATGCGCTTGTCCTCAAGTACCTCCCTGATGAAATGGTACCTGACCTCAATGTGTTTGGTCTTTGCATGAAAGACCGGATTTCGTGCTAGCTGAATAGCACTCATGGAATCACTATGTAATGTCGGTACACCTGTATGAATCCCCAAATCTCCCACTAGCTGATCAAGCCATATAGCCTCCTTGTAACCCTCTGTGGCTGCAACATACTCAGCCTCTGTGGTAGACAAAGCAACACACTTCTGTGCGCAAGACATCCACGACACTGCACCACCTGCAAAGTCACATAACCAGAAGTGGATCTTCTACTATCCACATGCCCTGCATAGTCTGAATCTATGTACCCAAGTACATGCATGTCTCCTTTACCAAAGCAAATGCACATCTCCTTGGTACCCTTCATGTACCTCATAATGCACTTAACTGCCTCCCAATGCCTCTTTTCTGGATTAGCCATATATCGGCTAACAACTCCCACTGCAAATGCAATGTCTGGTCTAGTAGCTATCATAGCATACATAAGACTCCCAACTGCTAATGCATAAGGAACCTTGCCCATCATGGCCCTTTCCTCATCTGATTTGGGACTATCTATATGACTCAGTTTCACATATGGAGGCAATGGAGTACTCACTGCCTTCCCCCCCTCCATATTGAAACGCTGCAATACTTTTGTAACATACTCTTTTTGTGAAAGCCAAAGGAGTTTCCTACTCCGATCACGCGTGATGCGCATACCAAGAGACCTGCAAGGCCCAAATCCTTCATATCAAAGGCCTCATGCAACTTGGCCTTTAATGCATCTAGCTCATAAGTATTCTTGCTAGCCAATAGCATATCATCCACATATAGTGCCAAGATTATCAGGCTATTATCCTTAGCCCTTTTAGTGTAGAGGCAGTGATCAATTTCACTCCTTCTAAAACCTTGGGACCGAATGAAAGCATCAAACTTCTGATACCATTCTCTAGGTGCTTGCTTAAGACCATAGAGACTCTTCTTTAGCTTGCAAACTAATTGCTCTTTGCCCTTTTCTTCAAAGCCTTCCGGCTGCACCATGTAAATTTCCTCATGCAAATCCCCATGCAAGAAAGCTGTCTTGACATCCATCTGCATCAGCTCCATATCCTCTGCTGCCACTAGTCCAAGCATGCATCTAAGTGTGGTCATCTTCACAACTAGAGAGAATATCTCATCAAAGTCCACACCCTTCTCTTGCTTGAACCCTTTAGCAACCAAACGGGCCTTGTACCTAGGCACATCATCACCTGTGACCTTCATTTTGTAGACCCATTTACATGACAATGCTTTCTTTCCATGTGGCAAAGAAACCAAGTCCCAAGTCTTATTCTTCATAAGTGAACTCATCTCTGATTGCATAGCATACTCCCACTTGCGTTGATCCTCACGCATCATAGCCTCCTTGTAGCAAGAAGGCTCCCCGCAATCAGTAAGCATCACATAGTCTACCCCTGGAACAAACCTATCAGGCGGTCTAGACACTCTAGATGATCTTCTCAATGGCATTTCAGCTTGCTGTCCCACCTGCATATTAGCCACATTTGGCTCATCATTTCCACCAATAGATGATCCATCATCTACCCTTGATTGTATACCTGTGGGAGTACTTGGTGGTACCATTTCTTGCATGTTTGGTGCATGGAAAACTTGCTGTCTATCAACATATGCAGGTGGATTCACATCCTGAAAAGTGATTCTCCTCATTTCCACATCCCTCATGGGTGCCTTATGCATCTTCTTCTCATTGAAGACCACATCATGGCTATGTATGATCTTCTTTGCTTTTGGATCCCAAAGACGATAGCCCATCTCTCCACTTTCACCATAACCCAAAAAGATGCATTTCCTAGACTTAGGGTCTAGCTTCTTTCGAAGCTCTTTTGGCACATGTGCATATGCCTCACACCCAAATATACACAAATGAGAGTAAGAGGGCTTCTTGCCACTCCATGCCTCTTCAGGAATACCACCATCCAAACTCTTACTAGGTGATCTATTGATCACATGCACTGCAGTCTTCATTGCCTCAGCCCAAAAACCACCAGAAAGACTTGCATTGGAAAGCATGCATTGCAACCTTTCTTGAATGGTACGGTTCATCTTTTCTGCAACTGGATTTTGCTCTGGAGTACGAGGGGATGTGAGCTCCCTCTTAATCCCACGTGTATCACAGAAATGCTAAAAGTCATGAGAGAGATACTCTCCACCATTGTCAGTCCGTAAGCATTTAAGCATTCTACTCGACTGATTCTCAACCAAGGCCAGCCATTTCTGAAATACCTGGAACACATCACTCTTCCGAGCTATAGCATAAGCCCACACTTTCCTAGTTGCATCATCAATGAATATCACATAGTATTCAGCCCCGCCTAATGACCGTGTAGGCATGGGACCACATATGTCTGAATGTAGCAAATCAAGCTTTTCAAACTCTTTCTTTCCCCTTCTTTTATGGGCTGATTTAGTCTGCTTCCCATAGAGACAATGCTCACAAAATTCAAAATCAGAGAAACTCAAATGCGGTACATAACCCAAATGGCATAAGAGTTTCATTCCATTCTGGCTCATGTGCCCCAACCTACAATGCCACAAAGAAGTGCTTGGCTGCTCGGTTATTGCAACAACATGATCAAATACCCTTGATACATGTGAGGGATACAAAGTCCCACACTTGGCACCCCTGGCCAAAAGCATAGAACCCTTCTGAATTTTCCAACTTTGAAAGCCAAAAGTGGTGTGAAAACCAGCATCATCTAGCTGACCCACTGAAATAAGACTCTTGGTCAGCTTAGGTACATGTCTCACATGTTTCAAAACAAATGAAGACCCATTTGCAAAAGAAAACTTTATGTCACCTGCTCCCACTATGTCACATGCATAGTCATTTCCAAGATGCACACAACCTGTCTTTCCACTGTCATAAGTGGATAACCATTCCCTATGGGGAGTAACATGGAATGAAGCACCAGAATCCAAAATCCAATCCTGGGAATATGCATCATCTAAAGTGGTAAGCAACTCTGCAGATAAACTAGACATGAAGAGAATGTCATTGTCACTATCATGTGTGACTGCATTGATCTCCTCGACCTTCACTTTTCCTTTGTCCTCCCTTGGACTCTCTTCCTTTTGATTTGCACCCCAATTTGCAATCTTTTTCTTATCCTTTTGCTCTCTTTTCAGCTTGTAGCAATCCTTTTTCATATGGCCCTTCTTGCCACAATGGTAACACTCAATGTTCCGTGCCCTGGATTTGCTACGAGACTTCCCTCTTTCTTGGGAGTTCCCCCTGAACTGTGATCTGCCCCTTTGCACATTTAAGGCTGCATCCTGCTTGTTGCCATCCATAGACTTCCGTCTAATCTCCTCGGCCAACAAGCTACCCACAACATCATCAAATTTCAGTACTCCACCAGGTGCAGAGTTACTGACAGCTGTACGGAAGGCATCCCATGAGGATGGCAATGAACATAAGAGAAATATTGCCTTAGTCTCCACATCAAAATTCATCTTCTGAGCCTGAAGCTGGCTGAAAATAATATTGAATTCATTCAAGTGAGAAGCAATAAAGACCCCTTCCTTCATCTGCAGCTCAAACAGCCTCTTCATGAGGTAAACTTTATTAGAGGCAGTTTCCTTCTCATAAGTGGCACACAGTTTCTTCCACAAATCTTCCATAGTCTGCTCATTCACTACTGTGAAATAAACTGACTCTGCAAGATGAAGTCTAATAGTAGACTTTGCTAATGCATCCAACTCATTCCAATCATCCTCAGACATATTTGCAGGCTTAGCTTCAATCCCTGCCAAGGGTTTAATCTGCTTCTTTTGAATAAGCACATCCCTTATTTGTTCTTTCCACAAAGAAAAGTTTGTCCCATCAAACTTTTTAATGCTGAAAAACTCCTTTTCAGACATGGAAGAGGATGCCATGATGCAAATGAAACAAAATCCCAAATGCTAGTCCCTGTAAGAGAGAATCACACCAAATACCAGGTGCACCCAAATGTATATGCCACAATAGAGTGAAATATCACCAAAACTCAAAGCTCAAAGCATCAAAAGATGCATCTGACTCATGTGCATATACTATGCATCCATATGAGCAAATCTGGCCCAAAAGAAAATGCCAATGGGTGCCAAATGACTCAAGCATAAACACTGTCCACTGGCATATGCATCAATAATATCTCATCCAAGAGAGCATAGCACTATCAGTGCATCACCTGCAATGTGTCAAAGCTGTCCCTCAGCATAAAATAGCATCCATGTGCAAAGCGTCCATAAAAATAGCATCCCACAAGGCAATTTGGGCCTATCAGCACATCCAATAAGGACCGCAATGCATCCAAATGGCCTATAAATCATCCATCGCAACCCAATGCACACCACGAATGAGCGCACACTGCTCAAACTGCAACCAGAGTGATCTGCATAAGGTATGCTCAAGAAATCATAGTCCCACGGTAATGAGCGCTACTGAAATTAGAACCTAAGATGCCTCAAAACATGGGTGCCATTGCATAATCGGACTCAGCAAGAAAATATGCAAATATCTCTCTTCTGCCAGAACTCCAAAATCCCAACCGATGAGTGAGAAATGGGAGTCAACACTTATCCACTACCATGTGGCATAAATCTAAGGTTTCAAAACCTTAGAATGAAAAAATGCATAATAGAGAGATGAAATCGAATACACATAGATCTATAACTCTGAAAATACTCCACCGAATCATGCAAGAACTGATAGGTAGGGGTTTTTGGGTGTCCGGAACGCAATGGGACAGACGGTTTTGGAAACCGTGGTCTCAATCACTGGGTCCAACACATGGGCTGAAAAAAGTTTTTGGAAACAGAGCTGTTTGTAAACTCCACCGGAGTGCGAATGATGAGCAACATAGAAGTTTTAGGACCTCCTGAGTCCACCGAAACTGACAGATCTACAAATGGTTGCTCCAAACTTGAGTTCCAACACCCGGGCAAAAAACGCAGAAACTGACACAGTGAGTCAGAAATCCAATGAAATGACCCCAGATTCAAGAATGAAGGTGTTTCCAAGCTCCTGGAGTGAAGTGGACACCAAAAGCAAGCAATAGTTGCCTCTACAAGTCAATATGGAGTCTATGTCATCTCAAAAAATGACTTTTTCTTTGAAAACTCTTAACAGGCTCTCAAAACCACTTCGCAAAGCCAAAGTAACTTTTCCAAAGGTTCCTCCAAGGTCTCTGCACACTCGGATGTAAGTAAAGTCACCCACAAAGCTTCTCCTTCCTCCCACAGAGCTACTGAGCTTCCAAGCATTCACGCACGCTTAGCTAGATCACTCGGGCTCTGATACCAGTTGAGAGTGCTCACAACGGAAGCAAGAACGGAAGAGGGAGAGAGAGAGACAGAGAGCCACACAAGTTTTGGTGGGTGCAGAACCACCCTAATCTTCTTTTTCATTCATTTATATATATGTGTTTGAGTATTGTACATAACCGGGGTAAAGGCACAATGACCTTTAACCCCCACACACCCTGGCATATCACGAGTGGAGCTCGATATCTCAACACATGCGTCACTTGCCAATAAAATTTTTTCATATACATGCTAAACCCCATCATAAATCTTCACAATGAAGTGGATTCTGCTGGGATTCTGATGCTTGCTATGGACTGCATTGTGATGCTTTGAAAGTAGACTCTTTCTCTCGAGGCTTTGATGCTTTAGGCATATCTAGACTCTTCCTTCGGGCATAGAATTTGTCTAGCTACAAGCGTGGACTCGGTTGTGATGGTTTACGCGTAGAATCCAATGGAGGTTGTGATTCTCTGGGCGTATATTGAATCTCTTTTTTTGAGTGTGGGGTAGATGGTGATTCCTTGGGCATAAACTCCTCGGGAGGCTGTGATGATTGCGGTCTAGTATGAGTCTCTACTTCCACTCATGGACTTTGCTAGGATGCTTTGGGTGTAGACCCCCCAAAATGGTGTCATGCTTTGGCCATAGATTGATCTCTACTTCCTTGAGTGGACTCCCTTCTGATGCTTTGGGTTTATACTCCTCGAGCATATGTTGAATCTCTACTTTTGTGGCAGCAGTTGAACTCAATTGTGATGCTTCGAGAGTAGATTTCTTTAAAGGCTTTCATGGATTGGGAGTAGATTGAGTCCCTACTTCCTTGAGAGTCTTTGATGCAGACTTGGGTGTCTCATTTACTTTAATTGGAGAGTGAGAAATTACATATCAAATGGTATGAGCAACAAATGTATATAGTTCTGCATCAGAATATGTCGACATTGAGGATTGTGAGCCCTTCACATCAAATATTTCATTGAGGAGCAACTTGTAGTTGTAGCACACTCTCCACCCATATTTGTATGGTCATTTGGAATGGTCAACTACATGAAATTTAATGGAGCTTTCATAAGCATAATTTCTCATGCTACATTGTTCTAAATGACCAATGATTTTTCGTGAAGGTCCATGAGCATCATAATACCCATCTGGTCATTTAGGAAGGTACCATATTCCAAGAATTTGTTGCTCATGGAAACTTTTATGGATGATGGTCCCAATGCTACAGCCACAAAAGACAATAGTGGTCTCTTTGCCATTGACTCCACCAGACCTTGATGTAAGTGATACTTATTTTCTTCCCGACCATTATGAATAGGTACATAGTATAATGAATTGATTAAAATCTGATGCCTTTGTTTTCAAAGAATTATTGGTAAATGTTCATATATATACTTAAGCATAAATTAATATAATTAATGGCATTTAATTTGCATCTTGAAACGTTAGGTGGTATTTCCTCCGGATTGTTCTAAACCAAGATGGTAAGTTGCTCCTCAAAACAAATAGATTTTTGAAGATAGGAATGTGGACATGAAGATGCAGGGGCAGCCAATAGATCCAACAGGTATTGATGGATCCAGGGAAGATGATGAAGATGACAATATGGGCAAGGAATAAGGTGGAAATAATGACATTGTAATATAGGAAGGTGGATATCACGACATTGGGAAGAACGAGAATTAGAGGGTGAACTAGAGGATCAAGTTATAGTTAAACATATAATAGATGATGATTATATAGGTGATCAGTTTGTCATTAACTTGGAGATAGACTTATTTGGCATGCAAGACTTAAGCCGTTGATGTAAATGTTGTTTATTGATTATCTTGCCATCAATGAGGCTTCCTATCTTTGGCTCTCATTTTTTTAGTGGCATTTTGTACATTTGTATGTTAAGTTCACCATGAATATATTGAGTGTTTTGATCTCAATATTCATGTACGCACTCTTATATTTTTTATCTTTGAAATGGCCAAACTTGTAGCCAAAATTATTTTGGGTCTTCTTGGAAAAACCTTTCTGTAATTTCATCGGTATGGAAAATTTACCAGAATCGGTATACACAATGGTATATCATTGATATTGTTGTTAGTATAGATGTTGATATTGCCATTGGTACATATCAATGGCAATGTTTATGCTTATACTAATAGTAATACCAACTCCCACACCATTGTTCATACCAACACCTAACCCACCTAAGACCTGTATTTATGATTTTTGCACCTCGTTCACAAAGCATTGGTAAGATACCCATGTGTTGTAGTGTATTGGGATATATTAAATAGCATTATTTGTATACAATATATTAATAAAACCTCACAAAGCATTGCTACACTCTATGATGGTGTCACCCTCATTTGACTTATAGATTCTAGCAATCTGTAAAAATATTCATGCAAGGAATATTGCGCATGTACACCATTTGTCCTTACTAGTTGTAAGCATGGATGATTTTTTCCTGTTAGTTTCATTAGGAAGCAAAACTTTTATATTGGTGTCGAAAGTCTGTATGCCCTTAAAAAAATAAAGGTTTAAGAAAACATTTACAGTTTTGCCAAGATTTACAATTCTTTCTTCAAATTTCAAATGAAAACATAATAAATTGTAATACATTCTATCAATGTTATGCAACTAAAAAAAATATCTTCATCCTATTCCCTAGATCCATCATCATCATTATTTGGATCCTCTGCCAACATCTCCATATCCACATTCCTATCTTCAAAAATATGTTTGCTTCGAGGAGCAACTTGGACCACCTACCACCATCTTGGATCCGAACGATCCAGGTGAAAGACCACCTATGTTGAAGATCCAAATTAGATGCTGATATTTATATTCATTTATGCTTAAGTATATATATATATATATATAACACTTATTTCATTAATTTTGGATCAATGTACAAATTCATTTTTACATATACTTTTGGACTAGTTTTTGGATAAATTTTAAAAAAAGCCCCACTCTTCAAAGCATAGATGAAAACATTAAAAAAAGTCAAATTTTTGAGATTTTTAAAGGAGATGAAATCAAAATTATAATATTTAATGTGACACACATAAGTTACACCAAAAGATAAGATTCAACAGTTGTAAACTCTCGTAATATTTATAGTGGTGTTAACAAACACCAAAAGTTACAATAAGCCTCTCACTCAAAGGCATTAATATTTGCAATGGAAATCATATATTCAACCCATTCCTCTGCTGAGACCATCTCATCATGATCAATGTAGTTAAAACTACAAAAAAGAAGTAAGGAATTATTAAATTTCTCCTGTATAGCACTTCCTTGATTTTGTATGGCTTGCACTTCATGGGGTGGAAATCTCCCATAACGAGCCCTGTGCGAAGTAACCTCACTCCTTCTCTAGGAGCTTCTGCAGAGAAAACTCCTCCTTTTTGTCCTAGGTTAATGGAACTTTTTGTCTCTTTCTTTGCTCTTTGTTCGCCTCTCATTCTCAAAGATCCAATCGTTGTTGGTGCTAATGGCTTCCTCCACAGAATTGATGACTTTGGAAAGATCCATGAAGCTTTAAGCTATGAGAATATGGAATGAGGAACAAGAGAAAGTGAGGGAGTAAGGCGAGATGGAAGAAGAGTTTAGAGTAAGGTTGTGAGTGTTAGATATGCTGAATGCCCCACCCTCCAAGTCACCACCAGTGGTCCAAGGTGCTCAAGTTGTAAGGCCCCCATGTGAGGAGAAGCCATGTGTGAGCCCAAGACACTGGATGGATCGTGACTTGCATGTCAGATTAGGTGGCAATAGTATAAGGAATATTCCATGGATGACAGGTCGATTCTATCGACTAGGCTGATTGGTCGGCTCCACTGACTAGGTCGACTGGTCGACTCCACCGACTGCATTGATTCGACTACTGCCCTCATAGCTATAAAGAGATGACCTCCCCAATCCATTGTATCAAATCAGTTCACATCAGATTAGATCTTCCACCTAGTGACTCTTCACCTAGTATCTATCTAGATCACCATCTAAGCACAAGCATGGTACCAGTGAATTGATGCCTACTTTTTGCAAAACAAGTCAGACGGAGCCCATCTGATGCAAATTTGTATATCTTCAGAGGAGGTAGGTGTAAAATTGTGGTCCTTTATGTGAACGACCTTGTCATAACAAGGAACCATGAAGAGAAGATCTTGCAGACGAAGCATTTGCTAGGAAGAGAGTTTGAAATGACAGACCTCAGATTGATGCATTTTTGTTTGGGGATTGAAGTTTGTTAGGAGCCAAAACAAATCTTCATTTTACAGTTGAAGTATGCTAGAGAGATACTGAAGGCATTTGGCATGGCTGAGTGCAAGACAATTGGTATCCCTATGGAGGTTGAAGCAAAGATCTCAAACAAGGATTCATCACCACTGGTGGATGAAGCGAAGTACAGAAGGCTTGTGGGTAGCTTGATCTACCTGTGCAAAACACGGCTGGACATCAGTTTTGCAAGTGGTGTACTAAGCAGTTTTTCCAATAAGCCTCGGGAGAACCATTGGAGGGCAAGGATGCGGGTGCTGAAATAGATCAAAGGCACACTTGATTATGGCATCATCTATACCAAGGGCAACATCCTGATCGGATTCTGTGACTCGGATTGGGCAGGAGATGTGAACAGTAAGAGATCAGTGATAGGGTACTGTATCTCTCTTAGATTTGGAGTTGTGTCATGGGTCAGCAAGAAGCAACCCATAGTTTCTCTTTCTTCTACCGAGGCCAAGTACAAATCTGCATGCTTTGCTTCTTGCGAGGCAGTGTGGTTGAGGAGGATTTTGGGGGACATCGGTGCAGCGTAGAACAAGCCTACGTAGTTATCATGTGACAATCAGAGTTGCATGGCGATTGCAAAGAACCCGGTGCTCCACGCTCGCACAAAACACATTGAGATTCAAAATCACTTTGTACGTGAGCTCATCATGGATAGAGAGGTCGACTTGGTGTACTGTCTGACTACAGAGAATGTTGCGGACATCTTCATGAAGGCTCTTCAAAGAGACTTGCTGGAGAGGCATCTTCATCGACTTGGCATTGGGCCGAAAAAGTAAGTTCACTTGCGGGTGGACATTGAGGGGGGGTGTAGATATCAATGCTCCACTCTCATGTAACTACATAGGAACCAGCTAACTCTACTTGTAAGCCCCCCATATGAGGAGAAGCCATTTGAGTAGCTTGGTTATCCGGTAGGTCCTGGTTTGGACACCAGATGGGGGCCATGTGTGGCCTGATAATTGGACGGTGGGTTCAGATAAAGTTGGCACACCACCAACTAGGCTACATGCAAGTGTGGGAAGGCATCCCTTGACTAATCGCACCGAGGGTAGATAGAGCATTTCTCAGGGCAGCCCACTCTCAGGTTGGGGGGCTCGTTTGGAGCCTCAGATGATCCCGAATGGCTGTGGGCCGAAAGGTAACCGTAGGTTAGTTGCTCTGTTTTGCGCATCGGTTCTATCGTATGGTCAGTGGCCTATTTCAGGACCGAGACCCCCAGTCGACTGTTTTGGGCAGACTGGTTCGACCACCCAATTGAGCCTAACTAACTATGGCTGGTGGCTATATAAGAGCAAGCCCGTGAAGCCCATTTTATCACTAGCTACAGCAACCTTGATTCCTTAGCATCCAGCCTCCGTCTTCTACTATTTCCAGCATGCCATTGAAGCTTCTTTCATAGGAGCGCATGGTTGGGAGGCAGCACCATCTATTGTATCAGTTCCACAGTAATCAAATTTTTGATTCTCCATACTATCTTGTTTTCTCTCTTGCGTACGAGATCCTATTATCTGTTGAGCACAGACGTATTATTTTCTTACAAAACCAAACTCAAAGTACTCCTAATGGAATACCATGACTACCTAGCATGGTCATACAAAGAGATGAAAGTAATTTTACCAGACGTGGTAGTACACACAATACCTATAAAGGAAGGTGCTCACCCTAAGGTATTTGGATCTTATCACACAAATCCTAAGTATGGCACCATGGTTTATGAGACGAGTTGGAAAAACTCCTAGATGTCGGATCCATCTATGAGATAGAGCACACTAATTGGGTTTCACCCATCGTCATTGTGCCTAAATGCAATAAGAAGCTCACAATTAGTGTAAACTTAAAGAATGTGAACACCACCACAATTAGGGATCACTATCCCCCAGTATCTAGGTCAAGGACCCTACCGAGTAAGAAAGATTAATCCCATTAGAGCTGTGCTACGAGAAACATTGGATGGAGTGCAATTCAACACAACAATAAATGGGAGCGGACTGAAGCACTACTGCTTCAATACACAAGCCATACCTAACAAAAATGAAGTTTTGGGAGCCCCAAGTTATCAATAGTTTGCACTAGATTGTTACACACACACTCACTAGCATTGAGAGTGCTCTTAATGGAAGCAAGAACAGAAGAGGGAGAGAGAGAGAAAAAGAGAGCCACACAAGTTTTGGTGGGTGCAAAACCACCCTAATCTTCTTTTTCATTCATTTTTATATGTGTGAGTATTGTACATAACCAAGGTAAAGGCACAGTGACCTTTAACCCCCACAATCTCCCACTTAAAGCACAATGTGCCTTTAAGGAAGAACAACTAGTGAGCATACTATCCAATGCCCATCAATACATGACAATACTCAAACTGCTGACTAGGTAGATTCTTCATCAACATATCCCATTTCATCAGGGAGGTACTTGAGGACAAGTGCATAGAGCTTGTCAAGGTTCATACAGATGATAACCCAAGCAGTTGCTACAACAGTTTACATAATGAACAGGACTCCCACTGCAGCAATACATGGCATGACGCTAGAGGAGATGTATACTGGTAGAAAACCAGACATTTCTCATTTGAAAATTTTTGGTTGCATTGCCTATGTCCATAAGCCAGATGAGTTGAGGTCCAAGTTGGATCCAAAAGCTGAGAAGTGCATCTTTATTGGTTATTCTCTGCAGCAGAAAGGGTATAGATGCTATAACCCTTCTACTCATAAGTTTACAGTGAGCAGAGATGTTGTTTTTGATGAGATGAGCAGCTGGTATAAACCAGTAAATGTGATGATTGATGTAGATGCACAAAATGGTAATGCTGCATAGAATTCACAGCAGCAATCACAAAATATCAATGGACCTGCAGTGTCCTCTAGTAGTGGTTCACATACTTCACCATGGATAGGCAGATTGAGATCAGGAGAATCTCCTCAAAGCAATGCAGATAGTGGTACGCAGGTATCACGAAAAGGAAAAGAGAAGGTAGATCAGCACATGTTTGATGTGAATGTAGGTCACTCTTATGTGGATGGTGAATCTAGTGGCTCAGAATAGAGCATTGATGATGAGTTGGGTATTCCTTATGTTGTTACACTTGGAGTAAGGAAGCCCAGGGATGTTTTGAGAGAAGTTGGCCTCCTTGCGAATGAAGAATGCACAAATTGTGGTCAAAATAAGCACTACATTTATTTCATATTTGTATACAATTACACCATAGCTTCTATTGCTGGTTGGACCCATTTGCTCCCTTCTCTCACTCTAGCTTGCAACCAACGTATGACTCCTTGACTCCCTATGGATGCTTTCCAAGCACTATGCCTTCTATTCTTTGATAGAATTTGAATTGCTTTTGCAAGTTCTGATGCCTTTGCCTTCTCAGACTTCTAAGTCCTTCCTAATAAGGACTGCTATAAAAAGCAGAATGACATTATGAATGGAAAATTGCAGCAAGGCAATTATGCATCTTCCAGTAGATAGGGTGATGACAGAAATGAGCATCTATTTATGGTGCAGCATATGACCAATTCTGTGACAAGTGCAGAAGAACGAAATGATGTGTGGTATGTTGACTCAGGTGCTTCAAACCACATGACAGGTCATGCAGAATGGATGCAGGATGTAAGGAAAATGGAAAAACCAGGATTTGTGGAGACTGGTGATGATACTACACATCCTATTGTGCAGATTGGTAAAATTCCTTTGTCTATGCAGGATGGGAAAAAGAAATACCTAATCGATATATTTCATGTCCTGAACATCACAAGAACCTAGTTTCTGTTGGTCAAATGGTTGAGCAAGGCTTGCAGGTCAGATTTAATCCTCATGGATGCTTTGTTGAGGATATGAAAAATAACGGTCGCTTGATAGCAAAAGGAAAGAAGAAGGGCAGGATGTTTACGTTGGATGCGGGCATGCCTGAATTGAGTGCAACAATGTTTGCACATGGGACTGGTGTAGTTGCAGATATTGATATCTGGCATAAACGCATTGGTCATGTTAATATACAACGACTTAGATCAATGCAAGTCCAAAATATTGTTGTAGGATTGCATAAATTCAAGGTTGCAGAAATGCATAAGGTTTGTGAAGCCTGTCAATTCGGAAAACAGGCAAGGAAACCATTTCCTAGGCATGTTCAAGAGAGTAAAATCCCATTGGAACTAATCCACTCTGATGTGTGGACTACTACAGCTGCATCTATTAGAGGCTATCACTATTTTGTCACATTTATTGATGACTTCAGCAGAAAACTTTGGGTGTATTTTATGAAAAAGAAAAGTGAAGTGTTTGGGTACTTCAAAGCTTTTAAAGCTATGGTTGAAAAAGAAACAGGCATACAAATAAAATGCCTAAGGTCAGATGGAGGGGGAGAGTACCTCTCAAATGAGTTTGCAAGGTTCCTGCAGGAGCATGGCATAAAGCAGCAATATTCATGCAGTCATACCCCACAGCAAAATGGACTTGCAGAAAGGAAAAACAGGCATATTGGAGAGGTATCTCGGGCCATGCTAAATGATAAAGATCTACCAGATTATTATTGGGCTGAAGTAGTTGCTACAGTAGTTTACATAATGAACAGGACTCCCACTACAGCAATACATGGCATGACGCCAGAGGAGATGTATACTGGTAGAAAACCAGACATTTCTCATTTGAAAATCTTTGGTTGCATTGCCTATGTCCATGGCCAAATGAGTTGAGGTCCAAGTTGGATCCAAAAGCTGAGAAGTGCATCTTTATTGGTTATTCTTTGCAGTAGAAAGGGTATAGATGCTATAACCCTTCTACTCGTAAGTTTACAGTGAGCAGAGATGTTGTTTTTTATGAGATGAGTAGCTAGTAGAAACCAGTAAATGTGATGATTGATGTAGATGCACAAAATTCACAGTAGCAATCACAATAAATCAGTGGACCTGCAGTGTCCTCTAGTAGTGGTTCACATACTTCACCATGGACAGGTAGATTGAGATCAGGAGAATCTCCTCAAAGCAATGCAGATAGTGGTATGCAGGTATCACGAGACACTCCTATCTCAAGGCCTATCTTCACTCTTTGGTGCTCTAGGTTGTCGTGCATTAACCAAATGCAATTTCAAATCAGCAAACTCTGCCATCAATTGGGAGATATTATGATCTAACTCAGAGGACTTTGGTACCTAAGGAGTGCCCATTACCTCCACCTTAGAAGTTGAAGCTGTTGAAGACACAAAAGAGGATTCAATCTTTAGAGAAGCTTCTTTCGTGGTTGCAATGTGAAGTGCCTCCATGTATGTTGTTGGATCTTTACTCATTACTTTTGAGCGAAGATGAGGCTCCAAAGCCATAACAAATTTGCTCATCTTTAAGTGCTCCATCCCTGAGAGACTTTGAGGGGTTGATGATGCAGATGCCATAGCTCGCAAAGCTGGTCTTTCATATTTTGTCCATAAAGTATCATATCAGATTGCCAACGTAGAGACCAACTCACCCTCTCCTTGATAGAACTGGTCCAACTGGAACATCAAAGCATTTGGTGACTCCACTGCCCCAAAACTCTGCTTCATTGCTGCCACCACTTGGTCCCAGTCCTCCTTGGTAGAGTCTGGCAAGGTCTCATGCCGACTCAAGGCTACACCTTCAAGAAAATCAGGAAAAATCTCTGCCCGATCCTTCATGGACCATCCAGAAAGCCGGCATCCTTGAACAAAATCCCGAAGATAAGACTTCGGGTCTTCCCCTTGGGTCTCTCAAAACATTGGAATCTTCACCATGATGAAACACAAAAAGGAAACACCAAGATCCAAATAATATCCCAAACAAGATCAGAACAAGATCCCATAGAGCCTTAGTGTACCAAGACCAACTTATTATGCATAACCACTTGTTGAAAACCCTCCAATTACATGTTTTTCCTTGAATGGTTTATGAAACATTTGAAGGGATTCATAAGGCAAAGATCTAGACCCAAAGCAAGCATGGTGGAGGGATGGATTGTGCAAGAGTCATTAGTATACATCACAGAGTTTCTTGCATCCATGGATCCCATCTTGATATGCCACATGCTTGGGACATCAAGGACAATGATTGTGTCATTGCAGAGGTTTCCCAAGGTAAAGGGGTTGAAAGAAAGATGAGAAAAGAGCAAAGAGAGAAATTCAATAAGTTTTGTATCCTCCCAAGATGCAAGGATGGGTGGAGAGATATGAAGAGGCCAATTCAAAAAGAATAAATGATAGGATGAGATTTCGAGTTGTGCACAGGCAAAGGGTGCCATATCCACTGAGTCTTGCTCTTCTCCCAAGACCCATATCCCATGATTGGCTACAAGGAGCTCCTCTTGAACCCGAATATGATGGAGAGGATGTAACTGATCGAGAGTGGGGAGCTTGCAGTTAGATGTATTCACATGTAATTTTTTTACCTTTCTACCTAATTTTAGTATTTGTGATCACAATTGCTAAAAAATGCATCCTCATTGTTTTAGTCATGTTTGTTTGTAGTACAAAAAGTACAAGGCATTAATGATTATGGTCACATGGATGACTTTTTCATGTGAAACTCATTGATTCAAGGAGAGTCACATATGGTTGTGGACTCATGGCTAGCTTTGTACAAGAGAGCCGAGCAAGTTCTTTTGATACTAATCTTCTCTTCTCACAATGAGATTATTGTGGGACCGTACATGACATCTATGAAGTTGATTTTAGACAATTTAGTATTTTCATTCTCAAATGAGATTTTCATATTATCATTTTCACTATCATTTTTGGCATGATAGTGAAATTCATTTTTGGCACTATCAATTCCACATAATAAATTTCACAATCTATCTCTATAATGGTGCACTACTAATGCAAAAACTTTGATTAAATCCTACTTTTGTTCTTCTTCTTTTTAACAATCCTATTCACATTTTAAAAAAATTAGAGTTACTAATTTAATCCATTAAAAATCACTTTCAAAATAAAGACTTATTCATATAATTTAATCCAAAAGAATGCACTTAAAATTTGATGTAGAAAACTAGAACACTCTTGAAGTCCCAAAAAATTTAAAGGTTACAATAGACAAGATACATGGAAGACTCTTTAAATGTGCTCCAAATATAGTAATAGCTATGCTTGCAATTTTACGTTGTCATATGTTTACAAGAAATATTTCTCTCTATGAGTCTTTGTACAAAGGAGTCTGACATGCAACCTTTTTAATAACTCAATTTTGCCTTGACAAATGTGTTAAGTACAAATGGGCAACTTGTTTGTTTGAATGTTTGATTCATCATCACTTGTTGCTTGGATTCCATCCTCATTCAATCTCGACTAAAGACCATCATCTGGAGTCTTTATTGATGCTTGAATGGTATTGTAATGGGAATTCTTCATTTGCACTATCTCCTTCTACTTCCTCCTGAGCGAGCATCTTCAAAAACTCTGTAATGTGTGAAATAATGGGTTATAGTAGTATTCTTAATTTTTCTCCTATATCATATCCCATATGCTTCCTTGTTTTCTTTGTCCTTGATTTCTAGGATACTATGACTGTCTCTATGGAAAGCTCTAAAATTGCTTCATGGTTTGGGACCCATTCCTTCTTCAACACAATACTTTGCATGCACCTAAAACTAGGTGGTATTGAGCTACATGCAAAGTGGCGCACCAATCCGATAATTAATTGTTGGAATAATATACCTGGGACAATGTTTTTTTATGCTTGTGCATGACACTAAGGCAAAACGGAGTTTAATGCTTGGTCTATCATGCAAATCATATCTGATGGGACAATACTTTGCATAGGCCTCTTCCCAAGTGATATTGACCTACATGCAAGGTGGCACCCCCATTTCATAAGCACTCGTTCAAATAACAAACCTAAGAGCACGTTTTTTGACGGTGGTGCATAACACTAGGAGGAAAACGGTGTATAATCAGGGTGAAAAATAGGGACGGAATAAGATTATGAAAGTGTAGGTTGATGGGAGAATCTTTCCCCATATAGAGTTATAAATATTAGCCCTACTACCACTTTTAGGGCAAATTTATCAAATTTGAGTCTCTAAAAATTAGCCCACCTTTATTTTTGGGATATTTTATCAAATTTAAAGCTTTCAATATTAGCCCAACCAACTTGGGAAAGCCTATAAATTAGCCCTTGGTCTAAAATTCGCCCCTAATTTTTTCCTTGTGTATAATGTGTGATCAACCATGCAAATCATATCTGATGGACACAACACTTTGCAAGCACCTCAACCTAGATGGTATTACCTTGTGTGAAAAGTGATCCCCAATTCAATAAGTTCTTAAGAGTTCAAATAACACACCTAGGACCGTTTTTTTTTCATGGTTGTGCATGATACTTGATCGACCATACAAGGCATATCCAATGGGCACAATACTTTGCATGCACCTCAACCTAGGTGGTATTGAGTTTCATGCAATGTGGCACGGCCATCTGATAAGTACTTGTTTGGATAACACACCGAGGAGCATGTTTTTTAATGGATGTGCATCACACTAAGACAAAAATTGTGTTTAATGCTTGATTGATAATGCAAAGCCTATCCAATGGGAATGATAATTTGTACACACCTCAACCTAATTGTTACTTGCATGCAAACTCCTGCACCCATCCCATAGTTTGCATAACAGACGTGGGAGCTATTTTTTTAACGGTCGTGCATAACACTAGGCGGAAAATGGTGTATAATGTGTGATCGACCATGCAAAACATATCCAATGGTAAAAATACCCTACACACACCTCAACCTAGGTGGTATTGAATTGCATGCAATGTGGCATGCCGAGGTCTAGTGCCAAGGTCTAAACAAGTTCACAATGTCACCTCCTCCACCATCAAACTTTATAGAATTACAAACTCCATTATAGGCTCGCATGGATGAATGGAGTACATTTCCAAGTGCAGAGGTAAGTAGGTTGCATCAAAAGATTATGTTTGAGTAATTTAAGACATCATCACTCAAGATCAACCATGAATTTAGTCAAGAGCAGGGAAGGCACAAGAAGGATGAGAGGAGTTTATTTCTTCGCTTCAATTTTTATATGGCCACAACATGCATTTTAAGCATCCAACAAAATATTTGATTGAGTCTGAAAGACTAAATCATGATATTTTTGTAAAACATAAGATAACCTTGACATCGGAAATCCTAATGAAAGCAAGATGTCTATGTACAAGACTTTGTTCTCTCTAGCAACACATTTGAAAAAACCTACCACAAAAGTGGATGTAGACACATTAGTCAATTTTTATACATGTTTCAGTGCCATTGTACCAAGGGGAAATCAAGAATGGGAAGAATCTCTCATGAGCTTCAAGATAGCGAGAGATAGATATGTAGACTACACAAGTATAAATTTTCAACCTAATGAGGAAAACCTACCACAAAAGTGGATGCAGACACATTAGTCAATTTTTATACATGTTTCAGTGCCATTGTACCAAGGGGAAATCAAGAATGGGAAGAATCTCTCACGAGCTTCAAGATAGCGAGAGATAGATATGTAGACTACGCAAGTATAAATTTTCAACCTAATGAGGTGTTTGAGCAAGTTGTGGTAATTTGTTATGCATACGAGAAGGGTGGTTACTTATGAAGGTCCTTTGTTACTATCACAAAAGTCAAAGGTTGAGAAAAAAGAGGTGACAGTAAGAATGTGGAGGCCTGTAAAATATTTACTAGAGATAGCTATGTAACAAGGGCAATAGAGAAACTCCTCAAGAAAGAATGGTTTTTTGGCAGGAAGGACAAAGATCATTGCATGGAGGAGTGCATCAACATATAGATGAAACGTGATGCAGTGGATAGTGCGATTAGATATTTGCTCACAGAAAAAGATATCCCTATTGGTCAATGCAATATTGACCCTAATATTGTGAAGCATATAGCCGCTTTATCCATAGCTAAGAAATAGGCATGGGCACATAAGTGGATGAAGAATCAAGAAGATGGGTTTGAAGTAGTCACCTTGTTCATGAGAGCCCAAATCCCACCACAAGTGATTGCATATGTTGAGAAGCTTGTGAATGAGAATAACTGAGAATAACAAGGGATGTCAACCACGGCTTTTAATTCAATGTGAACATCACTTCATAATCTAAAAAGGTTGTAGTGTATAGGGATGTTTCAAATGAGGACCTTTTAGTTGATGAAACAAGTTGGGATATGCCCCAAGTATTCTTTATTAATGAGGTTTCTTCCCATGATATTCACCAATTCATTGATAGAATACTATATACCACCATTGGTAGAGTTGGAATTTGCAATATTGTCATTTTTGTCAATAAAGGGATGCATAACACTTTGGAGAAAGTTTATGCCTATGATTTCAAGATCTACAATTGTGTGTATACAACCAAGACAAGCAAGAAAATGTGGATTAAAGATCCAATGCCTCAAATCATTCCTCTTATGCATGCGGAATCCATATCCTAACCACTCCCTACAACATAATATAAGGAGGACTTCCAAGAGTTTGTGTCTCATGCTAGAGGAGAAAGAAATCTATAGGTGCTTTCAGCAAGTGATGCATGTACAAATGCAAAGTCACAAAACTTTCTATTTGTGATTTTGTTGCTCAAAATGTTATTTTGGTTGAGTTTATTAAATATGTGAATACATAATGGGCATCTATCATGGATACATATTAAATGTATGACTTGTTTTCTTTGGCTCACAATATTACTTTGGTTGATTTCATTTAAAAAAGTGAATACATAAGGGGCATTTACTCATGGATACATAAGGGACATTTATCATGGATACATAAAATGTGTGATGATTAAAAAAAAGAATCTTTTAGTCCAAACTATTATATACATTAAACTCATGATAAGAATAAAATAATTATTTCTAAGATCTCACTTTAATCAAAATCTATCATCTCACAATATAGTCTTGCACTTGTTACTTCACACTATCTAGTAGAGTGTTCTCATCATCATCAAAAACTCCTCCTCTCTCAATTTATTTAATTGGTTTCACTTTATTTAAAGGCTAACTTATTATACATAATAAACATCTCATGATAGGAATCTATAATTATATCATCCTTGTCTTCATTTAAAGTATATAATAACTTATCATCTAACTTATCATATATAATAAATATCTCTTGATAGGAATGTAATGATCATATTATTCTTGTCTTCAGTCCCTTTATTTCATAGATTTAAATGTATTCAAAATCTATCCTCTCATATGTCTCTCACATTATGGTCTTGCATCTTTTACTTCACTCAATCGACAACTCACCTCTCTAAATTTATTTCATCGGTTTCACTTTATTCAAAGTCTAACTTATTATATACAACAAATATCTCATGATGAGAATCTAATAATTATATCATTCTTGTGTTCCATCACTTTATTTTATAGATTTCAATGTACTCAAAATCTATCATCTCACTTCTCTGGAATTACGGTCTTGCATATGTTACTTCACACAATCTAGTAGTATAGTGTTCTCCAATCATCATCTTAGCAACATCTGAACCTCTCCCAATTCTTTATTCTAAATCTTTCATCTCACATTATGAGTCTGCAGTTTTATAAATCCCTCTCTAGTAGTTCGTCTTCTAAATCTCGGCTGTAGCTTTACCACCAAACACTTCTTCCACTTTACTCTCATTACCTTCCTCCTCTCTTCAAGCTTACTCCTTCCATCTTGCCCGCAGCCTTACTTTGGAACTCAAGTCTACTCCCATTATCATTCTTGCACTCATCTCATAGCCTTACTCTAAAACTCTTCTTGCATCTTGCCTTGAAGTCTACTTCCATTACCATTCTTGCACTCTTCTTTCATCTCACTGTTAAATTACATGGTGCAACGGAATAGAAACTAAACAAAGAATAGAGAATACACAACAAACTGGAGAGGAACAAACTTTTCCTTTAATATTGATGTAGTACAGATGATGGCTTCGTTCACCTGTGCACTCCCATAGTGGAGCTTAGATGGCGATCTAGACAGATACTAGGTGAAGAGCTACTAGCTTGAAGATCTGATCTGATCTGAACTAATCTGATACAATGGACTAGGGAGGTCACCTCTTTATAGCTATGAGGGCGGCGTGGTTGGTGGAGTCGACCAGTCGACCTAGTCGGTGGAGCTGACTAGTCAACCTAGTCGGTGGAACCGACTAGTCGTCCATGGAATATTCAAGGAATATTCCCTATACCATCGCAAGAATAAGGGGCTCCCACACAATCACCTTTCTACCATCAATAGTCTCATTGATAAACCTCATCCGACATGCAAGTCAGGATCCACATCCAATGTCCCAAGCTCACACATGGCTTCTCCTCATATGGGGGCCTTACAACTTGAGCACCTTGGACCATTGGTGGTTACCAGGAGGGTGGGGCATTCAGCATATCTAACACCCCCCCTCAATGTCCACCCATAGGTGAACTACCTTCTCGGCCCAATGCCGAGTCTCTGAAGATGACCCTGAAGCTGATCCTTCCTGAGTGCCTTGGTGAAGATATTTGCTCCATTTTGCTCTTTGGAATGTTTTGTGCGTGGATGAAACACTAGATTTTTAGCAATGTCCATGCAACTTTGATTGTCACACCTCAGCATAGTTGCCTCATCCTCTTACACTCCCATGTGCCATAAGGTCCTCCTCAACCACACTACTTAACATGCAGCAAAACATGCTACCTTGTACTTAGTCTCAGTAGAAGACAATGCCACTATTGGTTGTTTCTTACTTATCCAAGAGAAGATACCTAAACCTAAAGAGAAACAATATCCAGAAATTGATTTCCTCAAATCAACATCTCTAGCCCAATCTGAGTCACAATGACTAGCCACGGAAGTGTTCGTACCATAGGTGATGCCATTGGAATCAAGAGTGCCCTTCACATACCTGAGCACCTGCATCCTTGCATTCCAATGATTCTCCCGAGGCTTATTGGAGAACCTGCTCAAAACGCCAACCGCAAAACTCATGTCGAGTCTAGTGTTACACAGATAGATGAGACTGGTGACCAACTTCCTGTACCTCCCGATGTCTGTTGGTGGTGAGGCATCCTCCATAGACAACCTTGCATTTATCTCCATAGGTACAGTAGCTATCTCCTTGCACTCGGACATACCAAATACCTTCAAGATCTCCCTTGCATACTTTTGCTGAGAGATGAAGATCTTGCCTGGCTCTTGCTAGACTTCAACCCCTAAATAGTAGTGCATCAAGCCTAAGTCTATCATCTCAAACTCCATGCTCAATGCCTTTCTAGTCTACTGGATCATGTCTTCATAGTCACCTGTAATAAGGAGATCATCCACATATAGAACAATAATAGCAAATTTTGTGAAGATAGTGGGAGATAAGGAAGGAGTCTCACTTGCGGCTTTCTCACATACACAATGGGTGAATACACACAAAGGTGGAGGCTAAAAACAGTTTTCCTCTTCTTAGTTGTGAAAGCCAAAAGAACTCTAGTACAAAGAAATAGAAGAACCCTATATGTGGGTCTCAAACCAGACTTAGCTAACTAAGGTGGCATACTAACTGAGCCATGAACTAGAGTACATAAGGATAGCTGTCATCCAGCTATTATTCATGGACGGTGTACCAACCGCATCTGCAGCTAACAAGTCGGTGACATAAATGCACAACAGTCACCCTGGCATATCACGAGTGGAGCTTGATATCTCAACAATCCCCCTTGAGCTCAATCCCAATTCATGCACACCAAGTAGGTCTCTAAACTTGCATAGCTTCTCTGTGCCTAATGCCTTCATAAATATGTCAGCTACCTGATCCTCTGTGCTAACGTAAACTAGATCAATAAGACCTAGTAAAACATTCTCCCGCACATAGTGATAATGCACATCAATGTGCTTTGTTCTAGCATGATAGACTGGGTTATTTGCCAAGTGTATATTGCTCATGTTGTCAGAATAAATGACAACTAGCCCATCTGTAGAGTGATGCATATCATAAAGTAGCTTATGCAACCAAGCTACCTCACAAGCAGCCATTGCTGCACCCCTTACTCAGCCTCTATGCTCGACAAGGCAACTGTAGGCTGTTTCTTGCTGCTCCAAGTGACTGCAGCGCTCCAAAAAGAGAACACATATCCATTGGTAGATCGTTTATCAGAAATACTACCAGCCCAATTAGCATCAATGTATCCATGCAACTGTATCTGAACCCCAGTCTCATAAAATAGTCCATACTACAATGTGGACTTCACATACTTGAGTATGTGTCTAGCCACATCCAAATGCGGTTTCCTTGGAGCCTGCATAAACTGACCTACTAATTCAACAGCATAGCTCAAATCTGGCCTGCTAATAGTGATATAAATCAAACTTCCTACTATGCATCTGTACATAGTAAGGTCTTCTAGAAGCTCACCTCATCTGCGCTCAGCTTCACATTCTGCTCCAAAGGAACTGAAATAGGCTTACAGCCTGTCATCTCATATTTGGATAGCATGTCCAATCCATACTGCCTCTGCAAGAGCCGTATCCCACCTCGTGATCTAATCACCTCAATGCCCAATAATTAATGTAGCTCTCCCAAATCCTTCATCTCAAACTTCTGCTTCAATAGCATTTTCATATGAAGGATATCTTCATCACTATCACTTGTGATGATCAAATCATCAACATAAATGATAAGCAACATAATACCTTTCTCTGTTTTTCTCACATAAAGTGAGAAATCTGCCTTGGAAATCTAAAAGCCAACAGTGACAAGATACTGTCCTATCTTGTCAGACCATGCTCTAGGTGCTTACTTCAAGCCATACAAGGCTTTCTTCAACCTGCAAACAAACTCAAGATGAACAACATGAACATAACTGGTTGATAAAGACCTCTTCTTGCAAATCACCATGCAAGAAGGCATTCTTTACATCCATCTAATATACAGACCATCCCTTTGATGCAACCATAGCAATGACTGCTCTTACAGTTGCCATCCTTGCAACCGGACTCAATGTTTCTTCATAATCAATGCCATATGTCCGTGCATACCCCTTGACAACTAATCTTGCCTTGTATCTGTTCACAAAACCATCTGCATTGTGCTTGACCTTATAAACCCACTTACAGCCAATTGCATTCTTGCCTTTAGGCAAAGGCACCAATTCCCATGTAGCATTTGCTTCCAAGGCATCCATTTATTCATCCATGGCTTTCTCCCATTTTTATTTTCCCATGGCTTGCTCAAAAGAAGTGGGTTGTGGTTCTTGTATCACTTTGACCATATAGGCATAGTGAGTGGCTATAAATCCATCATATTTCAGCCTATCCATAGGATACCTAGCTCCGGTAGACTTGCGCAAAGTAGGCTCACTTCCAGGTGCTCTAATACATCCCTGGTCTTCCTTACTCTAGGTGTAACAACAGAAGGAATACCCAACTCATCATTAATGCTCTGTTGTAAGCCACTGGATTCACCATCCACATAAGAGTGACCTGCATTTACATCAAACATGGGCTGATCTACATTCTCTTTTCCTTTTTGTGATACCTGCATACCACTATCTGCATTGCTTTGAGGAGATTCTCCTGATCTCAATCTGCCTATCCATGGCGAAGTATGTGAACCACTCCTAGAGGACACTGTAGGTCCACTAATATCTCACTAATATTTTGTGATTGCTGCTGTGAATACTATGCAGCATTACCATTTTGTGTATCTACATCATCAATCACATTTACTGGTTTATACCAACTGCTCATCTCATCAAAAACAACATCTCTGCTCACTGTAAACTTACGAGTACAAGGGTTATAGCATCTATACCCTTTCTGCTACAGAGAATAACCAATAAAGATGCACTTCTTAGCTTTTGAATCCAACTTGGACCTCAACTCATCTGGCACATGAACATAGGCAATGCAACCAAAAATTTTCAAATGAGAAATATCTGGTTTCCTACCAGTATACATCTTCTCTGGTGTCATGCCATATATTGCTGGAGTGGGAGTCCTGTTCATTATGTAAACTATTATAGCAACTGCTTTAGCCCAATAATAATTTGGTAGGCCTTTTTCATTTAGCATGGCTCGAGATACCTCTCCAATATGCCTATTTTTCCTTTTTGCAAGTCCGTTTTGCTATGGGGTATGACTGCATGAATATTGTTGCTTTATGCCATGCTCCTGCAGGAACTTTGCAAACTCATTTGAGAGGTACTCTCCCCCTCCATCTGACCTTAGGCATTTTATTTACAGGCCTATTTCTTTTTCAATGCTAGCTTTAAAAGCTTTGAAATGCCCAAACACTTCACTTTTCTTTTTCATAAAATACACCCAAACTTTTCTGTTGTAGTCACCAATAAAAGTGACAAAATAATGACAGCCTCCAATAGATGCAGCTTTAGTAGTCCACACATCAGAGTGGATTAATTCCAATGGCTTCTTACTCTGTTGAACATGTCTAAGGAATGGTTTCCTCGCATGTTTTCCAAATTGATAGGCTTCACATATCTTATGCATTTTTGCAACCTTGAATTTAGGCAATCCTGCAACAATATTTGGGCTTGCATTAATTTGAGTCACTGTACATTAGCATGACCAATCCGTTTATGCCAGATATCAATATCTGCAGCTACACTGGTCCCATGTGCAAACATTGCTGCACTCAATTCAACCATGTCCACATCCAACGTAAACATCCTGCCCTTCTTCTTTCCTTTTGCTATCAAGCGGCTGTTATTTTTCATATCCTCAACAAAGCATCCATGAGGATTAAATCTGACCTGCAAGCCTTGCTCAACCATTTGACCAATAGAAACCAGGTTCTTAGTAATATTCGGGACATGAAATACATCAGACAGTTATTTCTTTTTCCCATCCTACATAGACAAAGGAATTTTACCAATTTGCACAATAGGATGTGCAGTATCATCACCAATCTCCACAAATCCTAGTCTTTCCATTTTCCTTGCATCCTGCATCCATTATGCATGACATGTCATGTGGTTTGATGCACCTGAGTCAACATACCACACATCATTGCTTTCTTCTACACTTCTCGTAGAATTGGTTATGTGCTGCACCATAAACAGATGCTCATTTTTGTCATCACCCTGTCTACTAGAAGATGCATAATTCCCTTGCTGCAATTTTCCATTCATGATGTCATTCTGCTTTTTATAGCAGTCTTTAGCCATATGACCCATTTTACCATAGTAGTAGCATTCAACATTGCTGTTTGCATTTTGGCCTCTCTGCCATCCACCACGACCTCTTTGGCTCCCCGTGCCTCTAGAGTTACCACATCGTCCTCCATAGGATTGGTTTTCTTGAGTTTGCTACATATTATGATTTCTCCCATGGCCTCTAGCTGCTCTACCTTTGCCTCTACCTCTTCCAGCATTTGATTAGAAGACAGTTTCTTTTGAAGTTCCTCCTGAAGAAGATGCACCACCATTTCTCTGCTCTTCAGAAATTAGAAGAGCAAACAACTCCTCAAAGTCAGGAAATTTTTCACGGATGGCAATGGATGTTCAAAACTATGCATAATCTTTTCCTAGACCATTCAAGGTCACAGAAACTAAATCATCATCTTCCACTGGTGACCCAATGGAAGCATGTGCATCTGCAATTTTCTTCACCTTCATGTGGTAGTCATTGATGCTCATATTTTCTCTCTACACATTGTGCAACTCCTACTTGAGCTGCATTTTCTTGGCTTGCATATTTGTGCTATACATCTTTGCCAAAGTATCCCATGCCTCCTTTGCCATACTTGATATGCACAATCATAGAATCTGAAATATTGATAGACAGCCAGTACATAACTTTTATGGCTCTCTCATGCCATCCTTTAAATGCCTGCATTTCCTGTTGATTGGGAATATTAGGAAGAACTGGCTCTTCTTCATTTCTTGTAATGAACTCCCAATAGCCTTTTCCCATAAGGAAATTCATCATTCTAAACTTCCATGCTTGGAAGTTGTTCTTGTCAAGCTTTTTAGTGACAATCTGTGAAAGAGAATCAGACGCCATTACAGAACACTGCAAAATATTCTGTCACTGCAAAAAACACAGCTTCTGCCTCACAAGGGCAAATCTGCAAAACTGACGAAAGTGGTATTTGACCACACAGTCACTTCCTAGTGACGATTTTGCATCAACAAGCAATAAGGATGATTTTCTAACTGCCAGTATCTCTGTGCATAGGCATATGATGTAATTTTTGTGGCAACTTTTCACCAACCTGCAAAGCAGTGGTCGCACAGTAAAAACAGGGCCTTTTTCTCAGTGCTTGTAGAGAACTTCTGCTCGGGCCCCGAACTGGCCTCGAATCAAAAAAATAAAGTCACCGAGGGCTTCGCCCACACTCGTAGCATATACTACCCTCTCGCCACACCGCGAAGGGCATCTCAATTTGAGACAATGCACTCTTGCACTTTCCGGCTGTGCTACCTGCAGAGATTTGCTCCCAAACTCAAAAAAGGAAAGCAACACTGGTCCTCTTACCAGGACACCACGAACTTGGTTTGCTTTCTTGAGCTCCTTACATGAACCAGGCTCTGATACCATGTGAAGATAGTGGGAGAGAAGGAAGGAGTCTCACTTGCAGCTTTCTCACATACACAATGGGGGAATACACACAAAGGTGGAGGCTGAAAACAGTTTTCCTCTTCTTAGTTGTGAAAGCCAAAAGAACTCTAGTATAAAGAAATAGAAGAACCCTATATGTGGGTCTCAAACCAAACTCAGCTAACTAAGGTGGCATACTAACTGAGCCACGAACTAGAGTACATAAGGATAGCTATCATCTAGCTATTATTCATGGGTGGTGTACCAACCGCATCTACAACTAACAAGTCTGTGACATAAATGCACAATGGTCACCCTCACATATCACGAGTGGAGCTCGATATCTCAACAAATTTTCCACCTTTCTTGTACACATACAAGTTAGCATCTGAGGCACATCTTTTGAAGTTTAATTTATGAAAGAATTTGTCTATCCATTGGTACCATGCTCTTGGGGCCTGTTTCAACCCGTATAGAGCTTTCTTCAACTTACATACCTTGTTCTCAAAATGGGGGGCCTCAAACCCAGGTGGCTGAGCGACATACACCTTCTCCTTAAGGTCACCATTCAAGAATTCTGATTTAACATCCATTTGATAAACTTGCAACTTTTTATGAGCAGCCAGTGATAGTACTGTGGGAATAGTGGTCATTTTGGCAGTCAGATAGAAAGATTCCTAAAAATCAAACCTTCAACCTACGAAAATCCTTGTGCAACCAATCTGGCTTTGTACTTTTCCAAAGTCCCATTGGCCTTGCACTTTACCTTCCAAACCTAGTTGGTGCCAATAACCTTTCTGTTAGATGGTCGATCTACCAGCTCCCAAGTTTCATTCTTCATGATGCTGTCATATTCTACTTGCATAGCATTTTTCCAATCTCAGTCTGCAAGTGCTTTCTCCAAACTTGCAAGCTCCTTTACTTCTGCAATAATCTCAGCCATCAAGGCCATATTGGCTATGTGAGTAGAAGCCCTCCTTTGCTCCTTGATTCTCTGAGACCACCCTGGTCCATCTGCATGCTGCTCAATAGACATAGGCATCTGGTTATCATGGTCCTAGAGCTGCCTTAGCCATCGTGGCAATGGATTTTCCGATGGTGTAACAACAGGTTGGTGATTTATACCTTCATCATCTGATATTTCCTCCTCCTTTATAGCTCTTGGGATAGGTCCATAGTGAATTACCTCTTCACTTGATGATAAAGTGGAAGAGCTCTTCTCTGCCTCCATTGCATGTGGCTGCTCCCTAAACAGCACATCATGGCTTGCTATGATCTTCTTTGCCTCTTGGTCATACAACTTATAGGCTTTCTTCTCATCATAATAGCCTAAGAAGATACATTTGATGCTTTTTGGTTGTAGCTTGTTTCTCTCTTTTTCTCATACATGCGCATAGCATTCAAACCCAAACATTCTGAAGTGGGAGACAGATGGCTTCTTATCGTTGTAAGCGTCATGTGGTGTTTTACCTTTGAGTGCCTTTGTAGCTGTGATTAAGGATGTAAACTGTAGTATTGATAGCCTTAGCCCAAACGTGGTTTGGTAGTCCAGCACCTTTCAACATACACCTCCCCATCTCCACCATGGTCTACATTCGGCATTCAACAACCGAATTTTGATGGATCGTATGTGGTGTCATTATTTGTCCCTTGATACTTTGCTCTTGCGAAATCTCCAAACTGTAGAAACAAACTCACCACCACCATCTGATCTGATTTCCTTCACTTTTCTCCCTGTTTCATCTTCAACAAGCTGTAGCCATTCTTTAAATTTACCAAAAGCTTGAGCCTTTTCGCAAAGAAAGTACACCCACATCTTCCTACTATAGTCATTGACAATCAATAAAAAATTGGAAGATCCCCCCAAGGCATGTGTAGGCATCTTACCGCACAAGTCAACATGCACCAACTCTAGAGGAGCATTTGCTCTATTCTTGCTTTCTTGTGGGAATGCCTTTCTTTGTTGCTTGCCCATCATGCAAGCTTCACATGGTTCTTTGATTTCTATGATTGTAGGTAAGTGAGCAACCATACCTTGCTTCTGCATCTCCTTTAGCACTGTAGATCCGATGTGGCTGAATGTTTCATGCCAAAGTCTACTTGTGTCCACTCCAGCAGTGGCTGTAAGAGCACTTAGCTCATATAGGTTGTTCCTCCTTACTCCTATGCCAACAAGATTGCTTGCACTATCCAAAATTTTTGCTCTTGTCTTGTTGAACCTCACCTCATGGGCAAGGTTAGTTATGGATGCAACTGATAGAAAATTTCTCTTGATTTGTGGAACATACAACACATTAGATAGTTTCTTAACATCTCCATTTATAGAAACAAATGAAACCGTACCTGTATCCTCAATAGGGCATTTTGTCTTATTACCAACTGTCACAGTGATGGGTTCCTATAGAGGCTGCATGGAACAATATAGACCCTTCTTGTAGGTCATGTGACGGGAGGCAACACTATCCAACACCCATGAATCAATGGTTGAAGCTTCTTGAATTGAGGAATGCTCTTCCTCAATGGCCAAAAATAGATCAGACTCTGCTTCTGCCGTGTTAGCTATCTCTTTCCCCTTATCTATCTTCTTCAGCATACCATTCTTTTCATCTGCTTTCTTGACTCGACAATCTACAATCATATGGCCCTTCTTTTTGCAGTATAAGCATTCTCCCTGAAACTTCTTCTTGCCGCCCTTCTTCTTTTTATCACCACTAGTAGAGGACTCACCTTTGGTGGAGGAACCACCTTTGCCTTTCGCAGTGGCAGAGAAAGCAGCATCTCCATTGCCGCCTCCATCTCAAGCTTTGAGCCTCAATTCGTGCTCCATAAGTAAAGCATAGTACTCCTCAAATGACAATGGTTGGGGTCTCACTTGAGTGTTAAGCGCTGTTACCAGTCCATCAGACCTTGGTGGACATATTTGGAGACATCGTCGAGCTAGCTCTTTACTAGTCTTTTGAATCCCAGCACTAGGCATCTGATCATGCAGATTTTTGATTTGGGTTATGAACACCTCCACTCTCTCTCCTTCATTAAACTTCTCAGCTGTGAGCTGATTCTCCAGGTTTTGGATCCTTGTCTGATTCCGCGTCTAACCAGGGCACACAGAGCATCTATGTTCCTACATTTCCAAGCTCATAGAAGGTTAGCATTAGGAGGTATCATACTCCCCGGATTTGCTAGGTCGAGGGTTCCTTGTGGTTCTAGGTCATTACCCAATACTGTCTCCAGAAGCTCATATGAATCCATAGTAGCAGTAATTTTAAACTTCCACAGAGTGTAGTTCGTACCATCTAGCTTGCCTCCAGTGAAGGCTATGTGAAGATAGTGGGAGAGAGGGAAGGAGTCTCACTTGAGGCTTTCTCACAATCACAATGGGGGAATACACACAAAGGTGGAGGCTGAAAACATTTTTCCTCTTCTTAGTTGTAAAAGCCAAAAGAACTCTAGTACAAAGAAATAGAAGAACCCTATATGTGGGTCTCAAACCAAACTCAACTAACTAAGGTGGCATACTAACTGAGCCACAAACTAGTGTAGATAAGGATAGCTGTCATCTACCTATTATTCGTGGGTGGTGTACCAACTGCATCTCCAGCTAACAAGTCGGTGACATAAATGCACAACAGTCACCCTGGCATATCGCGAGTGGAGCTCGATATCTCAACACTCCTCCTCGAGCTCACTCCCAATTCCTGCACACCAAGCAGGTCTCTGAACTTGCGCAGCTTCTCTGCACCCAATGCTTTCGTGAATATGTCAGCTACCTGATCCTCTGTGCTGACATAAACTAGATCAATAAGACCTAGTAAAACCTTCTCCCGCACATAGTGATAATGCACCTCAATGTGCTTTGTTCTAGCATGGAAGACTGGGTTCTTTGCCAAGTGTATGCTGCTCATGTTGTCACAATAAATGACAACTGGCCCATCTGTAGACTGATCTCGAGGGGGTCACTCATCATATGTAACCCTATCACATGAGTTCAACAGAAGGATTTTTTTAATTTCTAAAAATTAGAGAAATAAATATACATAAGGGACTATTTAAAATAGTTTTGGAAAAAATTTACAGATTTGTATAGAAAAGGGGTACATTTTATTAATGAAATTTTTTACAGATAAGGGACTTTAAATATAGGCCTTGAATGCACGTGATATAGAGGGTTTATACATAGTGACCACCCCGAGAGACTGATGCATATCATAGAGTAGCTTATGCAACCAAGCTACTGTTGGAATACTGAAAGGAAAGAGTAGAGTGGACACAAAATCAGAATACTTGCTTATAGAATGAAGAAGAAAGAGGTCCTTAAGTAGGCACCTCATACAAGGTCACTGACATCACTGATGACCTCAAAGCTCCTCAATCATCTCCTCAATCTGCTCCTAGATTCACTCAATCATCCTATGTGGCTTTTCCACCACCTAACTGTGCTTGTGGGCACCTAACTGTGCCTCTAGCACTCACACATAGAAACATTAGGTGTGCCTGAGGCATACACCTTGAGATATCCCAACAAACCCCCCCTCAAGGAGATGCCTCAGGCTATGTCAAGGATACATCTAGTCGCATAGTTTCTCATGCCATCTCATGGTGGTCAAGGATAAATCTATGGCTAGGTTCTCATGCTAGCAAGGGTTTCCTTGGGTGTAAGGTAAATAGAAAGGGATACAAACAGACCTTCCAATGGTTATCTCTCCTACATGTACATGCACACAATGTCTGTAGGAGGTACCATGGAACAAAACATACACATGGCCTACATCATAAGGTGACCAGAGGTGTTTACAAAACACACAAAACACAATAGTTTATTTTCATTCATTTTGGAGGACTATCCAGGCTGAGTACCTTGACATAAAAAGAGAGATCTGGAGCATACATAGAGATGTGTTTAAAATGCATAATCTTCAAAGGATGCCTCATCTTGTGGAGGCTCATTAACTGTAAGTAGATTTGCATTTTCTGTCTTTGCTTTGGCTCTGCAAAACTTCTCATGATGGTTGTTCTTGCCACAGTGCTTGCATGGATTAACTTTGAAGCAGTCCTTTGAAAGGTGATTTGTCTTTCCACAGTGATTGCAAGGAGAATACTTGCCCTTCTGGAATTTCATAATATAAGCAGTGTCATTGCCTTTCCTTAACTCCATATGTCTTTCTTCTTCTTGGAGAGCTGAGATAATGCCTTCAAGGTTTGGATTGGGAAGATTCTTCAAAGTGCTTACAATGTGATCAAAACTTTCAGGCATACTCTTAAGTAGTACTGCCATAGCATCATCAGGGGTGATAGGAGAGTTGATAGAAGCTAACTGAGTCATAAGACTCCGCATATAGTTGACATGGGCAGCTAAAGTAGTATCACTTGCCATCTTTAATTCAAAGAAAGAGATTTTAAGTGATAGTTTAGAAATATGAGAGCTTGCACCAAAAATCAAATCTAGCTTCTGCCATGCTTCCGATGGAGACTCCAAGTCAGATATATGATGTATGTAATCATCACCCAAAGCTAAAGCAATTATACCATAAGCTTTTTCTTCTCTTGCTGGATCCCTTGCCGGTCGTGTCGGAGCTGAAGATTCTCCAGCATTTGAGGCCGTAGAAGAAGCGGTAGGAGTAGGTTTGACAAGTCCCCATAAGTTCTCCCGCATTAATGCAAATTTTACCTTCATTTGCCATGTATGGAAGCCCTTTCCATTGAACTTCTCAAGATTATATAAAGTAGCCATGAGAGGGTCTAACCCAGATATTGGGCAGTGTCTAACTCTCTTACAAGGCAAAAAGAACTGAAATACTTCCAAAATATAGGCACTTGATGTAGCAAATAGTAGTGACTAGTTTTCAAAGAATGATGCTACTTTTTGCATGCTTCATAGAAGTGAATGAAATAAACACTTTCCAATCACAACCAGGTCTAGCAAGTCAAAACAAAACTAAAGCAACACTTGTAGTGAAGTTATTGAAAACTTCAAAAGACCAGAAATGCTAGAGTAGCATTTTATGTAGCATCATTTTCAAAAGTATGTCAAAACTGTCAAAACTAGAGAGCTGAACTTGGAGGGCTTGTAGCTCACTCTTCAAAGCAAGGAAAAGAGGGCTTTCTAAAGCAAAAGAAAGCTCATATAGCAGAGAAGGTCCAGCACAGAGGTTGGACGAAATGGTGCGCACTTTTGCCCGGGAGAGTTGCTACAGGCTGAAACTGAGTTTTGACGATTTCTCCCTCGTTACTGAACCAAATGACCTGAAAAATGGCTCAAAATCTTCGTCTTGAGGTCGCCCATCTACTCCTAAGAGGACTCAGGCAATGGCGGAGCAAGCAGGGAGTATTGAGCAACACAAGAAATTTGCTCTTTGGAGAATGGCAGCCACCACAGACGTTTTTTTCTTCAATTGCTTACAGGTGGAAGTTCGCCCATACTAGAGGAGTTTCCAGCTCAGAGGGTTTGGGCAATGGTCGTTTGTAAATGGAGAACCAAGCTCTCAAAGATTTTGGAAAGAAAGAGGAAAATGGAGAAGAAGAAGATGAAGAAGAAGATGATGATGAAGAAGAAGAAGAAGAAGATGAAGAAGAAGAAGATGAAGAAGAAGATGAAGAAGAAGATGAAGAAGAAGATGATGATGTGGCAGAAATGGGCTCAAGGGGGATCAAAGGGCTCTGATACCATGTTGGAATACTGAAAGGAAAGAGTAGAGTGGACACAAAATCAGAATACTTGCTTATAGAATGAAGAAGAAAGAGGTCCTTAAGTAGGCACCTCATACAAGGTCACTGACATCACTGATGACCTCAAAGCTCCTCAATCATCTCCTCAATCTGCTCCTAGATTCACTCAATCATCCTATGTGGCTTTTCCACCACCTAACTGTGCTTGTGGGCACCTAACTGTGCCTCTAGCACTCACACATAGAAACATAAGGTGTGCCTGAGGCATACACCTTGAGATATCCCAACAGCTACCTCACATGCAGCCATTGCTGCACCCCTATACTCAGCCTCTGTGCTCGAAAAGGCAACTGTAGGCTGTTTCTTGCTGCTCCAAGTGACTGCAGCACTCCCAAAAGAGAACACATATCCACTGGTAGATCGTCTTTTAGAAATGCTACCAGCCCAATCAGCATCAGTGTATCCATGCAACTGTATCTGAACCCCAGCCTCATAAAATAGTCCATACTGCAATGTGGACTTCACATACCTGAGTATGCGTCTAGCCGCATCCAAATGCGGTTTCCTTGGAGCCTGCATAAACTGACTTACCAACCCAATAGCATAGCTCAAATCTGGCCTGGTAATAGTCATGTAAATCAAACTTCCTACTATGCGTCTGTACATAGTAGGGTCTTCCACAAGCTCACCTGCATCTGCGCTCAGCTTCAGATTCTGCTCCAAAGGAACTGAAATAGGCTTACAGCCTGTCATCCCATATTTGGACAGCATGTCCAATCCATACTGCCTCTGCAAGAGCTCTATCCCACTTGGTGATCTAATCACCTCAATGCCCAAGAAATAACGCAGCTCTCCCAAATCCTTCATCTCAAACTTCTGCCTCAATAGCATTTTCACATGAAGGATATCTTCATCACTATCACCTGTGATGATCAAATCATCAACATAAATGACCAGCAGCATAATCCCTTTCTCTATTTTTCTCACATAGAGTGAGAAATCTGCCTTGGAAATCTGAAAGCCAATAGTGACAAGATACTATCCTATCTTGTCAGACCATGCTCTAGGTGCTTGCTTCAAGCCATACAAGGCTTTCTTCAACCTGCAAACAAACTCAGGATGAATAGCATGAACATAACCTGCTGGCTGCTCCATAAAGACCTCTTCTTGCAAATCACCATGCAAGAAGGCATTCTTTACATCCATCTGATGTAAAGACCATCCCTTTGATGCAGCCATAGCAATGGCTGCTCTTACGGTTGCCATCCTTGCAACCGGGCTGAAAGTTTCTTCATAATCAATGCCATATGTCTGTGCATACCCCTTGACAACTAATCTTGCCTTGTATCTATTCACAGAACCATCTGCATTGTGCTTGATCTTATAAACCCACTTACAGCCAATTGTATTCTTGCCTTTAGGTAAAGGCACCAATTCCCATGTAGCATTAGCATCCAAGGCATCCATTTCTTCATCCATGGCTTTCTCCCATTTTTCATTTCCCATGGCTTGCTCAAAAGAAGTGGGTTCTGGTTCCTGTATCACTTTGACCATATAGGCATAGTGAATGGCTGTAAATCCATCATATTTCAGCCTATCCACAGGATACCTAACCCTGGTAGACCTGTGCAAAATAGGCTCACTTCCAGCTGCTCTCAAAGCATCCCTGGTCTTCCTTACTCCAGGTGTAACAATAGAAGGAATACCCAACTCATCATCAATGCTCTGTTCTGAGCCACTGGATTCACCATCCACACAAGAGTGACCTGCATTCACATCAAAAATGGGCTGATCTACCTTCTCTTTTCCTTTTCGTGATACCTGCATACCACTATCTGCATTGCTTTGAGGAGATTCTCCTGATCTCAATCTACCTATCCATGGCAAAGTATGTGAACCACTGCTAGAGGACACTGCAGGTCCACTGATATTTTGTGATTGCTGTTGTAAATTCTATGCAGCATTACCATTTTGTGCATCTACATCAATCATCACATTTACTGGTTTATACCAGCTGCTCATCTCATCAAAAACAACATCTCTGCTCACTGTGAACTTACGTGTAGAAGGGTTATAGCATCTATACCCTTTCTGCTGCAGAGAATAACCAATAAACACGCACTTCTCAGCTTTTGGATCCAACTTGGACCTCAACTCATCTGGCACATGGACATAGGCAATGCAACCAAAAATCTTCAAATGAGAAATATCTGGTTTCCTACCAATATACATCTCCTCTGGCGTCATGCCATGTATTGCTGCAGCAACTGCTTCAGCCCAATAATAATCTGTCCTATTCATTATATAGATTGCTGTAGCAACTGCTTCAGCCCAATAATAATCTGGTAGATCTTTTTCATTTAGCATAGCCCGAGATACCTCTCCAATATGCCTGTTTTTTCTTTCTGCAATTCCATTTTGCTGTGGGGTATGACTGCATGAATATTGCTGCTTTATACCATGCTCCTGCAAGAACCTTGCAAACTCATTTGAGAGGTACTCTCCCCCTCCATCTGACCTTAGGCATTTTATTTGCAGGCCTGTTTCTTTTTCAACCATAGCTTCGAAAGCTTTGAAGTGCCCAAACACTTCACTTTTCTTTTTCATAAAATACACCCACAGTTTTCTGCTGAAGTCATCAATAAATGTGACAAAATAGTGATAGCCTTCAATAGATGCAGCTTTTGTAGTCCACACATCAGAGTGGATTAATTCCAATGGCTTTTTACTCTCTTGAACATGCCTAGGAAAAGGTTTTCTTGCCTGTTTCCCAAATTGACAGGTTTCACAAACCTTGTGCATTTCTGCAACCTTGAATTTAGGCAATCCTGCAACAATATTTTGGGCTTGCATTGATTTAAGTCGCTGTATATTAACATGACCAATGCGTTTGTGCCAGATATCAATATCTACAACTACACCGGTCCCATGTGCAAACATTGCTGCACTCAATTCAGGCATGTCTGCATCCAACGTAAACATCCTGCCCTTCTTCTTTCCTTTTGCTATCAAGTGACCATTATTTTTCATATCCTCAACAAAGCATCCATGAAAATTAAATCTGACTTGCAAGCCCTGCTCAACGATCTGACCAATAGAAACCAGGTTCTTGGTGATGTTCGGGACATGAAATACATCAGACAAGTATTTCTTTTTCCCATCCTGCATAGACAAAGGGATTTTGCCAATCTGCACAATAGGATGTGCAGTATCATCACCAGTCTCCACAAATCCTGGCTTTTCCATTTTCCTTGCATCTTGCATCCATTCTGCATGACCTGTCATGTGGTTTGATGCACCTGAGTCAACATACCACACATCATTTTGTTCTTCTGCACTTGTCACAGAATTGGTCATATGCTGCACCATAAATAGATGCTCATTTCTGTCATCACCCTACCTGCTAGAAGATGCATAATTGCCTTGCTGCAATTTTCCATTCATAATGTCATTCTGCTTTTTGTAGCAGTCCTTAGCCATATGACCCATTTTGCCACAATAGTAGTATTCAACATTGCTGTTTGCATTTTGGCTTCTCTGCCATCCACCATGACCTCTTTGGCTCCCCCTGCCTCTAGAGTTACCACGTCCTCCTGCATAGGACTGGTTTTCTTGCATTTGCTGCATATTCTGATTTCTACCACGGCCTGCAGATCGGCCTCCTCTACCTCTGCCTCTACCTCTGCCAGCATTTGAGTAGAAGACAGTTTCTTTTGAAGTTCCTGCTGAAGAAGATGCACCACCATTTCTCTGCTCTTTAGAAATTAGAAGAGCAATTAGCACCTCAAAATCAGGAAATTTTTCACGGACGGCAATGGATGTCCGGAACTGTGCATAATCCTTTCCTAGACCATTCAAGGTCACAGAAACCAAATCATCATCATCCACTGGTGACCCAATGGAAGCAAGTGCATCTGCAATTTTCTTCACTTTCATGTGGTAGTCATTTATGCTCAAATTTTCTCTCTCCACATTGTGCAACTCCTGTTTGAGTTGCATTTTCCTGGCTTGCGTATTTGTGCTGTACATTTTTGCCAAAGTATCCCATGCCTCCTTTGGCGTACTTGCATCCTGAATATGCACAATCATGGAGTCCGAAATACTGATAGACAGCCAGTACATAACTTTCCTGGCTCTCTCATGCCATCCTTTGAATGCCTGCATTTCCTGTTGACTGGGAACATTAGGAAGAACAGGTTCTTCTTCATTTCCTATAATGAATTCCCAATAGCCTTTTCCCATCAAGAAATTCATCATTCTAAACTTCCATGCCTGGAAGTTGTTCTTGTCAAGCTTTTCAGTGACAATCTGTGAAAGAGAATCAGATGCCATTAGAGAACACTGCAAAATATTCTATCACTGCAAAAAACACAGCTTTTGCCTCACACGAGTAGATCTGCAAAACTGACGAAAGTGGTATTTCACCACACAGTCACTTCCTAGTGATGATTTTGCATCAACAAGCAACAGGCATGAATCTGCAACTCCCAATATCTCTACACACAGGCATACAATGCAATTTCTGCGGCAACTTTCCACCGACTAGCCGCGCAGTGGTTGCACAGCCAAAAATAGGGCCTTTTTCTGAGTGCCTGCGAAGAACTTCTGCCTTCAAAACGAGCCCCGAAATGGCCTCGAAATAGCATATACTGTGCTCGAGCCACACTGCGAAGGGTGTCTCAATCTGAAACAGTGCACTCTTGCACTTCTGGCTGTGCTACCTGCAGAGATTTGCTCCTAAACTCGAAATAGGAAAGCAACACTGGTCCTCTTACCAGGACACCACGAACTTGGCTTGCTTTCTTGATCTCCTTACCACGAACAAGGCTTTGATACCATGTGAAGATAGTGGGAGAGAGGGAAGGAGTCTCACTTGAGGCTTTCTCACAATCACAATGGGGGAATACACACAAAGGTGGAGGCTGAAAACAGTTTTCCTCTTCTTAGTTGTAAAAGCCAAAAGAACTCTAGTACAAAGAAATAGAATAATCCTATATGTGGGTCTCAAACCAAACTCAACTAACTAAGGTGGCATACTAACTGAGCCACGAACTAGTGTAGATAAGGATAGCTATCATCCAGCTATTATTCGTGGGTGGTGTACCAACCGCATCTCTAGCTAACAAGTCGGTGACATAAATGCACAACAGTCACCCTGGCATATCGCGAGTGGAGCTCGACATCTCAATAGGCTAGTGGGTGAATCCTTAACGCCTAGATTGTTGGTATAGTAGTAGCTACTGAACTTGAGCCACTTTCTATGGAGCCGCTTCCTATTGCCATCACTCCGTATGCAATTGAAGCCCTCGCCTCTCTTCTATTCTTCGATACTTAGAGCCACCTGGGCTCTGATACCATGTTAAATTACACGGCGCAACGGAATAGAAACTGAACAAAGAATAGACAGTACATAGCAAACTAGAGAGGAACAAACTTTTCCTTCAATACTCATACTCATTCAGCCCGTAAAGTGCCTTCTTCAGTTTGCAGACTTTACCTTCTAAACTGGGGATCTCGAAACCTAGTGGTTGTTCCACGTATACCTCCTCTAAGAGATCTCCATTCAAGAAGGTGGATTTCACATCCATATGAAACACGGGCCAACTTACCTGGGCAGCTAAAGCCAAAACACTGTGAATTGTGATTAGTCGAGCTGTGGGAGAAAAAGTATCTTGATAATCAAAACCATGTACCTGTGCAAATCCTTTTGCCATGAGCCGAGCCTTGTACTTATCCAACGTGCCGTCGAACTTGTACTTGGTCTTGTACACCCACTTGGTTCTAATTACCTTGCATTTTGGTGGTCGATCCACAAGGTCCCAAGTGTTGTTCTTCATTATGGAGCCATACTCTAACTACATAGCCTCCATCTACCTATCATTGCCCTGTGCCTCTTCAAGACACTTGGGTTCATCAGCACGGATCACTTCTGTCATCAAAGCATAGTTGACCAAGTGTTCTTGCACCCTTCTTTGCTCCTTTAATCTCTTGGACCAGCAGTGTTCGGATGGCTCCTCCTTAATGGCTGGAGGTTCTCTGCCATCCAAAAGCTGCTTTACCCACTTTGGGAATGGCCATTGTCGTTATGGTTCTACAGGCTCTTCATCTTCTTTGTCTTGAATCCTCCCAAGCACTGTTGGGGGAGTTCAGTCTGCTGTTGGTGGCAGTACTGGATGGATAACCTAGTCCTGGTTGTTTGGGAAGGAAGCATCCTCCTCCAATTGATGCGGCTATTTTGAGAAGATCACATCGCGACTTACAATTACCTTCTTGGTAACAAGGTTATAGAGATGGTAACACTTCACTCTTCACTGTAGCCCAAGAAAATACACTTCCAGCTCCTCGATTCCCATTTGGTCCTAGTAGCATTAGGGACATGCACAAAACAATCACATCCAAAAACTCTGAAATGTGTAGCTGAAGGTTTCTTACCATAAAAGGCTTGTAGTGGAGTCATCCCGTTCATAGCCTTCGTGTAGCTACGATTGAGGATGTAAACTACAGTGTTACATGCTTTAGCCTAGAAAGTCTTTGGCAAACCTTTCCCTTTCATCATACTCTGGCCCATTTCACAGATGATGCGCATCTTGCGTTCTGCTACTCCATTTTCCTGTGATGTATATGGCATGGGTCTGTCTCTTGATCCCGTGACTTTTGTAGTAACTTTTGAATTCAGTCGATGTGAACTCTCCACCTCTGTCTATCTGATCTCAGCTTCTTCACCTTCCTCCTTGATTCTTTCTCGACCATTACATGCCATTCCTTGAACCTACTGAAAGCCTCGTCTTTCATCTTCAGGAAGTATATCCATATCCTTCTACTATAGTCGTCGATCAACATCATGAAGTAGTAGGAACCACCCAAAGATTCCATCTCCATCTTTTCGCAGAGGTCCGTGTGAACGAGCTCTAGAGGAGCCTTTGCCCTGTTGGACTCTTTAGGAAAGGGTTGCCGATGCTACTTGCCCATCATGCAAGCTTCACATACATCGGGCAGATCTAAAATTTCTGGTAGATCTATAATCATTCCACGTTTATGCATCTCCTTCAAAGAACTAAGTTTTAGATGACCAAACCTCTCATGCCACAGCTTAGTGTTCTTCACATCCACTCGAGCACTGAAAGCTGAGAGTTTATAGATTGATGCACCGTGTACCTTTACCAATGACCTTTCCTTAAAGATCCAGGATTTGCGCACCATTCTTATCGAATTAAACTTTGAGGTCCCGATCCGTGATCGCAAAAATGGACAACAAGCTCCTCTTGATATTTGGCACATAAAGAACATCGGACAACTATTTTACAACTCCATCTAACTTGAGAGCAATGGTACCTTTTCCTTTTGCTGGACATTTTGCATCATTGCCGACTACTACCATGATGTCATTCCCTACCGGCTATAGAGAGGTATACCAATCCTTCCGACTGGTCATGTGGCACAATGCACCACTGTCAATGATCCATGGTTCATCCGCAGGTACATGAACTGCCTCCAACACCTATTTCATTAATTTTGGACTAGTGCACTATCCAAATTCATTTTGTGAGATAATTTTGGATAAATCATTTCAAAAAAAGAGGCTCTTATAAAACAAAACTTTGAGTCAAAAAGTAAGATTTTAAAAAAGCAAATTGAAAAAAATGACGTGACATGTTATTAAAACTAGAGTACATTGAAAAAAGAGGACTTCCTGTTGTTAAAAGAGACAAAAAGTAAGATTTGTTAAAAGAGACACATTTGTACAAGAAGTAGATCATATAACTCAAAGCCATATGGTGTTAAAAAACACCTTCCATTAGCTCAGCCTAAAAGATGTCATCTTTGTCTTTCTTGTCTATTACAATTACTTTAGAAAACACATAAGTCTATGGAGTTAAATTTCACAGTTACTTTAAATTTCTATGGAATTAAATTTCCATCACTTGACTATTAAGTCATTAGAGAGAGCATATGTCCTCGAAAGTGCCTACTATGGCATTGGCTTTATGAAAACAAGCAGACTTTAAACTTGCAGGCCATGCATAACCAGGGCTGACATCGCAAATCTCCTCATAGACTCTCCTCACAACTTGTTTCGAATCTTCCGCTGACTTGTAAGCATTCAACAACTCTTCTTTTCTCTCTTGGCTTTCCTCATTTTTACCATTTTTTTCAATACAGCTTCTAGCCACCGCCATATCCTGTACGAAAATTTAACTCGTTTGCATAAGAAGTACGTGATTAAAAGAAGCAAAAAAAAAAGCTAAGGATATTCACCTCTTCTGCTGAGTTCAAATCAAGCAGCCATGTGCGTAACATATCCTCCTCGAATGATTTTCCCTTCATTGGTCCATACAAAAGAGATCTAAGATAGAATTTGAGTTCAGTAAATGAAGTCGGGTAGTAACTAGTCATTTTCTTAGAGGGAAAGTGGGAGGAGAGTGAGGGAGCAATAGCAAGGGATGAACAGTGAGCTGCCCCTCCTTCAAGAGTGATAGAAAGTGAGGGAAGACGTAAAGTGAAAGATGAATACAAGTTAATCAGAAGGACTAGGATGTAAGAAATAAGAGAGTGTTTGTGGAAGGACTACGATGGAAGATTACAAGTGCACTAAGGCACGATGTGTTTGCTATGATAAGGATAAGGGTTGGAATAAAGTGAGAGAAGCATTGGAAATGCTCTACTTTGAGTGGAGACTATCCAACTGAATAAAATTTTGCAGAGCATTGGGAATGCTATACTTTAAGTGAGTGGAGCATTGGGAATTGATACTTTGCCATGAAATATATTACAAATATTACATCATCACATATTCATATTAAAATTCTCATCACAAAAGGTTATATTTCCTAATAATCACATCATCACACATTCATATCATAAAATTGTGTGCATGAAATAAATATATAAATATCATTACTAAATGCCACTTAAGTAATAAGTCAGAAATTGGTGTATAATCATCAACAAAAACTACATCATGATTCATACATTGCAACAAATAAATGTCAACCATAATATTCATGGAGTAAACAACATCATGAGAATATGCTCCTCATGCATATATACAAACACAACATCATACATGCATCATAACTCTTCTGATGCTTCTAGTGGAGACTGTGGCAACTCTACTGATGCTTCCAATGGAGGCTGTGGTGCTCTAGATGTACACTCAATCTCTACTTCTTCTGTAGTATGTAGTGCTTTCAGAGTACACTCAGTATCCTCTTCCCCTTAAATGCAAGCGGAGGCTGTGGCAACTCTTCTGATGCTTCCAGTGGAGGCTGTGGTGCTGTAGGTGTACACTGAGCCTCTACTTCTTCTGTAGTGTGCAGTGCTTTCACAGTAGACTCAGTCTCCTCTTTCTTAAATGCAAGCTCTGATATTGCTTCAGTTGCACGTTGTATTCTAATGGTAGCAATTAGGTCTCGAATGATTTTAGCCCTAAACAATTGTATATCCTCCTCTGAATATTTGAGCTCCAAAGAGTCTTCCGATGAGATCTGTGGCTTAAGTGAAAATTTCTTTGAAAATCAACATGCAGTTGTAGGCAACTCTCCACCCACAACTATGCCCATCTTCCTGCTCTACTACTAAATGCTTTTGGAAGTCTATCGAGTCTTTGTATATTCCTGTTTCTCTGATAGCAGATACCAACTTCTCAATCGACCTGCTCATCATGACATATTAAAAAAACTTAGAGTGTCTATTACATAAGGTACATAATATAGAAGTAACAATAGATTAATAGAATACTTACATTTGCACTGAGCCATGAAAGCCCGCAATCGAGTTAACAAACCAACAATAGTTGTCTTCAAGATCCCAAACCACTAGACTCCAATGTTCCCTACACGAATAATTAATAACCATTATTATTTAACACAATGTTTCCAATATAAGATGAAAATAAAGATTACCATGATACTTACATCTCATGATATGCCATAAATAGGACTCGCATGCCATGTAAATGTAAAGGCTGTAACCATTTACAAACATCGGCTATTGTCTTTCTGCTATCACTAAGTATAGGAGAAAGAAGGGAATCCAACATATACACACGGTTTTGTACGGCTCTACCAAATTGTGAGATAACTATACTGCACCAACAAATAAATGAATATTAGCTTATTAGATTTAATCAAAATATTGAATTATCAAGCAGAGAAAAAGTTTGTATCAAACCTGAGAATGGCCATCATAACGTTGTTATTGACCTCATTTGAAGCTCTAGAGAGGATTGAAATCTCCTCTCCCCCAAATTCAAGATACTGAGGTTTATGTTGAATCATAACCCTAACATTAAAAGAGCTTCCCAATTCTTCCAATGAAGCCATGTTTGTAGAGTTGAGGTCTTCTATCCCCTTTGACTCTTTGACGGCATTCATTTCACACTCCACTGAGCCATTATCTATTTGCCTTGTGGGAGGGTCCATAATGTCGCCCTTAATGATTGCTCGAATGGTACATGTTATAAATGCATGAGATGCAAATACATATATATTGACAATGGGGTGTCATTTTGTATCTCAAAAATTTGACCAAGTACCAAAAAGCAATTGTAGCCCACCCTCCATCCACAATTATAGATGTGGCTATTCTCTTGATGTGATACCTGACATGTTATATACTCTATTTGTTGTGCCAAGTCACATTGCCGCATTACTGTGTCAATAGCACCTACTAAATTTCAAGCTGATCTGCACATCAAAACATATAACAACAGTGAATATGTGCATTGCATATCAATCTACATGTCAAGAAGTGACAACAAGTGTAGTCTATACTTACTCTAACACAGTGCCATGGACGGATGTCATTGAGTTGGCAAAGAAGCACTTCTTCGCAAAAACGTCCACGACTACTAGACTCCAATGTGAGCTGCATTATCAATAAAGAATAATTACTGTGTTTGAGACAATTCTAGCAATGCAATAGAAAAAACAAGTAGGGTTTGATGCTTACTTCTCATAATATGCTGTAAAAATAACTCGTGCGTCATTCATAGAAACGTGCTTCAACCACTTGCAAACATCCTCTATGGTTTCTTCTTTGTTGCTAAGCACTTCCGAAATACAAGGATCGAGCATATATAAAACGCTTTGTATATTTTGCAAAAATTTTGCTATAACATTACTATATTTAAAAAAAAAGTATTAGCTTCTTGGGTTTAATCAAAATAAGCAAAGTATAAAGCCAAGGAAAAGGCTGCATCAAACCTGAGGATGGTTGTAATGACTTTGACATTAACCTCTTTCTTAGGATTCAAGAGGATTGAAATATTTTCTTCACCAAATTCAAAAAAATAAGGTTGTTGTCGAATTAACAACATAGCGATGAATGAACTTCCAATCTGCTCCAATAGATTCATATTTTCATGACTCATCTTATTGAGAGAGTAGTCTACATCGTATTCTTCTTCACTTGCTATGTCTTCTACATCCTCTTTCTGCTATAAAAATATAAAAAAGTTATGCGATGTACACATCCCAAATAAAGGCTTAAACAAGCAGATAAGGTTTCATACATGCTTTCATTAGAGTGAGTCTCTCCTCCACTTGGAGCAAAAATTTAAAAGTAAGGTTTCATACATGCTTTCATTAGAGTGAGTCTCTCCTCCTCTTGGAGGAAAAATTTAAAAAGTTATGAGATTTACACATCCTAAATAAAAATAAAGGTTTAAATAATCATAGAAGTATAAAGATAGCATGCTTAAATCATTAGACTCAGTCTCTTCTCCTCTTAGAGGAAAATATAAAAAAGTTATGAGATTTACACATCCCAATTAAAGGCTTGAACAAGCATACAAGTATAAAGATAAGGTTTTATACATGTTGCAATGTAGTCATATTTTCAGGTTGTTTCCCAATGTTGTTTCCCAATGGTAGTAATTAGACGCTGAATACTCTCAGCCCGAAATGCTAGAAGATCAGCTTTTGTATATGATTCCATTTTGACTGGTAACTCCAAATCAAAAATCTCTCTAAGAAACAACATGCAGTTGTAGGCAACTCTCCACCCACAGCTGTGCCCATCTTTTTTCTCCACTGGCAGACGTCTTTTGAATTCTACTTGATCTTGTTGCTCCGTGGTTGTTCTGATAGCAAATACTAGCCGATAAGTAGCACTGTCCATCATGACATATTAAATATATTAATATGTCATGATCATAAGATACAAAATAAGAAAGTATCAAAAATATTAAGAGAATAATTACCTTGGGGAGTTGGCATGATAGCTTCCATTGAATTCACAAACCACAAACGGTTGAGTTCAAGGTCTTAGACGATCAGACTCCAATGTGAGCTACACGACAAGAATAAAAATGATTATTGTTTTACACAAACTTGCCAAAGAAATAGTAAAAATAAGGTTAGAGTTGATACTTATGCCTCATGATAAGGCATTAAGATGACTCGCACCCCATCTAAATTCAAAGGGCTTAACCAGGTACAAACATCTTCTATAGTTTTTTGAGGAGAGCTAAGAATAGAAGAAAGGAGAGCATCGAGCATGTAGACATGATGCTGCACTGCACTAGGAAGCTGAGAAATAACTACACTGCACCAAGAAATAAACAAACGTTAGCTCATAGAATTGATTTGCATTCTACACTAGGAAACTGATATATAACTACACTGTGAATAAATAAACAAATGTTGGCTCATTGAAGTAGCAACAAATAAACAAACATTACCTAAGAATGGCCAAGATAACATTGTCATTAACCTCTTTTAAAGGATTGGAGAGGATTGAAACCTCCTCTCTACCAAAGCTCAAATACTGAGGTTCTCGTTTCAAAATGATCCTAACTTCAAATGAGCTCTCCATTTTATCCAATGCAGCTAAATTTGCAGAATGGGTCTCTATCATAGCTTGTATTCTATGTTTGGGGTCATTCTGCTTTTCCATGGTGTCTTTAAAGCTCTTGTGCTCATGGGATTCTTCAATCAAATTTAGAGGTGGTTGCATTGTTGAAGTAGAAGGGAGTGCCTCCATATTGACTTCATCCATTTCTTCTCCCTCTATTGCTTGTAAACAAATATGAGAGATTAGATTCATTATCTTTAAATTTAAATCTTATTTAAAAAATTGTATTTAGTTGAGAAATAGAGAGTTCATACCGCTAAGTATTGTCATAGTGGCCTTTTTTCATAACCCTATGAGCCATAATTATCAAAGAAGGCATCATCATGTTTGTCTTCATCCACCAACCTCTCTTTGAACGGGTCATGTAAGTCCATCTTTTCATCATCATCAACTGGGACATTATGATCTTCAAGGTAATCATCCATGTCATCAGTGTCCTTGTGGTCTATCTCTTTTTCATAGCCTGTGGTTAGATCTGCTTGAAGCTGAAAATACGCCATGAAATGCTTATTTTCAATAATATTTGTGGAGTTGCCTTTTCTGAGGAGATCCTCAAATAAGTATCCCATCCTGCACAAGGTGACCTCCCAACCTGCCGGTAGCAAATTCTCCATCATGGTAAGCAAGAGACTCCCACTTTTTGCAGGACTTCCATAGTTGTTTTTTTGATAATGTATGGACCTAGAAATATCTTGCTCTTCTAGCATCAATCTCAAACTATTTGAATTCCCTCTTATGTTCTTTTGTAAGGAGTGATCAGGGTTGGGACTCCACATATACAAAAAGAATGATTCAAGAGATTGAATCGCTATGCCACATTCTCTCTTTCCTCTCTTTGCTGCATAAACACCATTATAGATCTTCAAATTTGATGAATATGCTCGCTCTAGAGTAACCTGCATGGCTTCACGATGTCTTTTTTTACTACTTGGAACCGTGGCTCTTGCAGTACTAGCCTTTTGCATTTCATGTCGTGGTTTGCTAGCAAGAGTTTCTAGCATAACTGCAGTGGATCGACCTTGATCTTCTTCAATTTTTTTTAATTCCCATGCACTCAAGGCTTTTGTTTCATCATCCTTAGTTACATCCACCATTTCTTGCTCTAGAAGTTTGCGCTCATGTTCTACACGTTTGTGATAGTGTGCCTATTCTTCTTGTCCCTGCATCGAAGTCTGAACTTTTTGATCTCCTTCATGTGAAGATCCTTGAATATGAGGAGCATATTGTGCATCCTAAAAGTACTCAAACATTACCTTTGCATGCATCCTTTTTGCCACCACACTAGGAAATTGCTGAGTCCATGCAAATCTTCTCAATTGCGATGAACAGCTCTATTGGTACTACCTGCATGCTATTGCTGGACTCTTTCTTTACTCCGTTCTTCTCATCTGGAATCTTCTTGTGGCACTCATTGTGCTTGTGCCCTGCCTTGTTGCAATAGAAGGACTTGATTTTCTTCTTTCTCTTTTTATCATCAGAAGAAGATGGGTTACCAGAGTCCTTACCCTCGTCTTTTGATGCATCTCCTCCTCCAGAAGCATCACATTGAAATCCTCAAAGTTGAGGGGCGGATTTCTGTTCTACATATTCAATGCCATAAGAAGACCATCGTACTTTGGTGGGAGAATCTGTATGCACCTTTGTGCTAGATTCTTGCTGGTGATGGTGATGCCAATCGCAGTCATCTTATCACGTAGATTCTTCACCCTGGTGATGAACTTCTCTGTCGCTTCAGACTTAGACAACTTCTCGTTTGTGAGTTGAGTCTCTAGATTCTGAATCCACATCTGATTCATGGTCTCGTACTAATTTTGCAAGACCGTCCATGCCTCCTCTGCTGTGGTGACATGTTGAATTAATGCCATGACGGAATCACTAACACTGTAGACAATAGAACACAGTGCATCTGCATTTCTTGTCCACGCGAGAATCTCATCCGCAGTTGGTACTATCTATTGTCCTACATTGGCTGGATCCAGTGGCTTCATGTCCACCCCAGTAGTAGTGTCCCAAAGCTCATATGCAATTAGGATGGTCTTCATCTTGAACTTCCAGAGAGGATAGTTAGAGCTGTCCAACTTTCCGCTTTCGCCAAATGGTGGGATTTGCAGTCTTGCGGGTTGGACCATCTCTCACAATCTGCTCGCAAACAAAAACACTACCAAATCTTCTTGCTAGAGTCCAGCATCTGATACCATGTAAGAAAATAACACAACGTCTGTGCTCAATCGATAACAAGATCTCGTACACAAGAGAGAAAACAAGATAGTATGGAGAATCAAAAATTTGATTACTGTAGAACTAACACAATAGATGGCGCTACCTCCCAACCATGTGCTCCTATGAAAGAAGCTTCGATGGCATGCTGGAAACAATAGAAGACGGAGGCTAGATGCTAAAGGAATCAGGGTTGTTGTAGCCAATGATAAAATGGGCTTCACGGGCTTGCTCTTATATAGCCACCAATCATAGTCGGTTAGGCTCAATTGGGTGGCCGACCTAGTCCACCCAAAATGGTCGACTGGGGGCCTATCCTGAAATAGGCCACCCACCATACGATAGAACAGGTGCGCAAAATAGAGCAACTAACCTGAAGTCCGCATTGGGCCCACAGCCATCCGAGATCATCTGAGGCTCCAAATGGAACCTGCAACCTGAGAGTGGGCTGCCCTGGGAAATGCTTTGTCTACCCTCAGTGCAGTCAGTCAAGGGATGCCTTCCCACATTTGCATGTAGCCTAGTTGGTAGTGTGCCAACTCTATCTAAAGCTGTCCAGCCATCAGGCCACACATGGCCCCCATCTAGTGTCCAAACTAGGACCTACCGGATAACCGAGCTACTCAAATGCCTTCTCCTCATATGGGGGCTTACAAGTAGAGTTAGCTAGTTCCTGCGTAGTTACATGAGAGTGGAGCATTGATATCTAATAGGTTTCATCTTCTTGTCGAAGCTGTTTTCCAATGAAAACCAGTTTTTCTTCCTCCCCTTCAAGGGCGAGGTTTATTGTGCATGTTGTTACCGGTCCCTCATAGTTTGGAGTTTCTCCAATGCTATCAGTTTCTTGAACTTCAGATTCTCATAGTTGCTATTGGGGCACTACCACTTGTAATTCTTGAAGTACTTTGGCACTTCTCAAAGATCGACCTCTGATGGTGTTGAACTAGCCTAACATGTGCCATGTGTACTAGGTGGCATAGTTTCATTTACCAATTTGTTAGGCTCTTTTTAACTTTCTTTTTTTGAATTCTCTTGATCGAGTTTCATCTGCACATGTGGCTTATATTTTCAAAACTTCTTACGTTGGGAACTGTGGGGTAACTTTTCCACTGGTAAGGTGTTTCCAAGTAAGGGTTCATTTGCTGTGCATATTCCTTCCAGTCCCTCAGGGGACCATTCAAGAGGTGGTGGTTCTGATTTTGAGGGGGCTAGCTTGGCAAGATATAATTCAATGATCCTTGTTTGGACTCGTTCGAATTCATTGAAGTGTGTGGCCTTGGATTTTCTATGATTTCCTCCTTTAGCTTTCTTGCAAGATCTTCAGCTGTTATTCAACTTTGGAGGTTCAATTTTTAGGAGCTCGACTACCATTAGGGCATGCAAAATGGATAAGTCATTATCAAGGAATTGATCTTCAATTTCAGCATTCTCAGCCTCAGTTTCAAGGTCCCAAGGAAAATCTGAGTCATCATTGGAATGGGTACCTTCTTCAGGTTCATTATTCCACTCGAGGTCAACTATAAATAATGGCATCTCTAGATCGATTGGTTTTTCATGCTGGAGTGGAGGATCTACCTGTAGCACCTTAGAATCTATCTGTGAGAAGATGGCATCTAATGAATGGCAATTGTCAATGGTTTCCAATACATGTTTGTATCGAGTTATTGACATTGCTTTGTGAATCACCTGCTATGGCATGCTGTTGTAGGGGAGCTGATTTGATTGAGATTGTTGTTGAATATGTGTCATCCAGTGCTCTTGGAACAATTGATTTTATAGCTCCTATCCCCACATTCACCCTCACCATGGTGTCATGATTTTGGATTGTTAGTCTATCCATTTCCTAGTCATAGAGGACTGATGCTTCCCATAACCAAGGACCTCCCAATAAGATTTGATAGGATTTTTTGGGAAGATCCAAGATTGTGAATTGAAGGGAAAAGTGGACTCTTGCGACCTTTGTGGACATGCCATTCACTATTCCGAAGGGTTTAGCCCATGAATCATCAGCAAGGCGTATGTTGAAATTAGCCTTTTGTGTTGGAGGGAGACCCCATTCATCGTAGAGCTCCTTTAATAGGGCATTTACCTGCTCCACCATCCATTATGGCTTGGACTTCATTATATGCCTTGTGGATCAAAGGCATAGTAATGTTGCATATGTCATCTCTCTCACCCATCCACAGAGGGATATCTTTGATGTCAGTCATAGGTGGAGAGGGATTTGTGAGTTCAATCCATCCTTTGAAACTCTCCCAGAGATTGGGACAATTTTATAGGAGGATTCCGATGGGAATTGACACACCGCAACTCAAGATGCTAGAGAGTGCGGCTCCTTCAAGTTGACATGGTGGTACATTATGTTGTGGAGTCTATTCTTGGAACAGAGGCTTAAATATAGTATCAATACTTTGTGGGGCCAAATCATGGATTGGATCTTGAGCTTGTTTCTCAGCCTCAAATTGATCTTGTTCCTTTTGTACCCATTGTTGAAGTGCCTGAAAATGAGCCTTCTCCACCTCCACATTTGGGTATGGAGCTTCTTTTATTTGAGGCTCAAGAGTTGATGTGGATGAGCTCAACTACTCATTGCTTGGCGGAAGTGGAGGCACTTGTGCTCTCTTTTTAAGAAGTCGTCTAGGTTGGATTGGAATGTTAGGGTCCTTGGTGGCCTCTCTCTGCTGGCATATAATTACATTCACAGGTTGTGATATTACACTTGCTAGACCCAGACTTTGATGGTCCACCCCAATGATGCTCATTAGGACATCAGGCTTAACCTCTGTTTGTTGTGGGACCTTACTTTTCATGGGACAACCCATATAGGCATGTCCTATGCCACAATCTTTACAGAGTGGTTGGAAAGTAGCGGGGCTATCATGATGTGGGCACTCTATGATCTGATTATTTTCTCCACAGCCGTAGCACTTGATTGGCACTCAATATGTGTTGGGACGTACTTGATTTGCATAGATAGGTATTAGTCCCTGGTCTCTTCCCAATTTTATAATATGTTCAAACCTCTAGGAGGATAAGTGGAGGGTTGGTACAAGGAATCTGGCCACCTCATCCTACTTTCCCCATTATTTAACTTGCTCTCTTGGACCTTCTATACCTCCCCCATATGGGCCTATCCTATATGGAGGGAATAACCCAATATAATATCCATCTCCACCTATTTTATATTACTTCTCCCATGGACTTTGAGCCATAACTCACTAAATGTAGCCTAGGTGGAGGGGTGGCACATGGAGGTGCCGTGCCACCTTATATTTTATAATATAACTACCATGGATTATGTACGACACACCTTATGGGTCCTCTTACGTAGAAGGGTGGCACATGGTCATGCCCTGCCATCTCAACCCTGGGCCTTATGCACACCATATTTTATTATACTATTGCCACATATACAAATACACACACATATTAATGCCTTTTTCCTTAGACAATTTTATCCATAGCAGTTCCCCCCCCAGGCAGGAAATGCACAACATTTCCATGCCTAGGTCCATCATGCACAAAGAAAGGCTTGAGGTAACGCTTGTTGATCACCTTCTTGCCATATGGTTCATGCAGCTTCTGAACTTGTACAGACCCATTGCTACGTTCCTTGATGACTTTGTATGGACCAGTCCACAGTGGCAAAAACTTCTTATCCATTTGGTGGTCTAATCTATTATCAAAGCATAGCACAACATCCCCCTCAGCAAAGTGTCTTTCCCATCCCTTGTGAATCTTAGCATCCAAGCGGGCCTTTTGTCGATTCTTTTGGATCTCTGTTTGGTGTAGTGCAAGGCATCGGGTTTCATCTAACTTCTCAAGTTGTACCAATTTGGCCTCTATATGTTCATCTTCTATCATCCTCTGTCCTTGTGCCAATCTCAAAGCTAGAATCTCTATCTCTAGTGGTAAAACGGCCTCAGTACCATACACCAACTCAAAAGGAGTGTGACTTGTAGATGTTTTATGAGTGATGTTGTAAGCCCACACGGCTTCAGTGACCTTTTGATCCCACTGGCTCCTGTTCCCTGTGGCCATTTTTTCCATGGTTTTACAAAGGAGGCCATTGGTCCACTCTGTTTGACCCATGGATGCCGGATAATAGATACTAGAAGTGTGATGATCAATACCCATGCGATCCATGAGTAACTCCACTGCTTCATTTAAGAATGGACTCCCATGGTCAGAGACAATCTCCATGGGTGTCCCTAACCTTATGCAGATACGTTCAAATATGAAATTTGAAACTGCCTTACCATTTGCAGTGGGGAGGGTGATAGCTTCAGCCCACTTAGTGACATACTGAGTGGCTACCAAAAGATTCTTTTTGCGCGCACTCATGGGCAAGGGCCCGAAAAAATCTATTCCCCACTTCTGAAACGAATGGATGGACATCACTGGGTGATGTTGCCCAGGATGCAAATCCTTCCTACCAAAGAATTGGCATGGTTCACAGGTTTTGCAATACAAAGTGACATCCTTGAACAAGGTCAGCCAATAGTATCTAGCATGTAAAATCTTCTTAGCTGTATAGTCACTGGCATACTGGCCTCCACAAAATCCATCATGATAATGCTTCAATACCTTTGGCACTTCATGTGCATCAATGGCCTGTCTTAGTACCCCATCCATGACTTGACAGCACAACACCCCATTAAGGAGGGTGCAATGCCTACTATCTCTGTGGATCTTCTTTCTCTCATAGCTAGTACTTTCTAGAGGAAAGGAGAAAGTAGTTAGAAACCTATAAATACCACTATACCATGGATCCCCAACTTCTATGGCTGCTACAAGGGTTACATCAAGGCACTCCTCTAAATCAATCAAAGCATTCATTCCTCCCCCCCATCTGATTCTTCCATTGATTCATACACCAAGGATGAGAGAGTATCACTGTCTTGCTCCTCTTCTTCTTCTGGTTCTGTGGCACTAGGTTGCACCGGGATCTTCTCCTTAGAAGCAGCAAAGGACATGTGTCCTGTCTTCCAATAGCTGACTATATCAGTATTTCTCAACCATGGTCTCTCGAGTATGGCTGGGTAACTCCTGCTTGTATCTACAATGTCCACTACATAGAAATTGACAGTGGTGGTCAACCCATTGATAGTGATGGGCCAATCCTCAATGACTTCCAAGGTGGTGAGTCATTGACCATCTGCTACCTTGATTCGAGTGCACGAACTCCTTGTACATTTCAAATTCAATTTCTTCATGATTCGGGGCACCATGATATTACATGCAGCTCCCCCATCAACACACACATTTTTGACATGGCAATTATCTATGATGACATTGACTATGTGTGGGTACCGATCAATTTCTTCAGAAATAGAAGATACCTGTCTTACCTTTCCCTTTTTCTTGTTCCTCCTTGTTGAGAGCCCTTGCTGCAGCTCATGTCTCACCTTAGGGCTTAATGCTATTAGTTGAGGGATCATGATGCTCAAAGAACGATGAGCAAGGTCCTGAACAACTGAATAGTCTTCTTGCCCTAAGCTGATGGGAAAATCGAGGGTGACCACTTACTCCTACGAGATCTTTTAGTCTTCTCTATTGGAAGGTCTACCATTTTAGTATCTGAGGGCTCTGAGAAGGACACCTTCTTCCTAGGGTAGCCCAATCCACGGTTTGGAGAGGGGTCAGAGGTGGTACGACTTCTTTTCCCGAGGTCAAGGATCTCTACATCAGAATCCTCAATGCCAGAATCACTTAGAAGATTCACCCTTGGAATATTGGGGCATTCCGTGCAATAATGAACCTTCTAGTGGCACTCGTAGCATACAACATTAGCGCGGTCTCTTGGAGGGCAGTTGGCTTGATTTCTGATGCCCACCATCTCAAGCCGAAGATCATTCAGGGCCTTGGCTAGGTCATTGACTCAAAGTTCTGTTGCAGGGGGGGCCTCTTTAGGTAGAGGGGCCGAGGGAGTAGAAAGGAGGGGGGCTCATGGGCGAGGCTGGGGAAATCTTCGAGGTGAAGGGTGAGAGTATACACCTTGTTGAGGGTAAACATCTAAGGGAGGACCATACATTTGAGGTGGAGGAAGTGGATACATCCTTGATGAGGGGTGGGGGTATGCCCCTGAGTTAGACCCCCCAAGTTGTTGCAAGAATTGAGGGGGTTGCAGAGGGACAATCGTGTTCTTTGAAGTGGGCTCAGACTAAACTTTATCAAACTTTTAAGCAATCTTATGTGCTAGCACCATAGTTTCTAGATTCACCCATTTAAACCTGAGGCAAAATTCATCACTTGCTCCTACTACAAGGTAGCCCAACACATGCTGAGTCATTCTAGCTCGAAATCCGGCATTGTCCTCCTATGTGGCAATTAAACAGTCCAAGAGCATGGCCACTCGATCCACATATCGACGTGCCATCTCACCTTCTGACTACTTCAAGTTTGCCACCTGTAGGTACACATTCTCCAGCTCCTCTTCTTTGCCAAAATACTCAATCATTGCTACTATCAACCTTGGCCAGCTTTGGTGAACGTCTTCGGCCTACGTCTTTGGCCTGCTTCTCATACCACACGTGATCCAAACCCTCTAGAAATGTGGAAAGAACCAACAGCCATCTGTCTTCAGTAAGAAAGTTGAGAGAAACACAACAGTGCTTGAAGGCCACAAGATACTCGTTTGGATTTTCTTCCACTCATCCACAAAACATGAGAATGTCAGCCATGCTTGGAAGATGGAAAAGAGAGTGGCAAGACAAGGCTTATCTATGGACAAACAATAGAAGGAGGAAGCTTGAACTGAAAATCGGGTGAAGATACATCCACAAAGCACACATAGGCAGGGTAGGGTGTGACTGGTGTATTGTGAAATACTACACAGGAAGAATCTTCAACATAGAATAGCACATAGAGAATCTTAAAAGGACCAACCCTCATGATATCACATCCATCTTTACAAGCGAGGGTTAGAGATGTGGTGCTGCATGATGTTGTTCATCAAGGCAAACAAGAATGCCATGGCAAATGTCAGCAGTTGGAGAGCTTGCACATCACCTTCAGCTTCTTCTAGTTCTTGTAGTCACCATGCTATTTCTTCAAGGGGTGTGTGGTCTGGCATCCTTGTTTTGAGCAATGTCCTTGAGGACCTTCCTGATGATCTTCCAAAGTCGGTGAACTCATATCAAGTATGCTCAACACTTAGTTTCATGATGACCACAACCTTTGCATTCCTTACAAATGATCACCCTCCTTCATGGCTTGTGGCTTTGTCGGGGTGGTGCTTCCACTCGCATCATGCGTGATTGAAGTACAAGCTTCACGTGCCAAGAAATCAGCAACTAGATTTCGAGCTCGAGGGATATGCTGAATTTTTACCTCTTCAAATTGGTTGCAAAGTTCCAATGCTTGTTGATGTCATGGAACCAAGCCTTTGCTCTGCACCTTCCACCTTCCACTAACTTGTTCACACACTAGTTGAGAATCTCCTTGCACTTCAAGTTGCTTAGCATGATGCTCTTATGCCTTTTGTAGCCCAAAAATGAGCGCCGAGTACTCAGCTTGATTGCAAGTACTTGCAGGTGTAGACTTGCTGTACAATACTCCTCACCACTCAGTGAAGTGAGCTTCACACCCATGCCAGCAGCCTTGGTCAAAGGTTTGTAAGCTCCATCAAATTGAAGGATCCATGATTTCATCACACCAAGACTAAAATTTGGACATCCCAAGTTTCTCGGTAGTCCAAGATAGGTAGGAGGAGAGGGTGGACAGAATTCAACACTTGAGCCAAACATTCAGCACTAAATAAACTTGCAATTCTTTGTTGATAGTTTATCTTTAGACCAAAAAGAATTACAACTTGAAGCTTGAAATGAGGCACAAAAGGTTGATTAGGTACAAATGGATTCCTTGTTCGAAACATTACCAACCATAGCCGAGGCCTAGAAACCTTTGTAGTGAGATAGAGAATAAATCATTTAGGACAAGCTTATCCACAGGAATTAACAAGTAGATGCGCCAAATCTCCCCCTAAGCTTGGGGAGCATCCCACCCTTCGATGAAGGACAACGTTTTAATTACCTCTGAAGTAGTAGGTAGTTCGATCACCACATAATGAGTAGAAGTAAAATCAAAGTTCTCCCAGTGTATCAGTAGTTCTTCACCATGAATCATCCACGGTGTATCATTCCACCCGTCATCTCCTTGAACAATGCATTGCACGATCAGCCATTGAAGGTCGACATGAAGATCAAGGAAGAGATCTCGTGCATTGGTAGCCATAAGGCATGGAGGACCAGGCACCAAATCCTTAAACGTGTCAAGAAGTGACATAAATATCCACCCTCCTCGTGTGGCGTGCATCTGTGAAGTGAACTTAGAGAAGTTCTGAATCGGCAATCTAGCAGGAGATGTGAATAGAGCACATGAAATGAAGTACTTTTGCTTTTTACAGCAGGATCAAACTCCCCACGGTTAGAGAGTTACAGTTCCCGAGATTTCAATATATAAACAAAAATCATTACATTTTCATCACTTCCAACTTCTTGGCCCAATGATAAGTCTCCCTTTTGTGAAGGGGGAGGTCTTGGGTTCAAATCCTACTCTTTAATAAAAAGAGAGGAGAGGAGAGGAGAAGGAGAAGAGAAAGAGAAGAAGAAGAGAAGAGAGAGGGGGGTGCAGGGTCTGCTATTACAGTTTTGCAGAAATTCAGAAGAACTGTCCACGACCAGAAGATGTAGCAGCCCAGAAAACTATCACGTGGGTGAACACAGTAGATGTGTGAAGCAAGAAAACTGTCCACGACCAGAAGACGTAGCAGCCCAAAAAACTGTCGTGTGGGTGAACACAGTAGACATGCGAAGCCAACAAACTATCTAAGACTAGAAGACGCAGGAGCCCAAAAAACTATCACGGGGGTGTACGTAGTAGACGCGCGAATCGAATGTGTGCGCAATAGCTTAGAAGGAGCACATACGGTACAATTTTGTAGATCTGACCGGTATGAGCAAAAGATTCACCACTAGCCATGGAGATTTCGATCCCAGCAGCCACACCATTTCTATTAGCCAAAAAAGAAATCAAGACCAGAGGCTAGAGGCTAAGCATGGCGACGCTCGATGGCCATAGAGGAAAGGAGATCGTGAGGGCGAATTATTATCATGGGAGGGGAAAAGGAATTAGAAGGGAAGGGAATGAAGAGGGAGACTATGACACAAGGGGAAAGGGAGAGGGGGAAGAGAAGCATGTACATGATAGGAGGAGGAATGTAAAGATGCAGACATCAAGGGAAGAGGACCATACTTTATTTGAAAGAAAGGATGAGAGGGAAATATCAAAGTACTAGCTAGGTGGCTTTACAAGAATGAGCGTGTCTCATCAAGGAATTGCCCCCTCCTTTTATAGCCAAAAGAGGGGTCTCTCCCAATTAATGCATCCTCCCACATGCATGGTGTGTGTGGAAAAGTCTCCCATGTGGGCTAGGCGGTTACGCACTCTCAATTGTATGCGACAACCCTTTGCCTCAATTTTCCACATAAATCAAGCCCCATATCTCAATTCTATGATACTCCCTTGGTCTCTTCCCAATTTTATAATATGTTCAAACCTCTAGGAGGACAAGTGGAGGGTTGGCACAAGGAATCTTGCCACCTCATCCTACTTTCCCCATGATTTAACTTGCTCTCTTGGACCTTCTATACCTCCCCCACATGGGCCTATCCCATATGGAGGGAATAACCCAATATAATATCCATCTCCACCTATTTTATATTACTTCTCCCATGGACTTTGAGCCATAACTCACTAAATGTAGCCTAGGTGGAGGGGTGGCACATGGAGGAGCCATGCCACCTTACATTTTATAATATTACTACCATGGATTATGTATAACACTCCTTATGGGTCTTCTTACGTACCCTCCCATGGACTTTGAGCCATAACTCACTAAATGTAGCCTAGGTGGAGGGGTGGCACATGGAGGAGCCATGCCACCTTACATTTTATAATATTACTACCATGGATTATGTACAACACTCCTTATGGGTCCTCTTACGTGGAAGGGTGGCACATGGTCATGTCCTCCCACCTCAACCCTGGGCCTTAGACATTTTCCTTAGACAATTTTATGCATAACAACACCAAACATTTTCTTGCCATAGATTTGTCCGAGTTGGTGGCTGAGACAAGTGAAGTTTTTATTCCATGGCCTGCATCATGTCTTCTTTCATCTTCATGGCCATGGCCTCTAGGAGATCTGCATTTGATGTTTCGGTAGTGGACTTGGATTTTCCCTTTTTAGAGTGCTTATCCCATGCATTGGATCTTCCATCATCATCATTGCTAGTGTCGGAATCTGTCATGCCATCCTCGATGTCAATGGCTACTGCATGGGTAGCCCTGAACGTTTCATAGCTGCTAATCTTTTTCATATCCTTCCAAATTTTCTTTCTTAGTCTTGAAATGAACCATGCCGTGAGGTACTTTGCATCAGGTCATGGGTTACATTTGGCGATTAATATTTTCATCTTGCCCAGGTACGTGTGTACATCTTCTCAATGGCCTTGTTCGATCTTGCTTAGTTGGAGAGTGGGATCATCTTGTAGCCTCTCCGTTTGAAAGCATCTTTTGAATTCTATCTGAAGCAAGTCCCATGTGGCTCGCTCTTCCACTAGAAGGTCTAGGTACCATTCAGATGCTTCATCAGTTAAGGCAATGGGAAACCAGGCCACCTTGATTTCATGGGATTGATCTCCACCTACTCGGCATGTGGCATCAAAATGTTGGAGGAATCGGGCTAGATCTTCCCTACCATTATATTTGGGAAGTTCCAGTTTTCCGAAGGGCTGCCTGCCTTGATTGTTATTATTTTTGCGAGATTAAAGAAGTTGTCAGCCTCTACATCGAGGTCAATATCCCCATCATTGTCACGAGTGATGGCATCCAGCCATGTTGTGGCATGGAGGAGTTAAAGGGATTTCTTGAATTTCAAGGGGGGATTCAGGGTAGAGGATTGTCAGAGGTAGTGGTTGTAGTGGAGTTGCATGCAGATTTGGCGAGTGTTGGAGTCGAAGGCGTTGGCTAGGGCGTAGCTACATGCAGATTGGGCGAGAGTTGCAAAGGTTGTCTCTACCGCAAGTGCAGGTGTTGATGTAGTTTTGTTTGGAGGGTTAGAGTGGTGTTAGTGTTGTAGGGACCGTTGTGTTAATAATGTGCCTAAGATTATCCCACGTGTGTAGAGAAATGTGCCGGTGAAGATGGATCATCAACTCAAGGGGGTCACTCATCATATGTAACCCTATCACGTGAGTTCAACAGAAAGATATTTTTTATTCCTAAAATTTACAAAAAATAAATATACATACGGGACTATTTAAAATAGTTTTGGAAAAAATTTGCAGATTTGTATAGAAAAGGGGTACATTTTATTAACGAAAAAATTTACAAATAAGGGATTTTAAATATAGGCCTTGAACGCACGTGATATAGAGGGTTTATACATAGTGACCCCCTTGAGATCATCAATCAGAGGTCACAGCGTAAAGATATGAGCGAATTAGTGTGAAATGAGGCCCACACAGGGTCGTGAATGAGCGAGTGATAGGGATGCCAAAATGGTGTACAATGGGCTAGAACAATGCCCTGTAGCATGGTGTTTTCATGTGTGAAATTTTGGTTCAAACGGGGTCCAGTTTGGGTCCAAAACGGGCACGATACGAAGTGTTAAAGTAGGGGTAAATTTGGCCTTTTGGGGGGAGGGGGGAGGGCCTTGGTATTAAGGTTAGTGTGAATGGACTTGTCCAACTGAGGGGTTTGAACCAAGTTGATTCCAGTTAGTCTAACTAGCCAATTAGATCAACTATCCAATTACTATAATTAGACAGCTACTTTGGTTAGCCTAACTGGTTGCATTTAGTTACTAACCTAATTGAAGGTCAGTTCAACTAAGGTGTTTGCTATAGACTTATACAAATGATGCATTGCCAAGTTATCAACATTAATGGTTTATAACTTTATTTCATAGAATTTATTCATAAAATATTTATTTACATAAGAATTACTCACATGAGAAATAAATTTATTTCACAAAATTCACATAAAATTTTTTCACATAAGAAATAAACTAGTATTTATTCACATAAGAGAATTACAATTACAACCTAAACAATTTGCTTATATATTTTTTCACAAAAGAAAGAACACAAACAATCACATTTCACACAAATAACTTAAACTAATATAAATAAATACACAATTTACAATTTACACAAGAGATGAAGATCTCAAACAAGAGATCCTAAGAACTCTAACAAATAAAAACACAAAAATAATTTACACAAAGGTTCTAAGAAATTTAACCAACAAAAACACAAAAGCAATTTACATAAGAGATCTTAAGAAATAAAAAACAAGAAATTCTAAGGACTCTAACAAACAAAAGCACAAAAACAATTTACGTAGGAGATCCTAAGAACTCTAATAACAAAAACATAAAAAGAATTTGCACGAGATCTTAAGAACTAAAAAAAGAGATCCTAAGAACTCTAACAAACAAAGACACACAAAAATATCATAGAAGAGATCCTATGAACTCTAACAAACAAAACCATAAAAACAATTCACACAAAAGATCTTAAGAGCTTTAAAATCCTCCTAAGAACTCACACATACAAAAACAAAAATTCCATCTTATTTTAGACCTTAGAGATTGCTTGAGCAATCTAAGAGGCCTTCCTTGTTTTCTTTTCCTTCTTTAATCTCTATTGCTTAGCTAGAGAACCAAGCATGAGATAAGAAAAGTACAAACATTTGTTGGCCTATATAGGAGAAATTATTCATATTATTAGCTCAAAACATCCTTCATCTTCCTTACTCCAGGTGTAACAACAAAAGGAATACCCAACTCATCATCAATGCTCTGTTCTGAGCCATTAGATTCACCATCCACATAAGAGTGACCTGTATTCACATCAAACATGGGCTAATCTACCTTCTCTTTTCCTTTTTGTGATACCTGCGTACCACTATCTGCATTGCTTTGAGGAGATTCTCTTGATCTCAATCTGCCTATCCATGGCGAAGTATGTGAACCATTGCTAGAGGACACTACAGGTCCACTAATATTTTTTGATTGCTGCTGCGAATTCTGTGCAGCATTACCATTTTGTGCATCTATATCATCAATCACATTTATTGGTTTATACCAGCTGCTCATCTCATCAAATACAACATCTCTGCTCATTGTAAACTTACGAGTAGAAGGGTTATAGCATCTATACCCTTTCTACTGTAGAGAATAACCAATAAAGACGCACTTCTCAGCTTTTGGATCCAACTTGGACCTCAACTCATCTGGCACATGAACATAGGCAATGCAACCAAAAATTTTCAAATGAGAAATATCTAGTTTCCTACCAATATACATCTCCTCTAGCATCATGCCATGTATTGCTACAGTGGGAGTCCTGTTCATTATGTAAACTATTGTAGCAACTGCTTCAGCCTAATAATAATTTGGTAGATAGTTTTCATTTAGCATGGCCCGAGATACCTCTCCAATATGCCTGTTTTCCTTTCTGCAAGTCCATTTTTCTGTGGGGTATGACTGCATGAATATTGTTGCTTTATGCCATGCTCCTGCAGGAACCTTGCAAACTCATTTGAGAGGTACTCTTCCCCTCAATTTGACCTTAGGCATTTTATTTGTAGGCTTGTTTCTTTTTCAACCATAGCTTTAAAAGCTTGGAAGTGCCCAAACACTTCACTTCTCTTTTTCATAAAATACACCCAAACTTTTCTATTGTAGTCATCAATAAGAGTGACAAAATAGTGACAGCCTCCAATAGATGTAGCTTTAGTAGTCCACACATCAGACTGGATTAATTACAATGGCTTTTTACTCTCTTGAACATGCCTAGGAAATGGTTTCCTTGCCTGTTTTCCAAATTGGCAGGCTTCACAAACCATATGCATTTCTGCAACCTTGAATTTAGGCAATCCTCCAACAATATTTTGGGCTTGCATTGATTTAAGTCGATGTATATTAACATGACCAATGCGTTTATGCCAGATATCAATATCTGCAACTACACCGGTCCCATGTGCAAACATTGCTGCACTCAATTCAAGCATGTCTGCATCCAACGTAAACATCTTGCCCTTCTTCTTCCCTTTTGCTATCAAGTGATTGTTATTTTTCATATCCTCAACAAAGCATCCATAAGGATTAAATCTGACCTACAAGCCCTGCTCAACCATTTGACCAATAGAAACAAGGTTCTTGGTGATGTTCGAGACATGAAATACATCAGACAAGTATTTCTTTTTCCCATCCTGCATAGACAAAGGAATTTTACCAATCTGCACAATAGGATGTGCAGTATCATCACCAGTCTCCACAAATCCTCGTTTTTCCATTTTCCTTGCATCCTGCATCCATTCTGCATGACCTGTCATGTGCTTTGATGCACCTGAGTCAACATACCACACATCATTTCATTCTTATGCACTTGTCACAGAATTGATCATGTGCTGTACCATAAATAGATCCTCATTTCTGTCATCACCCTGTCTACTAGAAGATGCATAATTGCCTTGCTGCAATTTTCCATTCATAATGTCATTCTGCTTTTTGTAGCAGTCCTTAGCCATATGATCCATTTTACCACAGTAGTAACATTCAACATTACTATTTGCATTTTGGCCTCTCTGCCATCCACCACGGCCTCTTTGGCTCCCCCTACCTCTAGAGTTACCACGTCCTCCTCCATAGGATTGGTTTTCTTGAGTTTGCTACATATTCTGATTTCTACCATGGCCTCCAGATCGGCCTCCTCTACCTCTGCCTCTACCTCTTCTAGCATTTGAGTAGAAGATAGTTTCTTTTGAAGTTCCTCCTAAAGAAGATGCACCCTCGTTTCTCTGATCTTCAGAAATTAGAAGAGCAAACAACTTTTCCAAATCAGGAAATTTTTCATGGACGGCAATGGATGTCTGGAACTGTGCATAATCCTTTCCTAGACCATTCAAGGTCATAGAAACTAGATCATCATCTTCCACTGGTGACCTAATGGAAGCAAGTGCATCTGCAATTTTCTTTACCTTCATGTGGTAGTCATTGATGCTCATATTTTCTCTCTGCACATTGTGCAACTCCTCCTTGAGCTGCATTTTCCTGGCTTGTGTATTTGTGCTATACATTTTTGCCAAAGTATCCTAGGCCTCCTTTGGTGTACTTGCATTCTGAATATGCACAATCATAGAATCCGAAATACTGATAGACAGCCAGTACATAACTTTTCTGGCTCTCTCATGCCATCCTTTAAATGCGTGCATTTCCTGTTGATTGGGAACATTAGGAAGAACTGGTTCTTTTTCATTTCTTGTAATGAACTCCCAATAGCCTTTTCCCATAAGAAAATTCATCATTCTAAACTTCCATGCCTGGAAGTTATTCTTGTCAAGCTTTTCAGTGACAATGTGTGAAAGAGAATCAGATGCCATTGTGTTTGTATTGTTGGAGTGGATTCTCACTCTATTTGTAATGAAGGTCACTTCAGGTTCTCTCTCTCTTGAGTGTCTCTTCCCTTTTCTTTCTTTCAAAGCCTTGAAAGTTCTTTCTATTCAGCCGCTCACTGTGCACACATGGTCCCTCTGTTTCCCGAGTCACTATGCAAACTTCTTCCCCTCTTCTAGGCAAAATCTATGAGGGGTGGATCGTTGATGAAGGTGGAGTCTTGAGGGAGCATCCTGCTCAGGCGAAATTAGCCTGGGTGGAGAGTAGTTTTCATGACAGTTTGACCCCCTATTAGTATTTTGCTCATAACTTTCTGCTCGATAGTCCGATTGTAATGAAATTTATATCAGCGTGAAGCTCTCTTCAAGGCGCATGTTTATATGTAATCAAATCTTGAATCAGATACTGCTACAAAAAGTTATGAGTCTTTGTGTCTGACAGTCTGTTTTCATGACAGTTTTTACCCCCGTCTAGTAAACTGTCCATAACTTTTTGGCCGCTTCTCTGTTTCTTACGAAACTTATATCAGCGCGAAGCCCATCTCAAGCACATCTCTTTGTGTACTTGAATCTTTTATATCATATCTCTACTGAAAGTTATAGGCCTCTGTGTCTAATGACAGTTTGTAGAGTGTTTTGAGCTAAGTATAAAGGTGTCTATGAAGGAGGTGCAATGTTTCCTCGGAATCTACCCATCCGACCTAATCAGCCCCTTCAAACTCCTCAATATATATCAGTTCATGTCATGTTGAGCTGCAAGATCTTCTTTCAACAACGTAGCGCTCTTCTCTTTGGTGCAGACCGGCAGCTTGCTGAGATTATGGCCTCTGCTGATCCTTTCCTTCTCCCTATGCTTGACTACAACATCACTTGGGATGTTACCATCTTCATTCTCATGTAAGGGAGGAAAGTATGGTGTGGTATCTTGGCATAAAAGCTTCTTTCTAATGTCTCATTCTCAATGATAAGTATCTTTGGCAGTCAGTTCGAATGCTGCAGGAAGTGAAGAGGTGCGTGAAGTTTATTACCCCCAACTTCATGTCACAATACCTTCTCACAAGTCTCTCTTGCTTTCTTCAGAATGGCAATAAAAGGCTAAGTTGAAGACAAAAGGTAAAACCTCTCGTAAATGGAAAAAGGATTTGCAATAAGGCATATTGCAATATTATTGGATTATCCCATGGTACATATTGGGATTTAGTCACCAAGGCAAAGGGTGGCAACAAATTTAGCATTCACGGTAATAGAGGAAGGTCCAAATCAAGAATCTCAACTGTCAGGACAGCAGCAATTTTGGAAGACTTCATACATGAAAATGCTTTACCTCAACCCCATATATCTACCAAACTACCTAACGATGACGCGATCACTGAAATGCACCTTCCAATGGGCTTAACAAGCTCGAAGTATTTGACTCTATTGCAGAAAAGCAAAGGCAAAGAGGGGATGCTGTAGCTTCTTCTCATACTTTGTATACTCTTTGGAAGAAGAACTTTGGATATGTTAAAATCCCAAGGAGGCAAAAAATGTCAAAGTGCAATGTCTGTGATGATTTAAAGCGAGCGATTGAGAGTGCAACATGTCCAAATCAAAGGGAATTATACAAAAAAACTGAAAATCTCATCATGACCTTATTCGAGATTCCAGACAAAAATATGCATTTTGGAAGGAGCAAGCTATTTTGCATCCCGATGACTACATGTGCCTTATTGTAGATGGCATGGATCAGAATACAACAACATTGCCTCGTTTTGTTGCCACTCCATCTAAATTACAAGGAAAGCACTTTCTAAAGACACATCTATGTGGAGTATTAGTGCATGGAATTAAGTTCTTTGCAGATATATGGATTGATTCCTTGCATCTACATGATAGCAATCAAGTTGTAACATCTATTATGAAGGCAATTCGCAATGTACATGCAGAAAGGTCGCCTACCACCGACTTTGAGAATACAAGCTGATAATTTCTCGCGAGAAAATAAGAATGTACTCATGTTTGCATTCTGCTCCATGTTGCTCACCGAATCTTCAATGAGGTCGAATGTGGATTTTTGTATGTTGGGCATACACGAGGATATCGATCAGGTTTTTAGCACAGTCTCGAGGGAGCTTAAATGCAAGGATGTGGAGACAATAGATGACTTGGTAAGAAGATGTGGCAGGCAAGTTGGTGGTCATAAGGAAAGCACGGTATGTGAGAGGCTCGAAAGAATGTATGATTGGAAGAGCTTCATTATACCTTTCATACAAACGGGTGGTGATGCATTGACAGGTCATACCAATCCACACTACTTTCGTTTTTTTGAAAAACCTATAATGCAATGGCAACAGTATTCTCATGATACAAAATGGGAACCTGAAGAACCTTATAGTCTCTTAACTTCAATTCCCAGCAAGGAAAGGTATCCAACATGGGATCCTATACAAGAATTCAATGAGAGGTCTAACTGTGAAATAGAAGGATTAAAAGCATTTATTACATACAAAGAGGAAATGCTCTGGAGATATCCTGATTCGAAGCCTACTTGGAGAGCACACTACCACTGTAATTAACAAGACACGAAATTTAATCAAGGACCTTGAGAGAATGCGAGGCTCAAAGGATGTCAAGGAAGAATGCAATATGTTTTGGCCAAATGTTCATAACGATTTGCGCCCAGCTCCAGTCTTTGAAAATGAATTTGTATCATTACTCCCACATCCATATTGTGGACTGAAGAAGAGAGAGTTTATGCCACAAGTAGATATAGAGGTCGATTGTTTTGTTGTGGTTCGGCCATCGGATGATGAATATGGGAATGTGAAGTTTTGGGTTGCAAAAGTAGTTGATGTGCAAAGAGATGACCAAGGGAGAGCTACAACATTTACAGCGGTATGGTATGAGCCAAAGGGCAGGAAGGAGAATATGGATAACAACACATTGTATACTAATTGTATAATGAAGGAGTGGGTCCCAAATGATGAAGCGGTCTCTTAAGTTTTGACGGAGACAATCATAGTGTCTTGGCACTCAAGGGCAAAGAAATCGAAGAAGCACATGGGATATGAGGTAGAAGGAAAAATAAAAATACCACAGCAAACTATTTTGCATATACACGAATTTTTAAGGATGCTCGCCATGGAAAAGTAGAAGGAGACAACGCAAATGAAGAATGTCCATGATTAAAGCTTTGTATTGAAGTCCATTGAAGGATTTTATTTGGGTACTAGGCAAGAAGCCAATCCAAGACAATTATAATCAGAGTCATCATCTCTTATGTCAAATGAGAGTCAAAATATGCACTGGATGTCACCCAAGGGTCAAGGCTTGCCAAGAAAATAGGGAGTTAATGCAGATGGCACCTGGCAAGGGACTATCACATTGAGCAATAAGACAATGGGGAGTCAATGCACCCAAGGGGCAAGGCTTTGGCAAGATAACTTGTGGGAGTTAATGTAGATGGCATCTGTATTTTGCACTGGATGTCACCCAAGGGTCAAGGCTTGGCAAGACAATAGGGAGTTAATGCAGATGGCACCTGGCAAGGGACTATCGCATTAAGCAATAAGACAATGGGGAGTCAATGCACCCAAGGGCAAGGCTTGGCAAGACAAGTGGGAGTCAAATTATGTAGATGGCACCTGGCAAGGGACTGTCATGACATTGAGCAATAAGACAATGGGGAGTCAAATTATGCAGATGGAATGAATTGAGGCTCTTTAAGAGCAATAATTTAAATTGTAAACATATGTTCAATCTATATCATTTTGGATATAAAGACTCTAGCTAAGAGCAACGTCTCTCAATGTAATCATATAATAATAGCTATAATTGCTATTATACCTCTTTGGTTCAATACAAAACTTGGGTCTTATGGCATCATGTCTTTTTTCTATTTATTAAAAGTTTTAAAAATTTTGTGCATATTGCGAGTGACAATGTTATTTTCATGAAATATTTAAGTCTCCTTTCATGGATTTATAAATTTATCATGTCAAGGAAAAACGTCAAGGAAAAATATTAAAAATAATTAAATTAACAAATAACTTAGATATAGCTAGAATTTCTAATATAGGATTATTTCAAATTCTTACATGTTGGTGCAAAAGTATAGATTGAAAAAATAATATTTTTATGTGAATATGATAGTGCCACAACGTGAACTTTTGATTTGGGAAGAATATTTTTAGAAAGTAAAATTTTGATTTGGGAAGGATATTTTCACAAAGTAAAGTTTTCATTTGGGAAGGATTTTTGGGCTTCATCCAAAAACAACACAAAAAGTCCAAAATTAATGAAATAGGTGTTAGTTTGGGAGCAAATCTCTGCAGGTAGCACAGCCAGAAAGTGCAAGAGTGCACTGTCTTAGATTGAGATGTCCTTCACGGTGCGGCCAGAGGGTAGTATATGCTATAGGTCGGGGTGAAGCCCTTGGTGACATTGTTTTTCTAATTTGAGGCCGTTTCGAGACCCATTTTGCTGGTGGAAGTTTTTTCGTAGGCACTCAAAAAAGTGGCATGTTTGGGCTGTGCGACCATTGTTCTACAGGTCGGTGAAAAGTTGCCACAAAAACTGCATCATATGCCTATGTTCAGAGATATTGGGAGTGACAGAAGTGCATCTTTAATGGTTATTCTTTGTAGCAGAAAGGGTATAGATGCTATAATCCTTCTACTTGTAAGTTTACAGTGAGTAGAGATGTTGTTTTTGATGAGATGAGTAGCTAGTATAAACCAGTAAATGTGGTTGATGATGTAGATGCACAAAATGGTAATGCTCCATAGAATTCGTAGTAGCAATCACAAAATATTAGTGGACCTGTAGTGTCCTCTAGCAGTGGTTCACATACTTTGCCATGGACAGGCAGATTGAGATCAAGAGAATCTCCTCAAAGCAATGCAGATAGTGGTATGCAGGTATCACAAAAAGGAAAAGAGAAAGTAGATCAACCCATGTTTGATGTGAATGCAAGTCACTCTTATGTGGATGGTGAATGCAGTGGCTCAGAACATAGCATTGATGATGAGTTGGGTATTCCTTCTATTGTTACACCTGGAGTAAGGAAGACCAGGGATGTTTTGAGAGCACCTGGTAGTGAGCCTATTTCACACAGGCTACTAGAGTCAAGTATCCTATGGATAGGCTGAAATATGATGGATTTATAGACATTCACTATGCCTATATGGTCAAAGTGATACAAGAACCAGAATCCTCTTCTTTTGAGCAAGCCATGGGAAATGAAAAATGGGAGAAAGCCATGGATGCCTTGGAGGCAAATGCTACATGGGAATTGGCTGCAAGTGGGTCTATAAGGTGAAGCGCAATACAAATGGTTCTGTGAGTAGATACAAGGCAAGATTAGATGTCAAGGGGTATGCACAGACATATGTCATTGATTATGAAGAAACATTCAGTCCGGTTGCAAGGATGGCAACTGTAAGAGCAGTCATTGCTATGGCTGCATCGAAGGGATGGTCTTTACATCAGATGGATGTAAAGAATGCCTTCTTGCATGGTGATTTGCAAGAAGAGGTCTATATGGAGCAGTCACCAGGTTATGTACATGCTGTTCATCTTGAGTTTGTTTGTAGGTTGAAAAAATCCTTGTATGGCTTGAAGCAAGCACCGAGAGCATGGTTTGACAACATAGAACAGTATCTTGTCACTATTGGCTTTTAGATTTCCACGGTAGATTTCTCACTTTATGTGAGAAAAACAGAGAAAGGTATTATGCTGCTTGTCATTTATGTTGATGATTTAATCATCACAGGTGATAGTGATGAAGATATCCTTCATGTGAAAATGCTATTGAAGCAAAAGTTTGAGATGAAGGATTTGGGAGAGCTACGTTACTTCTTGGGCATTGAGGTGATTAGATCCACAAGTGGGATATGGCTCTTGTAGAGGTAGTATGGATTGGACATGCTGTCCAAATATGGGATGACAAGTTGTAAGCCTATTTCAGTTCCTTTGGAGCAGAATGTGAAGCTGAGTGTAGATGCTGGTGAGCTTTTGGAAGATCCTACTATGTATAGACGCATAGTAGGAAGTTTGATTTATATGACTATTACCAGGCCAAATTTGAGCTATGCTATTGGGTTGGTATGTCAGTTTATGCAGGCTCCAAGGAAACCCCATTTGGATGCGGCTAGCCGCATATTGAGGTATGTGAAGTCCACATTGCAGTATAGACTATTTTATGAGACTGGGGTTTAGATACAATTGCATGGATACACTGATGTTGATTGGGCTGGTAATATTTTTGATAGACGATCTACCAATGGATATGTGTTTTCTTTTGGGAGTGCTGCAGTCACTTGGAGCAGCAAGAAATAGCCTACAGTTGCCCTGTCAAGCACACAGAGGCTGAATACAAGGGTGCAGCAATGGCTGCATGTGACACAACTTGGTTGCATAAGTTGCTTTATGATATGCATCAGTCTATAGATGGGCTAGTTGTCATTTATTATGAGAACATGAGTAGTACACTTGGCAAATAACCCAATCTATCATGCTAGAAAAAGCACATTGATGTGCATTACCACTATGTGCAGAAGAAGGTTCTAGTAGGTCTTATTGATCTAGTTTATGTCAACACAGAGGATCAAGTAGCTAACATATTCACGAAGGCATTGGGCACAGAGAAGCTGCACAAGTTCAAAGACCTACTTGGTATGTAGGAATTGGGATTGAGCTCGAGGGGGAGTGTTGAGATATCGAGCTCCACTCATGATATGCCAAGGTGACCGTTGTGCATTTATGTCACTGACTTGTTAACTGCAGATGCGGTTGGTACACTGCCCATGAATAATAGCTGGATGACAGCTATCTTTATGTCCTCTAGTTAGTGGCTCACTTAGTATGCCACCTAGGTTAGCTGAGTTTGGCTTGAGACCCACATATAGGTTTCATCTATTCCTTTTTGTAAGAGAGAGAGTTTTTTGGCTTTCACAACTAAGAAGAGGAAAACTATTTTCAGCCTCCACCTTTGTGTGTATTCCCCCATTGTGTATGTGAGAAAGCTGCAAGTGAGACTCCTTACCTCTCTCCCACTCTCTTCACAAAAAACACTATAGATATTGTGTTATTCTTGTCATACCACAAAAAAACCATAGTCCAAGGCCTTGTCAAAGGGCATAAAGATCATCAAAGTTGGGATGTGAGTAATAAAATTTATTTTCTATGCATTATTTATTTCAAAATGCTTATGGCTTTGTAAAAGAAGTGATAATAGTATCAATTCCCTGATGTGAGAATGGCACTAGTGCCATTCTTCTCAATACCAAGTCATGTTTTTGACATGGTAATGGGAGAATGGCACTTGTGCCATTCTTATCTCTATTACATGATTTGGATTATAAGAATGTCTAAGATGCTTTTGTTTTTTCTTTCAAAATTTTATAGGAGTCACAAGTGTGTTGATGGGTGTGAACTTTGCTACGTGTCAAGGACACACACATGGTCACATGTGATGATGAAATCTATAAACAATGGATTAGGATTTTGACCTTGGTGAAGCAAGGTGATCTTGAGGGTTGAAATCCCACAATAACATATATGAGGTGTCTACTAGGATTGGAAGATGATGATGTACATGCACTTCAAGCAGAGATTGAGTCCAAAGAAATTGTCTTGGTCAAGTTAAGCAAAGATAAGGACTCCATCGAAATGTCTCAATGGGCAACGGAGATTAAGCATGATCGAGCACTGAAAGACGCGCTCATCAAGGAGTTCAACTTACGCCACCCTTCTCCCCAACATCAAACATGAGATGCCCTTGCAACTTACTTCAAAATTGATTCAATTGTTTATTAGAGCTTCAAGGGTTCATGTGAGTCATGGGTCTGAGAGAAGCTGCAAATTGGCAAGTCCACACTTGATTTCCTAGAAACCGCATTAATCTATGTTGATTAGGTGATTAGTTCAATAGAGGGTAACAAGTCTACATCATAGTCTTGTTTTCCTTGGATAGTTATTCAGGTAAACATGGAGATGGAGGGGGAGCACTTTCTAACACATCATTTTAAGGGACGGCTTCCAATTAGCTTGTGTGTGCTTGACACCTCAGAGGTATCTACCAAAGGCATGTGTTGGGATAAGGATGCCTTTAAGAAGTTGCTCTGTGGTTTGATGGAGACTATTGCCACTCCATCACAATATGTATTGATGTCATTTTTGACAATGATAGAGATGGTAAATCTCAAGGAAGCAATGGTAGAGGCTCGATTTTGGCATAGAAGGTTTGTGGGTGTTATCCACAAATCGGAGAATGCACAAAAGGGTTTGTCTAAAACCTTCTATTTTTTGTTGTTTGTAAGCTCACATGATGGGTTTGATGGATTTGAGCACCTGTTAGAAAACACAGGGCCATACACAATAATTGAGGACAATATTCTTTATTTTAATGAGGACGATGAGCATGAAAAAGACGTGGTTGTAAAGCATGGAGTCATCAAGGAGGGCATTAGGTGCTATTGTAGCAAGGAACATCAAGTTGTTGTTGACGTTTTCACTAATGGAAGTGTGGCATTATAGGCATTGTCAAGCAAAAGAAAAATGATCGCACTGGTGAAGACATCCCAACAGGCGATAGAGGTTGAGGCTTTATGTGTGGCACATGCATCAAATAATCCCCATATTACGATTTGGTCTAGCATTGAGAGGCCTCACAAGACACATAGAGTTGATTCACCTATAGATGAAGGAATTAAAGAGGGTGAACACCACATTGAAGACTTGCAACCTTTAATTGAAGCATAACTTAATGTTATCCCAAAGATTACATTGGAAGATTTGGAGCAAGAAGGCCTTTAGCTACTCATTTATTGCATCTGTATACATTTTCAAAAGAATTTTAGCAATATAATAATATGACTTTTATGGATTTTCTTGATTCCACATACTTTCATTATATATTAGAGATTGAACATATGGTATGACAAAATTGTGTGATATAATGACATGGGGAATGGCACTATTCTTATTCTCCCTATGTGGCGTTATAGATAAGAGGTACTATTTGCACTCTATGTGACCTCATATGGAGAATGGCACTAGTGCCATTTTCTGTTTCAAGTTATGTAGAAATTGTAATATTGTTATGCTCCTTTCTTGAATCTATGTTAGTTGAAAGCATTACAAAGATTTAAAACTATATAGAATTAACTATTCTATCAAAGTTTGGATTTGGGTGCTTTCTACAAATCTATTGGAGTCTTGGAAAAGGCACTAGTTTCATTCTACCAATAAGGTTATAGGCATTATCAAATTCATCATTTGGATATTTTCTATTCCTTTGTCCACTTGTGTGCTTTGACTGAAACAAAGAGAATAAAGCTGTAATACAATATCTATGCCTTTAGATCATGCATTGTACATTTATTTTGGGACATGAGCAGAGACACTAGTGCTATTCTCTCCTCCCAATGAGGATATAGAGAAAGGCACTAGTGGCATTCTCCATAACCTTATAGGAAAAATGGCACTAGCACCACCCCAAGAGAAGAATGGCACTAGTGCCATTCTCTCTATGAGTTGAGAGAGAAAGGTTGCACTATTTTCATTCTCTGTGGACCTTTAGAGAGATTGGCACTAGTGCCATTCCCCAATAAGACAATGGAATCAGTGAGACAGTGATGGATAATGGTCGTACTTTCTAGTTCTTTATTGGTTTAATATGATTTTGTGCTTCAACATTGTTGAATACACTCTAAAGAATGAAAATATTTCTATTATCCTCAACTTCCACAGGGACCAATGATGCATGGAAGGATATGGAGCCATCAAATGTAGAGGACAACATACCATCCAAAATGGCAGAAACTATCAATGACGCAATGGATACTAGAGGTATAGAAGATAACATAAAACCAAAAATGGAGACAATAGCAAGGAATATCATTAATCCTATACTTTTATAAAAGAACATGGATGAACATATTGAATCAATATTGGGGACAAGACTAGATAATCTTATTATTGTTGTTGCAAATATGTATAAAAATGTAGCACCTGACAATTTGGATGAGTCAGAAGCTAGCAACTTCAAGGAGAATTTGGATCTACATCCACATACAATTTCTTTGGATATCCCATGAATAAAAATTATATTAGACCTGAATGGCTTGCTATTGAGTCACTACCTATTCAAGTTGCCAATACATCCATCTACTATGCACGACAACAATAGTTATATGGTTATTCATCCTGGGTGCATAGAATTATTAGACCTGAATGGCTTGCTATTGAGTTGCTGCCTATTCAAGTCACAATACATCCATTTATTATGTACGGCAAGAAGAGTTATATGGTTGTTCGTCCTGGGTGCATAGAATTCCTTAAAATCTTGCTACAGAGATTTAATATAGGTATTTGGTCAATTGCGATGGAGCATAACATATTCGATATGGTAGGAAAGCTACAAATTTATGCAAATGAGAGCCTTCCTTTCTTTGTTATATGGTCTCAACAAGGATGATACACTTATAGTAAGACCAGGATAAATAGGCCCGACAAGGTTGGTGTTGAGGCAATGTTCAAGCCCTTAGCAAAAATCTCAAAGGCATTTGGATGTGATGCTAGAAGACAATCCTTGTTGATGACTCCCCATACAAGGCTTGCGTTAGCCCTCCATCAAATTGCATATTTCCTTCTACATTTGATGTACAAGATAAGGATGATAATATTCTACTGGGTGAATTGATGCCTTCCTTACTACAACTTAATGAAGAAAAAGGTGTGCAGCATGATCAAGACAAATCGGTATGGACAATTACCTATGATGGAGGGGCATAAGGATTTCAACCTTGTCCAGAAAGTAATTGATGAATGGAGGGAGGAAAATCATGCATGATTAAGAATGGAATATAAAACAAGAAATATTCCTCTTATGAACCAATTAAGAGAGAGGGCTATAGGTGATAATATAGAACCAAAGGGTGTACACCCTAGGGCAACACATGGTGGTGATGGCCAGATGCCTGAACTCAATGCATCCCAAATAAGGCTTTTAAGGAATGCTCCACAATTCTAGCATGAATGCTATGCAAGTTTCTCAATTGGCTATAAACCTAGGGTACAAAGGTCACTATATCGGGAAACACATTCCTAAGGCCTACATAAATCGACTATAGATTGAGATTTTCCATGAAGGTACATTTGTCTCAAGTTAGTATAACTATTGTTGCAACTAATTGGAATTGTCTTTTGTGATGTAGAGAGATATATGTTGAAATCATGCTTGAGTAGGTACATACTAGAACAAGATCCATTTGGATCACCAAAGTTACCTATCCCTATCAACGAAGTGTTCTAGATAAAAAATGTGGCTTTCGAGGTGCATAAGTCAACCATTACTGGTGCTGGCTTGGGATTGTTTGTGCATGACTCCATCAAGAGAGGGACTACTATTCTCCATTATGGAGGTGACAAGTACCCTTACAGAGACTGGAAAGAATTATGTAGAATTCACCCAAGGCTAAAGAAGTACTCCATCCAAGAGGACCTCGCTGTCCCTATGAAGGATATGGTGCATATTGTTGATGATGTTCAGTATGGCAGTGTGGCAGGGTTTATCAACAGCAATAGAAATACCAATGCAAAGACAAACGTTTGTTATGTTTTTTCCCCTGACGTTCCACCTTGGTTTGACTCCATGATGAACATAGATATTGCAGAATATGGACACATATGTATTGAATGCATAGATGATATACATGCAAGAGAGGAGCTATTTGCAGACTATGAGTTTTGAATAACAACATTGTATTTCTTTATGCATTCATTACTTATAAGAATTACTACTTTCTTGCCAATTGTGTAAATTGGTGCGTAATTCATAATGGATTTTGAATAATATTTAAACATGTTCATAACTAAATTCATAATGGATTTTGAGGGAATGTCACTCATGCCATTCTTTTTAGTGGATTGTGGAGAGCTGGCAGGGGTGCCTTTCTCCCCGTCGGGGTTAGAAATACCATGTTTTATTTCAAGGCTTCCAATGTTGCATAAAAAGGCCAGTATGTTTTGATCCTAAAGCATAATTTTTTCTTTGCAATGAGTAATCAACATGACATGTAAAGTTATCCTTTTACAATAATGCTAGTTAGTCTAAACATTGAAAGTGCATGATAAATGAATATCATTGCCAACTAATTTTACATCAAATCCTTGTCATTTCCACTTGATTTTACATCAATTACATATCTTGCATTCATTCTCCTCTAAAAGCACTTGGTCAAGTTAAAGATCTTGTACGTTGTCATTGCAATATTCATGGTTATCAATTACACTCTTGTGTTTTTTTAACTTTGTTTTGGAGATTTTAAATGAGAATGCTCATAACAATGCGAGTCTCAATATCAATGGAAATTACAAAGAGCTATTATGAAGGTGTTTTTGAACACCACTTTGGCTCACGAGATGAATCTCACTCAAATGGGTTTGGAAGTTTATTATTTGTTGATGATAAGGTAGTTTAGGCACTGATATTCTATTTATTATTCGAGAGTGTAATTGATATTTCATACTTAATGAATGGTAATCTAGTCTATTTTCACATCTTTCTCCTGTTTTTTCATAGAGAAAGGCTACAATTTCTTCCAAAACTGCCATTCTGGGAATTGGGATTTTCCCAAATTATCTAACATGGTCTTTTCTACTCTTCTTTCAAGCTAACATGTAGAATACCTGTAAGACCTTGTGCCAATCATGGGACTTGAGGCTACTAAGATTATTGTCCTTTGGAGTGTCGTGCATTCAAACTAAGGCCACAAACAGGACAAGCATGGTACCCTTGTGTTTGAAGTACTACATATATGCATGCACAAATGGGTCATTAGACATGCATAGATCACACCACAATAAAGCATGGAGGTATCAATAGCCATGCACAAGCATGTACCTGGACACTCCCCATATCCTAGATTGTCATGCATGGTCCACATCAAAATTCCCTTGATAAAAATGCATGTGGCCTACCTCGAGGCTCTAGAAATATCAGACACATATGCCCCGGCTCCATAGGGTCTGCAACTCCTTGATCAAGGGTGCCATATACATGTCTAGATTTTTGGCCTTGTACTTCCCTAGCACAAGTAGGGAAAGCATGAGGTGTCCCTTCTTTATTATTAGCCATGGTGGGATATTGTAGTTCAACAAGACTATGGGCCATGTCGACCAAGATGTAGAGCATAACCCGAAATGTTTCATGCCATCCATTACGAGTCCATCCACGATGCAAACTGCATGGCTCCCTTGCAAAGTTCAACCACATATTATCTATGTGCTTCCAAGTAGCACAATCTATAGGGATCCTCAAGAAACCTTGTGAATGAGATACTAATTAAAACAATTACGAATGAGATACTAAGAACAAGGATCCAAACATGATTTGCACCTCGAGATATTCACCCCCAAGTGTACCACATGTATTCAACAGGAGGGGTATTTTAATGCCAGTTCTAGAAACAATTTAACAGGAATACAATAACAAGAGGTGTTTTTAATTTCAATTTTAGGAAAAAAATTATTAGTTCCTAAGTAAAGAGGGATGGTTTTATTTAAGAATAAAATTTAGTTGAGGGGTTTTTCAAATATTCTTTAAACACACGTGATACCTAGGATTTCTTATTAGTGCACCCCCTGAGATGATTTGCACTAATGTCATCAAGGCTGAGACATTCATGTATGACCAGCCATACTTTGCTTGTAAATTCAAGATCAAGAGGCAAGCTCATAGTTTTATCATCCTTGCACCACCATACAAGTGTGTTGATGCCAAATCTCGCTTCACGGTCTCATGCTCAGACATCTCATACCCATCTCCCATGGTGCCTCCAAAAAAAGAATCCATCATGTCTGCCACATGAGGGGTCCTCCTCTTGAGGATCATCTCACTCCAACTATGGTGGTGGTGCATGTGCTCCCTCACTACTCTCCTCATCATGTAAATTAATGCAAGGTTAGTGTGTGCAATATGCACGCAATATAAATATCCATGAATCACTCAAATATCATTGGTTTACTAATGATGCACTAGTATGACGACCAATATCCTCTTTTGGTGATGCCTCTCCATACATCTACAAGTGGCACATGACAATATGGCGCTGATGATTAATCCCTCACCTGCAATGTGTGCAAGGACAAGGAAATCTCTCATGAAGCCACTCCACACTCCTAAGAGGTGGCCCCCCATCCGATGAGCTATCACTACTCATCCTCTCCACCTGAACACATCTAAAACTATCCCCCCAAGTCAAATCAAACACCCAATTCCCCCCAAACCCCAAAACCCCTTAAACTTGTCCAAATTCCCTAAGCCCCCTGGTCGAAAATCCCAAAAACCCTAAACCCTAAACCCACTTCAACCCCGAACACCTCCTAAATCCCCCTAAACCCCCCCTAAATCCCTCCTCCCCTCCAACACCCTTGAACCCCCTTAACCCCCCAACATCCCCAAACCCCCCTCACCCCCCCCCCCCCCCCCCCCCCCCCGGCCCTAAATTCCCTCAAACCCCTTAACACCCCCTAAACTCCTTAAACCCGTCCAAAATTCCTAAACCTCCTCAAACCCCCAAACCCTAAATCCCCTTAAACCCTGAATACCTCCGGGTCTAAATCCCTCCTAAATCCCTTCAAACACCCTCAAACCTACCAAAATCTCCCAAGGCCCCCAAACCTCCCCAAAAACCCTAAACCCTAAACCCCTATTTCATTGGTATAGGAATCAGTATATACCGATGCCCATATCGACTCTCATATCGATGCCTCTGCTATATATACTGATGCCTATACTGATGGCATCAGGGAAAAAACTCGTGCTTTCCCTCTTGTGATGCCATTCATGTTTTCATTTCTTGCATTCCCCTTCCTTGCTTTCAGCTCGTGATTGCTCTCAATCCTTGCCTCCTCACTCCTCCCTCCTCTCTTTCTCGCTTTCAGCTCGCAATCACCCTTAATTCTTGCCTCCTCCTCCCCCTCCCATGTCTCCATCCTCTTCTACATTCTCCCTCTCCACCTACAAAACTTGTTGCATCTCCTTCTCCACCTCAAGGTAAGAATTTATCTCATATACTTCTATTTCAAGTTTTTTTGGTTTCTTTGTCTCTCTCTGCCTTTCCTTTAGTTTCCCTTCCTCTAATTTTCCTTCCTCTTGTTTCCCTTGCTTTCTCTAAATTTTCTCTCCTCCTTTTCTTTCTCTCAAGGAAAAAATAATACATGAAAAAAATTATGAAAGAGAGGAGTATGAAAGCTCTAACTCTTTTTACTATGCTTTGTCGTTATTCTAGGCAAGTCTCTTTGTCACCTCTCTCCATTCCTTTGGTATATTGCTTCTCCAAACTCCTCCTTTCACTAACTAGTTTCTTAAAATGGTATGTTTCCTCTCATATATAGGACAAAAAAAAAAGAAACAAAAAACTTTGAGCAGGATCATCCAATGTCGCTCCTATGAGACGTACTTTCCAAGTAAGAATGTGCTTTCTCTCTCTCTCTCTCTTTCTCTCTCTCTCTCTCTCTCTCTCTTGTTTTTCTTTTCATGCATACATTGGCCTAAAGCTAGCACCTTAAGTGCTAATTGTAGTGATGGGTGCAAGAACTCTCCTCTCTTTTGGTCTCTTTCTCTCTTTTTCTCCCTCTTTCTCTCCTCTCTTTTCCTCTCTTTCTTCCCTCTCTTATGTCCCTCCTTGGGGGGGCCACTATGTATAAACCCTCTATATCACGTGCGTTTAAGGTCTATTTTTAAAATCCCTTATCTGTAAATTTTTCTTAATAAAATGTACCCCTTTTCGATACAAATCTGTAATTTTTTTCCAAAACTATTTTAAATATTCCCTTATGTATATTTATTTTTGTAAATTTTAGAAATAAAAAATATCCTTCTGTTGAACTCATGTGATAGGGTTACATATGATGAGTGACCCCCCTCGAGCTTCCCTCCCTTCTTTCTCTCTTTCTCTCCTACTCTTTCCTATGTTTTCCTCTCTTAATTTCTCTCTCTCCTTTCTCTCCTCTCTTTCTCTTATCTCCCTCCTCTTTCTTTCCTCTCTTTTCCTCTCTTTGCCTCTCTTAATTTATTTCTCTCCTTGCTTTTCCTCTCTTTCTCTCTTTTTTTCTCTCTTTCTCTCCTCTCTTCCTCACTCTCTCTTTTCCCTCTCTCCCTCTTCGTTTCCTCTCTTATTTCCCTCCTCTGTTCTCTCTCCTACTCTTCTTTCTCTCCTCTTTCCATCCTCTCTCTTTTCCTCTCTTTTCTCTCCTCTCTTTTGCCTACCCCTCAGGGGAATCCTTTAGTAGCATCCCATGTCTTTGTCGGGAGTTCTAATGAGTTTGACACAGCCATGAGTGACATGGAGGTAGATTCTTTTCTCTTCCATACTAGAGGACCTCCACTATTCCCTCTCATACACCCCTTGGGGGTTAGATCAGGGACATTGACAACTTTACCTACTTGACAGCCATCCCCTCTTGCCCCTTCCAAGGCATCATCACCTGGGCATTACTGTTGCAGGTCTAGAAAGAGTAGTAAGGATCAAGACTACTATGGTGGTGCCAGAGATGTAGACAAGTCTGCACACTCCCAATGCTCTAGGTCTCTCCTTGTTCATGAGACGTAGTACCAATCTAGTCCCCTGCCCTCTCGTCTCACAAGCAGCAACACCCCATAGACCTCTCGCTCCCCTACTCCTCACTCCGCCCCTCGCTCTACCTTTGCTACTGCCACTCCATGCTCTAGCTCTAATTCTCCATCCATGCATCCTTTTAAATTTTTTTTGCTCGAGGACCTATCCTAGTAAGTGAACAATGTTGGGGAAGCTATAGAGGACAAGGCTCAGAAGCAAGTCATAAGATACATGAGGAGGTTGATGAGCATCCATTTTCCCAAGGATATATTGAAACCTTAGAGTTAATAGAGCAATCAAGCCAAGGAGGCCATCGTAGATGCTCTCATGAGACAATCTCCCAACCCTTCAAGGTATGATTTTGATCAAGGTGCCATGCTTACATGCATGGTGTGTTGAGATATGGTGCCATGTGCACATAGATTAGAGGCTAAGATATGGTATAGGAATGCAGTAAAGTAGCCACCCAAGGATGTGGACTACATGATGTGAAGATGTGGACCAAGGACATCCACTAGGAGACATGTGGATCAAAGGATCCCAGAAGTGTTGACTATTCTAAACGCTCTCTCTATATAAGAAGCCTATCATGTATTGTTGAATACACATTGCAATAGTCTGAGTGTTTCCCATCTTATGTCTCTCTTATGGTGCTTTTATCCTCCTTGATCATCTTGCTCTTCATGTATCTAGAATGACTACGATTATATCGATCCCACTTTCTTGATATGGTATCAGAGCATGGTTTTTCCTTCTGCTGAGGCACCATCCTTCTTGAGAGAGTAAGATTGAGTGTTTTCTTGAGATTTTGGTTTGAGAGAGAGAGGATTGATTTGTGAGAGTCTTATTCCATTGAGAGGAGCTCATTTTTATGTGAGAATGTGACCTTCAATGAGAGGTTTTCTAAGAGAAGTCTTTTAAGAAAGATATATTTTTTTCTAATTAAAGAGTGTGAGATTTATGTCCATTCTATTTGAGTGAGTTTTGAGTGGGAGAGACTCTCTCTATGTGCAATAGAGAGAGAAAGAGAGACCTTTGAGAGACTCTTCTAAGGTCTTTTTGACAAACTCTTCTGTGGGTTGCCATGAGAGTAGCATAGCTCCAACAAAGTTGCAAAGCTACAACCTAACCTCTATAGCGACCACAACTAGCTATCCACACACAGCAGCTGCAACAAGTGACTCGACCAAAACCACAAACAAGAAGCACCTGACTGCGACCTAGCCGGCATCACCAATGCAAAAGGCAAACACACAAGAAAGCAATGACGCAACCTCGACAGTAGCAACTAGTCATTCCCTAATGCAAAAGGCCCCAAGGCGCCTCTTACAACAACAGAATCCATCGAGCTATTCTATGCACCCACTCCATCATATGGCTCCAAAGGCAAACTATAGCAAAGGTGACCTTCAGCAAGGCTCCTCCATCAACCCAAAGCCAACAGAGTCTAGTACTCGACAATGCTCACGGGTAGCTAGCGCTTCATGCACAACAAACATAGTAGACTCCTATGAGCGAATCACAACCCATAACTATGCTCCAGTGCCTCTATGCTCATGGATCTCCAAATTGCCATCGCCACCGATTTCCACAAACTCTAGTCTGTGCTCTCGAGGTGACATGTGGTAGATAGGGTTGGAGTTCAATTTTCACCACATGGCAAGAAAGGGTTAGTTGGATATGGTAAACTTTGGCACAGCCTAGGTTAGGCAACTCTACCATATAGTCAACATGTGCCACATAAGCACATCCATTTGCTAAGCATAGTCTTGTAAGGTGCATGTGAATCCTTGTGCCACATCATCAAAGGCCATTTCTTCATAAAAAATTTGACAAGCCGTAACTTTCAATCCAAAAAGAATTTGCACTTGCTCTAAAAAGGAAAAGCGGCTTTCAGAGCTCTATGTGCTTGTCAAGTCAATTTTATTGAATGTAATTAGAATTTGAAAGTTTCTTTAACTGGTAAGACCTTTGCAATGGCAATATGCACCCCAATTGTTGAGAAGTTCACTGGGTAAGCATTCCACACCTGGTCTACACCAATGAGGTATTTGCTGATGCATCAGAAACCTAGAAGGAGAAAGATGAAGCAGAACTATCACTCATTCGCTTGCACTTGGGTCCAAATATAATTCATCTAAATATAGACTCTAAGAATCATGCCAAAGATGCATGGGATGAGTTGAACATAGTGTTTGGTGCAAAAGCCAAAAACCAAGAAATTCATCTTAAGATTGAATTCTATGGTTTGCATATGAGCTTCAATGAATCCATGGCACAATTTGTCAACAAGGTGAAAAGCATTATGACCCAACTAGAAGGCATAAATGCAAAAGTAGGAGAAAAGGATCCACTTGCAATCCTCCTTAAAAGCATGCCCGAAGAGTATAGTGCACTAATAACCACTTTGAAGAATCTTCGAGATCCAAATACTAAGGAATGTGTATCCTCTCTTCTTGAGAAAGGTAGATTTGCTATTCTTAACTTCAGCACTAGTTTTCCCACTATTTTGTACACCTCTTTTGTAACATTTAATCATGATTCTAATGAAAAAAATGAATTGTGGGGTAGGATGGGACTTAAACAAGCCCCATCTTGCCCCACAAAGTTTTTTCCTAGTTAAGTTAAAATGTTGATATATATCGATGCTTGTACCAACACTGCAGTGTCGATATATACCAAGATGATACTGATGCCCATACTGACACTGACTATCATAACTTACCAATGCCCACACCAGTGGTTTCTTTGCGACGTATACACCGACGGATGTTCTGACACTTTTTACTTATTTAAAAAACAAACTTTGTATTTTGCATCGGTATCGGTGGCAGAATGCGGCCTGTGTCTTGTAGTGTTATCTTCTTGGTGCTCTTTACATTATAAACATCTAACCCCATTCACCATTTATTCTTGTATTTTAAGAATTTTATGCAAATAAGAGCTTTTTTGAAAGCACAAAGAAAGGATGAGGGATGGATTTTGTTACTTGAGGCTCATCCACAAAGGCTTTTGGTGGATAGAGATTAGGGGATCACTTTATAATTTTCACTACTATTCTAAGGCCCAAACTTCATCCTTCTTCAAGCAAAATTTATGCTAAATGTATAATGATTACCTAACCATGATAAGTTTCATTGGTTAGTGAAACAAATCAAGTATACTAAATAATCCAAAATTTGGCATTTGGCATTATAGACCTAAATTTGGCATGTTTTTATAGACACCTTTCCTTTACATATGTAAGAACTTTATATCCACTGTGTTCGCCAAAAATTGCCCTCTACTTTCCTCTTCCACTAAAAAGTTTGTTAAACAATAAGGCCATGTTTACATAGGTGGCAATGGGCCACGTGAATGACATATGCTAACCCATTTCCTTACATATTTTAAAATACATAAAACCATTCACTCCCTCTTTTGGAAGCTCCTCTGACCATATTCTACATCAAGAATAACCATATGAATGCTAATGTTATCATTAACTACCAATGAATTTGTTTGTCAAGATCATTATTTGATTTATTCACTAAAGGTTTATATCCACATCCATACCTCATTTATATTCGACACAAACAACATCAACGAGACATTAAGTTCACTTTCAAATGAGTTCTTATGTTGCTTCTATTTGTAACCATCAATTGCATTATTTGAGAATGGAAGAGTGAAATTCATCTTATATAATGGCTAATCAATGTTCGAATTAAAGATTAACCTTCCAACATTCTATGGTGCTTTTTGGCCTTTTTGATGTGCAATAGGCATGTGAATGTCTCAATGGCCTGTGGGTGCCTATGCGTTTGAGCTATAGACTTTGCATGCAAATCGGTACCCCCAGATTGAAAACTGGGCAATTAATTAGTTTGTGTAGCAAAGGGGGGAGTGTAAACTATTAATGCAAGCCTTATTCCACTGCATGGACTCCCAAAAGATTTGATCCAAGGGTATGATCTTCTTGGAGAAGCTTCTAGTCTCCAAAAAGTTCTACTGGCTACTATAAAGAGCAGCCCAGGATGAAGAGAGGAGGGGGGCTGTGAAAGCCTCCCGGGGAAGAAGCAAGAATAGGAGGGGAGGGGAGATGGAGGGGATGGAGTGGAGAAATGAAGAAGATGAGAGGAGGTGAGAGAAGGTGAGGGAGGGAGCGGTGTAGGAGTGGGGGAGATGCGCAGAAGTGGAGGGAGAGGTGCAAAAGAGGGTGCGGGATAGGCACATTAATGAATGCCCTTGATATTCTTTAATTTGATCTTTTAAGATAGGTTAATTGGCGGTAGGAGGGAGGCAATGAGTAAGTAATTAATAGAAATGAGAGGGGTTAGGATAGGTTAATTGAAGGTAGGAGGGAGTCGATTAGGATAGGTTAATTGAAGGTAGGAGGGAGGCAATAAGTAATTAATAGAAATGAGAGGGAGAGTGAATATTTTTGTAGTGGGCCATGAGGTAAGAGATATTAGAGACGTAGGTAACTCAAATTGTGTTCAAATTCCTTATCAAGTTTGACTTTGGATACAATATCAGGTATTTATCGAATAAATGCAGAGTGTGCGGGTTCAAGCCTCATGTATGATGCTTATGGATCTTTTTTTTAAATTGAAATAGGTCTACTTATATATTAATAAAAGACAACCAGATTACAACTAAAGCAAAAATGCTCTCGAGACAAGCTCTTACAGCCTCATCAGGCCAGCTAACAACCAACCATCTGGTTTGGGTCACTATATCCATAACAACCTTTTTACATGGCAGGGAAAACACAACAGTCTTGTTCATAGAGGACTCGCATCTGGCTAACCATATTCTATGGAGCGTTGAATAACTAATAACATCCCACATGATGGACTTGTCTATCTCGAGGTCTACTCCAAAAATGGTAGCCCCCTTGGAGATATACTCCAGACCTAGGTCCTTGGCACACCATGCTTGGATAGCTCCCTAGAGATTTTGCACCCACGGGCATCCCCTCGGGGGGTCACTATGTATAAACCCTCTATATCACGTGCGTTCAAGGCCTATTTCTAAAATCCCTTATCTGTAAATTTTTCATTAATAAAATGTACCCCTTTTCTATACAAATCTGTAAATTTTTTTCAAAACTATTTTAAATAGTCCCTTATGTATATTTATTTCTGTAAATTTTGGAAATTTAAAAAATCCTTCTGTTGAACTCACGTGATAGGGTTACATATGATGAGTGACCCCCCCGAGGGCATCCCCAAAACAAGTGGGTAAGAGTCTCAGCTCCAGCTTTGCAAATTTTGCATCTGTCATCGACTTGTAGCCAGGGGACTAGATTGCCTACTGGGAAGTGACCCCCTCCCATCCTCCATAGGAAAAAATTGACCCTACTATAAGGAGTGGCTTTCCACACCTGGCCGAACCTGCCCGTCCACGTTATCTCTAAGTCTTCCCTCAGCCATCTGTCATTGTATCTTTGGTGCCAGTTCTCCTTGGTTGCACACATTTTATCCATTTGCTTTGCTGTCAGTTTGTTTAGCGAGATCCCCCACTCCCATTCCCATTCCTCCGCAGTCGAGGCAATTGAGGAGCATAAATTGGTTGGCCACTCGGTTGGTATTTGTCTCATGATCTCTGCCAAGAAGATTAACTCTGCTAAGGACAACTGAAAAGTATCCTCAATCTGAGCTAGAGACATCCACCCTTCCACGTGGGGGTTCCATAGATCTTCCCAGCAATGGATGCCCTTGGCATCTATTCTCCCAGCCATGGATTCATTTCCAACAGCAAAGCAGCCTCCTCCTGGCCATGCCACTTGCCACCATAACAAAAGTTTAAGTGAAAAGTCTACATTCGCTACAGCAGGTAGACCTTTCCACCTTAACATGCTAACTCCTTCCTTCCACCCAGCCACCAGCTTGTTAAGAAAACTAGACTTTAGAGTGAACGGGGCAACCGAAAATAGTTTGGTCTACATGTCCAGTCCCGTAAAGTGTTTGGCAGAGGTCTTACGAATTGCATCCTCCAGGAAACCTGCCCAAGGCTCTTCAGACTCAAGAAATCATACCCACAGCTTCATCAGAAAGGAGGTAGACTGTCTCCTTAGGTCTAGGATCCCAAAGCCTCCTTGTGACTTAGGTGCGCACAAAATTGACCAAGAGAGCCACTTCCATTTAGTTTTCTTCCAAATACAAGCTCTCAACTCTTTCTCGATCAACAACAAGTGAGACTTGAAAAAGGCACAAACTGACAGGATGTAGAATGACGCTGGAGCCAAAATGTGTTAAACTATTGTGCATCTGCCAAGCATGGTCAGTGGCACCTTCGACCAAGCCTCTATCTTGGCCTTAAACTTTGGCCACCACCACATGAATCTTTGGCAAATAGTAATCCCGACCCCAATAGGGACTCTAAGATGTCTGATGACTTGTCCCTTGGGCACCCACTGCAGTCTCGTTGGTCGCGTCCACTCAGGAGTGCCCTTCCTGGAAACATACATAGCTTTGGACTTCTCCCATTGGATTTTAGAGCCCAAAGCCTCACAATGAACCTCAAAGAGGCCAAGAACTAATTGGAGCTGTTCTGGATCTTCCTTGCAAATCAAGTTCGAGTCATCTACAAAAAGCTGGGCAAATAGGGGTGCATTCGAACCTGGGATTCGCATCGGGTCTATCGATCCCCTTGTAATTAACTTATGAAACATTGCAAGCAGCGGCTCTATGATTGTTACAAACAGCAGTGGGGCCAAGGGACACCCTTGCCTTATAGACCTTATGAGTGCAAAGCCCCCTACTTCTGAGCCGTTAACCGAGACCGTGGCTATTGCATTAGACATCAAAGCCCTAATTATAGAGAGAAACCTGTCGCTAAAGTCCATCCCTTGCACAACCTCGGTGATGTATCCCCACTCGACCCGATTATATGCCTTGTCAAAGTCAATGTTGAGTAAGATGTTTTCTTCCTTGTTCACCCATGCATGTTCCATTGCCGAAATGACATTAAGCACATTGTCTTGGATCTATCCTCCTTTAACAAAGCCATATTGTTGGCCTGAAACAACCTTAGGGATGAGGCTAGCAATCCGGTTAGCTATCATTTTCGCTATCAGCTTGTAAGACACATTCAACAGAGATAATGGACGCTGGGGGGGGTCACTATGTATGAACCCTCTATATCACGTGCGTTCGAGGCCTATTTGTAAAATCCCTTATCTGTAAATTTTTCCTTAATAAAACGTACCCTTTTTCTATACAAATCTGTAAATTTTTTTACATTTCATTTTAAATGTTCCCTTATGTATATTAATTTTTGAGAAATTTAGGAATTAAAAATATCCTTCTGTTGAACTCACGTGATAGGGTTACATATGATGAGTGACCCCCCCGAGAATGGACGCCAGTCCCCCATTCTCTTTGTTGGGAAGCGCTTGGGGATCAGCCTAATTAGGCCTCTATTGACTTTGGGGGAGAGGATCTCCCTTTCCGATACAACATTAGCCATCCTCACGAACGAGCCCCTGACTACACCCCACATTGCCAAATAAAGTTCGACTGAGAGCCCATCCGGCCCAGGAGACTTGTTCTTTTTCATGTGTAGAAGAGTATCATCAGCCTCCTCTATAGTGAAAGGGCATCCTAGAGCTATCTTTTCCTCTTCAGTAATTTTCTGGTCCACACAATCTAATAGCATCTGATGGGCTTCAGCCTTGTTATCTGTCCTAATCTCAGCAGCACCCAAGATCGACTCCAAAGAGGCAGTAATGTGCTTATTAATGTGATTCAGCTCCGTGATCCAGTTTCCTACTTGGTCTCAAGTGCAACAGATGTTGTCTTTAACCCTGTCCGATTTTAGAGTTCTAAAGAAGAGGGATAAAGGTGCATCCCCGAGTGTCATCCACTTCGCTGAGGATCGGATCTGGCACCTTCTGCCTTATGCAACTCTGCTTGCCTGAGCGAGGCCTCACATTGCATTAGCTCCTTCAGTTCATAATCTGACAGAGACCCCTTCTGCCGTAGTAGGTTCACCTTCTCCCTTGCTTGAGCATCCAAAGCCCTTTGTCTGTTTGCCCTTGATTTCCCGAGCACTCGTGCTGATTTCACCACTGCATCCACACCTCTATCAAAAGCCTCAATCGGGTCCATCACTCCCTCAGATCCCTTTCTCCAAGCTTCCTCTGGAAGTGATAAGGCAAGGCATATGATCAGACACCGTTTGAGAACGGTCGACATGTTCCTCCCATGGCGGACAGATCCAAGATGCACCACACTAAACTAGCAAAGGTCCAAAATAGCCAACTCAATGCACATGCCCCTCCTCCGATACCATGTCGGTCTAGCAATTTCAACTGCCTAGCTTCGACCAACGCGTGCTGTTCCAGTCCAAGCTCTGTTGCAAAACTCGGAATGGTTGAAGTCAACCCACCACCACTAGCCTGGCGTCCAGATGTAGCCCGCTCATCCAATCCCACATCTCCTCACACTCGCCAGGATCCGTCGGGGCATAGACGGAAGTAACTGTCACAGGGTCTCCTTCTATATCAAAACGGACCCAATCGCTGAGCCTGCATTGTGGGTAAAAGCTTTTGAAGCTCGGATCTCCTTACTACACAGTATTGCAGAGCCTCCAGCACCCCTTTTTTTGCATGCATTAAAAAAGTCAAACCCTTTGAAAAGCGTTGACCAAAACTTAGCATCTTCCTCTCCAAGCTTGATCTCTTGCAGACAAATAACATTCACCTTCCACTGGCAGACCTTCTCAGCAAGCACCCACCTCTTGGCCTTGAGACCAAGGCCGTGCATGTTCCAAGAGACTAACTTAATCTGCATGAGCAATAGGTAAATTAGAACTGACCAATACATCGTAGAAGTTCTGCCTGTTGGCTTAACCCTTTTTGCTGTTACCCTTCGCTGGAGGATTTTCTTTCTGCAAGCTCTTCCGGTTTGCAAAACTACGCAGATCTTCCTCCAACAGGCCAAGCCTTTGAGGGAGTGCCAACTTGTTGGTGGACGCTTCTCCGAGCAGGGCTGTCTTCTACGTCCTCTGTGCCTTCGCATTTGCTGTCGGTATCTGGGGGGCTTTGTCCTTGATCCTGGCCTCCAGAGTGGGCTCAGCGCTCCTTGGAGCCACCTTCTCAGTACTTGGGGTTCCCACCAAGCTCAGCTCCTTTGGCTTTTCCATCTACATGGCTTCCTTTGACACCTCTTCCTGGTTTCCCGTCTTCTTTTTCTGGCCAGCCTTATGGGGGCACTGTCGAGCGAAGTGGCCAATCTCTTTGCATGAAAAGCAGGCGTTAGGGAAAGGGCTAAACTTAACTCTGATACATATGGGCTCGAAGTCCCCACTGTCGAGCTCCACCACCTCTGGAAACTTCTGTGATATGTCCCACTGGATACAAACCCTTGGCACTAGATTAGTCTCGACCGCTCAGGGAGGAGGAGCGAAGATGACCTGCCCAAGCTCTTTTGTAATTTCCTGCACAATCGGTCTAAGCATGAAAGGAAGAGAGGGGAACGAGACCCAGACTGGGCACGTTCTGTAATTCTGCTGCTGGGTCGAAATCTGCATGGTATGCCACCGCATAGCCCACAAAGCCGAAGAAGGGAATGCTTCCCCTATCCAAGATCTCCTCCACCGTCTCGGCTGAGCATAGGCGAAGTAAGTAAAAACCTTTCTCGACATACGAGATCAAGATGATGCCGAACCTGCCCATTTGAGGGCTTGTCCTCCAACCTCTAGATCAGCTTCAGCGAAGGTCTTGCCCATGAAGTATACGAATACGCCCTTCTCCCTAAGCTCTGCGTACTCCCGTATAATAGTGCTACTGGAGACTGATGCTTTGAATACCACCGCATCCTCTGACACGCCCAAGACGAGCTTCCCGAGACCTCCATAGATCTCGTCAATGAGGCCCTGGTAGTCATGTCCGGCCTCTTCTGCAACATCCATGTCCTCTTCCGAGTCCGTGTCTTGCATGTTGGTTGTAACCGTCCCCTGATCATCCTTCGCCCTCTTCGCTGCGGAGGAGGCAGAAGGGGACTTGGGTTTCATGGGGCTTGCCCCAGAACCGCCTCTTGGCGACCAGGAGCTATGGTGAGCTTCTTCTCCACTTCTTGGCTTATGGATCTTCCAAGAGAGAAGTTCAAGTTGTGGGGCAAACGTACGTGTTTGTTTTTCATGCCTATACCGTAATACGAAAGCCGAAAGGCGCGTTTCCTCATGATTAGAATGATCACGACTAACGTTCTGTTGTTGTGTCGACTCCACTCTCGAGCCGGTCTACAACTACTTAATTATCCATGACAGCAGCGACGACCATCCTCTGTTTGATACTAAATTGATAGCGTAACGCCCATTTGAAGAGACCATTCGTCTTGAAACATCGTAAACGCATGTGCGAATTTCCAGGAAAAGTACAGATTCGGTTGCCTTTGGAGACTTGACGTTCGAACGGGTCAGCTCTCGGCTTCTTGAGACTCGAGAGGTTTGAACTTTGATTCCTCGACCATTCGGCTTTCTGCCTACGTGACTGTTGACTCTTTGTGATCTCAGTCTTGAGTCATAGTTGGTTTACTAATATATATATATATATATATATATATATATTTTATTTTTTTTTTCTTTTTCCAAAAAGCTGCGATTATATTAAATTGGAGGAAAAGAAAAAGATCTCAGTCTGAGTCATAGTTGGTTTACTAATATATATATTCTTTTTTCTCGAAAAGCTACGATTATATTAAATTGGAGGAAAAGAAAAAGATTACAGTGCTGCCCGGAGGCAGAGTCAACAACCCCAACATGCTGGGGGGATTACCAAAGGGAAATCCTATTCAAAAGGGACCTTTGGGACTCCAGGGCAGCAAGGTTTACTAAAATATTGATGAAGCCAACCTCTCTCGGGTGTGAAAAGCAAAAGTTAGTGGGATGTATGTAGCAGCGGCAATCAAAGGCCCACCTTGTTTTGAGACGAAATCCTCGAGCTGGCTTTAGTGCAATTGATCCTGTCGCGACCAGACAAAGGAGCTCTGGTGAGAAACAGACAAAAGAGCACTTTCTTTGGAGGAAGGCAGTGCGAAATTAAGAGTCTGTGTCCACGAGGCTAAAAATGCGCATTTGGTGCGATTTTGGAGTTTCAATGAGTTTTTACGCGTGAACAAAGGAGGGAAATTATTTAATGCATGCTGACTATCTGCAGAGAGCTGCACTCTTGCAGAGCTGATGAACCTCCAGGGAATTGCAACGTTTTTATTGGCTGGGCAGAGGCTCTAGAGGAGCATTGAAAACAATGCTCAAAGCCAAGTGGCAATCCGGGATTAGTTGGACACGCGAAATTGAGCCCCAATGCTCAAATCTACAACCTCCAAAATGGACGTTCCAGTTCTAGCATCCTGAGAGTGCTCTCAATGGAAGCAAGAACGGAAGAGGGAGAGAGAGAAACAGAGAGCCACACAAGTTTTGGTAGGTGCAGAACCACCCTAATCTTCTTTTTCATTCATTTATATATGTGTTTGAGTATTATACATAACTGGGGGTAAAGGCACAATGACCTTTAACCCCCACAACCTCTCACTTAAAGGACAATGTGCTTTTAAGGGAGAACAACCAGTGAGCATACTATCCAATGCCCATCAATACACGACAATACTCAAACCGCTGACTAGGTAGACTCTTTGTCAGCATATCTGCAGGGTTATCATCTGTATGAACCTTGATAAGCTCTATGCGCTTGTCCTCAAGTACCTCCCTGATGAAATGGTACCTGACCTCAATTTGTTTGGTCTTTGCATGAAAGACCGAATTCCGTGCTAGCTGAATAGCACTCATGGAATCACTATGCAATGTCGGTACACTTGTATGAATCCCCAAATCTCCCACTAGCCGATCAAGCCATATAGCCTCCTTGCAACCCTCTGTGGCTACAACATACTCAGCCTCTGTGGTAGACAAAGCAATGCACTTCTGTGCGTGAGACATCCACGACACTGCACCACCTGCAAAGGTGAACACATAACCAGAAGTGGATCTCCTACTATCCACATGCCCTGCATAGTCTGAATCTGTGTACCCAAGTACACGCATGTCTCCTCTATCAAAGCAGATGCACATCTCCTTGGTACCCTTCATGTACCTCATGATACACTTAACTACCTCCCAATACCTCTTTCCTGAATTAGCCATATACTGGCTAACAACTCCCACTACAAATGCGATGTCTGGTCTAGTAGCTATCATAGCATACATAAGACTCCCAATTGCTGATGCATAAGGAACCTTGGCCATCATGGCCCTCTCCTCATCTAATTTCAGACTATCTGTATGACTCAGTTTCACATATGGAGGTAATGGAGTACTCACTGCCTTCTCCCCCTCCATATTGAAACGCTGTAATACTTTTGTAACATACTCTTTTTGTGAAAGCCAAAGGAGTTTCCTACTCCGATCACGCGTGATGTGCATACCAAGAATATGACCTGTAAGTCACAAATCCTTCATATCAAAGGCCTCATGCAACTTGGCCTTTAATGCATCTAGCTCATAAGTATTCTTGCTAGCCAATAGCACATCATCCACATATAGTGTCAGGATTATAAGGCTATTATTTTTAGCCCTTTTAGTGTAGAGGCAATGATCAATTTTACTCCTTCTAAAACCTTGGGACCGAATGAAAGCATCGAACTTCTGATACCATTCTCTAAACGCTTGCTTAAGACCATGGAGACTCTTCAACTTGCAAATTAAATGCTCTTTGCCCTTTTCTTCAAAGCCTTCTGGCTGCACCATGTAAATTTCCTCATGCAGATCCCCATGCAAGAAAGCTGTCTTGACATCCATCTACATAAGCTCCATATCCTCTGATGCCACTAGTCCAAGCATGCATCTAAGTGTGGTCATCTTCACAACCGAAGAGAATATCTCATCAAAGTCCACACCCTTCTCTTGCTTGAACCCTTTAGCGACCAAACAGGCCTTGTACCTAGGCACATCATCACCTGTGACCTTCATTTTGTAGACCCATTTACATGGCAATGCTTTCTTTCCATGTGGCAAAGAAAGCAAGTCCCAAGTCTTATTCTTCATAAGTGAACTCATCTCTGATTGCATAGCATACTCCCACTTGCATTGATCCTCATGCATCATAGCCTCTCTGTAGCAAGAAGGCTCCCCGCAATCAGTAAGCATCACATAGTCTACCCCTGGAACAAACCTATCAGGCAGTCTAGACACTCTAGATGATCTTCTCAAGGGCATTTCAGCTTGCTGTCCCACAGGCATATCAACCACATTTGGCTCATCATTTCCACCAATAGATAATCCATCATCTATCCTTGATTGTATACCTATGGGAGTACTTGGTGATACCATTTCTTGCACATTTGGTGCATGGACAACTTGCTGTCTATCAACATATGCAGGTGGATTCATATCCTAGAAAGTGATTCTCCTCATTTCCACATCCGTCATGGGTGTCTTATGCATCTTCTTCTCATTGAAGACTACATCATGGATGCGTATGATCTTCTTTGCTTCTAGATCCCAGAGACGATAGCCTATCTCTCCACTTTCACCATAACCCCGAAAGATGTATTTCCTAGACTTAGGATCTAGCTTCTTTCGAAGCTCTTTTGGCACATGTGCATATGCCTCACGCCCAAATATACACAAATGAGAGTAAGAGGGCTTCTTGCCACTTCATGCCTCTTCAGGAATACCGCCATCCAAACTCTTACTAGGTGATCTATTGGTCACATGCACTGCAGTCTTCATTGCCTTAGCCCAAAAACCACCAGAAAGACTTGCATTGGAAAGCATGCATTGCAACCTTTCTTGAATGGTACGATTCATCTTTTCTGCAACTGGATTTTGCACACCCATATAAAAGGTACTTTATTTGAGGTCAGATCAGTCAATGGCGATACTATTCCGGAATATCCTTTGATATGACTTCTATAAAATTGGACAAATCCCAAGAATGATCGCAAACGCGGTCAGACTCTGAGGGATTGGCCAAGTTAGTATCGCAGTCACTTTCTTCGGATCCATTTCTACCCCCTATGGAGTAATTATGGAGTACGAGGGGATGTGAGCTCCCTCTTAATCCCACGTGTATCACAGAAATGCTGAAAGTCATGAGAGATACTCTCTACCATTGTCAGTCCGTAGGCATTTAAGCATTCTACTTGACTGATTCTCAACCAAGGCTAGCCATTTCTGAAATACTTGGAACACATCACTCTTCCGAGCTATAGCATAAGCCCACACTTTCCTAGTTGCATCATTAATGAATGTCATATAGTATTTAGCCCTGCCTAATGACCGTGTAGGCATGGGACCACATACGTCTGAATGCACCAAATCAAGCTTTTCAAACTCTTTCTTTCCCCTTCTTTTATGGGCTGATTTAGTCTGCTTCCCATAGAGACAGTGCTCACAAAATTCAAAATCAGAGAAACTCAAATGCAGTACATAACCCAAATGGCATAAGAGTTTCATTCCATTCTTGCTTATGTGCCCCAACCTGCAATGCCACAAAGAAGTGCTTGGCTGCTCGGTTATTGCAACAACATGATCAAATACCCCTGATACGTGTAAGGGATACAAAGTCCCACACTTGGCACCCCTGGCCAAAAGCATAGAGCCCTTCTAAATTTTCCAACTCTGAAAGCCAAAAGTGGTGTGAAAACTAGCACCATCTAGCTGACCCACTGAAATAAGACTCTTGGTCAACTTAGGCACATGTCTCACATGTTTCAAAATAAATGTAGACCCATTTGCAAAAGAAAACTTTATGTCACCTGTTCCCACTGTCACATGCATAGTCATTTCCAAGATGCACACAACTTGTCTTTCCACTGTCATAAGTGGAGAACCATTCCCTATGGGTAGTAACATGGAATGAAGCACCGGAATCCAAAATCCAATCTTGGGAATATGCATCATCTGAAGTGCTAAGCAACTCTGCAGATAAACTAGACATGAAGAGAACGTCATTGTCACTATCATGTGTGACTGCATTGATCTCCTCGATCTTCACTTTTCCTTTGTCCTCCCTTGGACTCTCTTCCTTTTGATTTGCACCCCAATTTGCATTCTTTTCCTTATCCTTTTGCTCTCTTTTAAGCTTGTAGCAATCCTTTTTCATATGGCCCTTCTTGCCACAGTGGTAACACTTAATGTTCCGTGCCCTGGATTTGCTACGAGGATGTGAAGATAGTGGGAGAGAGGGAAGGAGTCTCACTTGTGGCTTTCTCACATGCACAATGGGGGAATACACACAAAGGTGGAGGCTGAAAACAGTTTTCCTCTTCTTAGTTGTGTAAGCCAAAAGAACTCAAGTACAAAGAAATAGAAGAACCCTATATGTGGGTCTCAAACCAAACTCAACTAACTAAGGTGGCATGCTAACTCAGCCACGAACTAGTGTAGATAAGGATAGCTGTCATCCAGCTATTATTCGTGGGCGGTGTACCAACCGCATCTGTAGCTAACAAGTCGGTGACATAAATGCACAACGGTCACCCTGGCATATCGCGAGTGGAGCTCAATATCTCAACACTCCCCCTCGAGCTCAATCCCAATTCCTGCACACCAAGCAGGTCTCTGAACTTGCGCAGCTTCTCTGCGCCCAATGCTTTTGTGAAGATGTTAGCTACCTGATCCTCTATGCTGACATAAACTAGATCAATAAGACCTAGTAACACTTTCTCCCGCACATAGTGATAATGCACCTCAATGTGCTTTGTTCTAGCATGAAAGACTGGGTTCTTTGCCAAGTGTATACTGCTCATGTTGTCACAATAAATGACAGCTGGCCCATCTGTAGACTGATGCATATCATAGAGTAGCTTATGCAACCAAGCTACCTCACATGCAACCATTACTGCACCCCTGTACTCAGCCTCTGTGCTTGATAAGGCAACTGTAGGTTGTTTCTTGCTGCTCCAAGTGACTGCAGCACTCCCAAAAGAGAACACATACCCACTGGTAGATCGTCTATCAGAAATACTACCAACCCAATCAGCATCAGTGTATCCATGCAACTGTATCTGAACCCCAGTCTCATACAATAGTCCATACTGCAATGTGGACTTCACATACCTGAGTATGTGTCTAGCCGCATCCAAATGTGGTTTCCTTGGAGCCTGCATAAACTGACTTACCAACCCAACAGCATAGCTCAAATCTGGCCTGGTAATAGTAATGTAAATCAAACTTCCTACTATGCGTCTGAACATAGTAGGGTCTTCCAGAAGCTCACCTGCATCTGTGCTCAGCTTCACATTCTGCTCCAAAGGAACTGAAATAGGCTTACAGCCTGTCATCCCATATTTGGACAGCATGTCCAGTCCATACTGCCTCTGCAAGAGCTGTATCCCACTTGGTGATCTAATCACCTCAATGCCCAAGAAATAACGCAGCTCTCCCAAATCCTTCATCTCAAACTTCTGCCTCAATAGCATTTTCACATGAAGAATATCTTCATCACTATCACCTGTGATGATCAAATCATCAACATAAATGACAAGCAGCATAATCCCTTTCTCTGTTTTTCTCACATAGAGTGAGAAATTTGCCTTGGAAATCTGAAAGCCAATAGTGACAAGATACTGTCCTATCTTGTCAGACCATGCTCTAGGTGCTTGCTTCAAGCCATACAAGGCTTTCTTCAACCTGCAAACAAACTCGGGATGAATAGCATGAACATAACCTGCTAGCTGCTCCATAAAGACTCTTCTTGCAAATCACCATGCAAGAAGGCATTCTTTACATCCATCTGATGTAAAGACCATCCCTTTGATGCAGCCATAGCAATGGCTGCTCTTACGGTTGCCATCCTTGCAACCGGGCTGAAAGTTTCTTCATAATCAATGCCATATGTCTGTGCATACCCCTTGACAACTAAACTTGCCTTGTATCTATTCACAGAACCATCTGCATTGTGCTTGATCTTATAAACCCACTTACAACCAATTGCATTCTTGTCTTTAGGCAAAGGCACCAATTCCCATGTAGCATTTCATCCAAGGCATCCATTTCTTCATCCATGGCTTTCTTTCATTTTTCATTTCCCATGGCTTGCTCAAAAGAAGTGGGTTTTGGTTCCTGTATCACTTTGACCATATAGGCATAGTGAATGGCTATAAATCCATCATATTTCAACCTATCCACAGGATACCTAACCCTGGTAGACCTGCGCAAAATAGGCTCACTTCCAGGTGCTCTCAAAACATCCCTGGTCTTCCTTACTCCAGGTGTAACAATAGAAGGAATACCCAACTCATCATCAATGCTCTATTCTGAGCCACTGGATTCACCATCCACATAAGAGTGACCTGCATTCACATCAAACATGGGCTAATCTACCTTCTCTTCTCCTTTTCGTGATACCTGCATACCACTCTCTGCATTGCTTTGAGGAGATTCTCCTGATCTCAATCTGCCTGTCCATGGCGAAGTATGTGAACCACTACTAGAGGACACTCTAGGTCCACTAATATTTTGTGATTGCTGCTGTGAATTCTGTGCAGCATTACCATTTTGTGCATCTACATCAATCATTACATTTACTGGTTTATACCAGCTGCTCATCTCATCAAAAACAACATCTCTGCTCACTGTGAACTTTCGTGTAGAAGGGTTATAGCATCTATACCCTTTCTGCTGCAGAGAATAACCAATAAAGACGCACTTCACAGCTTTTGGATCCAACTTGGACCTCAACTCATCTGGCACATGGACATAGGCAATGCAACCAAAAATTTTCAAATGAGAAATATCTGGTTTCCTACCAGTATACATCTTCTCTGACGTCATGCCATGTATTGCTGCAGTGGGAGTCCTGTTCATTATATAAACTGCTGTAGCAACTGCTTCAGCCCAATAATAATCTGGTAGATCTTTTTCATTTAGCATAGCCCGAGATACCTCTCCAATATGCCTATTTTTCCTTTCTGCAATTCCATTTTGCTGTGGGGTATGACTGCATGAATATTGTTGCTTTATACCATGCTCCTGCAAGAACCTTGCAAACTCATTTGAGAGGTACTCTCCCCCTCCATCTGACCTTAGGCATTTTATTTGCAGGCCTGTTTCTTTTTCAACCATAGCTTTAAAAGCTTTGAAGTGCCCAAACACTTCACTTTTCTTTTTCATAAAATACACCCAAAGTTTTCTGCTGAAGTCATCAATAAATGTGACAAAATAGTGACAGCCTCCAATAGATGCAGCTTTAGTAGTCCACACATCAGAGTGGATTAATTCCAATGGCTTTTTACTCTCTTGAACATGCCTAGGAAATGGTTTCCTTGCCTGTTTTCCTGTAAACATCCTGCCTTTCTTCTTTCCTTTTGCTATCAAGCGACCATTATTTTTCATATCCTCAACAAAACATCCATGAGGATTGAATCTGACCTGCAAGCCCTGCTCAACCATTTGACCAACAGAAACCAGGTTCTTGGTGATGTTCGGGACATGAAATACATCAGATAGGTATTTCTTTTTCCCATCCTGCATAGACAAAGGAATTTTACCAATCTACACAATAGGATGTGCAGTATCATCACCAGTCTCCACAAATCCTAGCTTTTCCATTTTCCTTACATCTTGCATCCATTCTGCATGACCTGTCATGTGGTTTGACCCACCTGAGTCAACATACCACACATCATTTCGTTCTTCTGCACTTGTCACAGAATTGGTCATATGCTGCACCATAAATAGATGCTCATTTCTGTCATCACCCTGCCTACTAGAAGATGCATAATTGCCTTGCTACAATTTTCCATTCATAATGTCATTCTGCTTTTTATAGCAGTCCTTAGCCATATGACCCATTTTGCCACAATAGTAGCATTCAACATTGCTGTTTGCATTTTGGCCTCTCTGCCGTCCACCATGGCCTCTTTGGCTCCCCTTGCCTCTAGAGTTACCACGTCCTCCTGCATAGGGCTGGTTTTCTTGTGTTTGCTGCATAATCTGATTTCTACCACGGCCTGCAGATCGGCCTCCTCTACCTCTGCCTCTACCTCTGCTAGCATTTGAGTAGAAGACAGTTTCTTTTGAAGTTCCTGCTGAAGAAGATGCACCCCCATTTCTCTGCTCCTCAGAAATTAGAAGAGCAAACAACTCTTCAAAATCAGGAAATTTTTCACGGATGGCAATGGATGTCCGGAACTGTGCATAATCCTTTCCTAGACCATTCAAGGTCACAGAAACTAGATCATCATCTTCCACTGGCGACCCAATGGAAGCAAGTGCATCTGCAATTTTCTTCACCTTCATGTGCTAGTCATTTATGCTCAAATTTTCTCTCTGCACATTGTGCAACTCCTGTTTGAGTTGCATTTTCCTGGCTTGCGTATTTGTATTGTACATTTTTGCCAAAGTATCCCATGCCTCCTTTGGCGTACTTGCATGCTGAATATGCACAATCATGGAGTCCAAAATACTGATAGACAACCAGTACATAACTTTCCTGGCTCTCTCATGCCATCCTTTGAATGCATGCATTTCCTGTTGATTGGGAACATTAGGAAGAACTGGTTCTTCTTCATTTCCTGTAATGAACTCCCAGTAGCCTTTTCCCATATGGAAATTCGTCATTCTAAACTTCCATGCTTGGAAGTTGTTCTTGTCAAGCTTTTCAGTGACAATCTGTGAAAGAGAATCAGACGCCATTATAAAACACTGTAAAATATTCTGTCACTGCAAAAGACACAGCTTCTGCCTCACAAGGGCAAATCTGCAAACCTGACGAAAGTGGTTTTTTTGACCACACAGTCACTTCCTAGTGACGATTTTGCATCAACAAGCAATCAAGATGATTTTGCAACTCCCAATATCTCTGTGCACAGGCATACGATGCAATTTCTGCGGCAACTTTTCACTGACCTGCAGAACAGTGGTCGCACAACCCAAACAGGGCCTTTTTCTGAGTGCCTGCGGAGAACTTCTGCCTCCAAAACGGGCCCCAAAATGACCTCGAATCAGAAAAATAAAGTCACCCAAGGCTTTGCCCTGTTCCGCAGCATATAACGCCCTCTCGCCACACTGCGAAGGACGTCTCAATCTGAGACAGTGCACTCTTGCACTCATATATTAATTTGTCTTGTGTATGTACTACGTTATGGACCCCTTCAACCACCTCATCCATCTCAGCTTCACCTCGTCAGCCCAATCTTATGCTCTAGCTTCTTCTTGCATGCAGCGTATGAAGCTGCATACTCCGTAACCAAACCAATTTCCTCACCTATATAAAATAAAGTTGTTCATTGAAGCTGCATGAACAAATTTTCTAGCCTTTTGTTATGGCAATTTAAATTGAGAAACCTTTTCACCGTTGTAACCAAATAAATTTTCTAACCTTATAAAATAAAGTTGTACATTCAAGCAAAATAAAGTTGTACATTGAAACTGCATACAGAGATTTTCTAACCTTATAAAATAAAGTTCACCTTTGCACATAAACGGTTCCAAATTTTGTGTTTAAATTTTGTCTCTGTGTGTGTGTGTGTGTGTGTGTGTGTGTGAGAGAGAGAGAGAGAGAGAGAGAATATGTATAGAATTACAGTATATATTATAAAGCTTAAGGGAAGGAGGACTAGATAGAGTCTTACTTAATTAAATTTGAGATTAGATCCTGAATTGAATCGAGTCCATTCCTCCTTATAGTGTTAATCATTATAGCTCAACATCCACACTAGAAAGCACTAGAGAGTGCTCATCAATCTCGGATAAAAGCTTTGTTTTATAGGTTATTTTTTTGTTATGTCTTTACAAAATGGTCTTAAATATGGATTCACCTATCAATATGAATTATAATATAATTTTTGATATCCCAAGAAAGAAGGTTTTTGAATAAATATTTTATGCTAGCATGGTAACAACATCACATACAAATTTCAACTCCTCTTACGGCTTGTTTCTATACAGCCCGATGCGATGCCAATCTGGGCACCTTAAGAAGGTAGGTGGTGGGAGGGGTCATTGAAACAAATGTAGGGAGGGGCCACATGGAGAGGCTAGATGTCTCAGGGAGGGGCTGTAATGAGAGGCTACAGGGTGGGAAAAAATCTAGCATCAGTGGCCAAACGTGTCCAATGAATTTTTTTAAACCTCACACACACCCAAATGCACTTAAGGCCACCGCCCCCCTTGCTTAAGGTTTATGTGAATTCAATGAATGTGTATTGAACCTGTGCTTTGCATGGGCAAAGATACATGACCATCCACAACCACTCCCCATTTGAAGGTGTATCTTCCCTCAACGAGCTGAAAGAAAGCATTTGCTTTAGGGAGTTACGCTCCCATCGTTCGATCAGTTGATCTCATAACTAGCTATGGCTTAAGACTAATGTAAGTGGTTGCAAGAGATCCACTTTGTGATCATCACCTCAACATTAGGTGGAGCACATAAAACACTGTGCAAAAGTATGCATATGATCGCTCCATTTAGCTCCATCAGTTAATGCGACTCTACTCTTCCATAGATTATACTATTAGTCCAGCAGAAAAGTTGAGTAATCCAGCAATGGTGGTTAGTGATGAATTAAATGCCGCAAGCTAGTAGGTCTCCTTCTCCCCTAGATATTGAATGATTTCATGTTGGATTCTTTTTAATGAATGCTAAATTTAGGTGCTTCCATTGGACTAGATCCAATGGAGCTCTTGTTTGTCTACTTTGCGGAAATCAAGGAAACGAATCAACCAAAAAGTAATAGAGAAATGGCCAAGGCCAAAACAAATGCATGTTTTAAACACTCAAAGCTTCTTTTGGCACATACATTGATCGATTCTTAAATTGCTAATCAATTCACCTTGGGCAATGGGTACTTGGATTGGCTTTTGAAATCTGGTTAAGTTAACCCATGGTTCGGAGACCTTCCATCTCCTCCTTTCATTCCATTGACCTTCCATCTCCTCCTTCCTCTCAAAGCTGAACTTCCATCTCCTCCATTCCATTGAACTTCTATCTCCTCCTTCCTCCCAAAGCTACCTCTTGCCTTTCCATCTCCTCTCACACAGTGGCACTAGAATCCACGCATTTGGGCTATGCGAAAAACACGACCTTCTAAGCTCCACATCCCATGAGTACATCTCTTCAACTTTCGTGCAAATGTACCCTCCTCTCAAATCCAATGTACATGATATCTTTCATGGCTTGTAATTCCGTTGAGCGGTTGCCTATGGCGTGTACACTTTCCACATCTTTTTGCCATCCACCTGCGTTGATATTCTCTGCATTGCTTCAGCCATGTTCTCATAAACATGTGTCTTATCGTCTCCTCCCACCAGTTGCTTGCATGTGCTCACACAGTCGAGTCGCACCATTGTTTGGCAGGGTGGGTTGCTTTTGCAAAATCGCAAAAGCCTTGCACATCAACAAATGGATCAATGTACATTTCTTGTTGCAGTTCCCATCAACCAGTCCCGTTGGACGTTGGCAGGCTTAAAAGAACATCGACTCGCCAGCAACTTCAACATGGGGCCACAATTTATGCATGCGGGTTCAACAGCTGAAAACCCTTCCATATTATTGCAGACACATAGAACTTAGTTGAACGTGTGCTACTTGAGATTTGTCTACATATATGAAAATGCTCTTTGCAATGTTGTGGAACTGCATAGATGGCCTCATTTATGCACCAATCAACAATCTCAACCTCATAGACAATTGAAAAATTGCTACACAAACGTTTACGAAAATTCCAATCTATGATACTTCAATTCTATTAAAGAGATACTTTTTTTTTCTGGAAAAATAGATAGAGTGGGCGGTCTTATTTTTTGGGGCTAACCAAGAGAGACATTGTGAATGAGAAGCAGCACGCCTTTATGACTGCTCACACATAGGATGAAAGAAATGAGTCCCGTCATAAGCAATTTTGCAATGACATATGCATAGAAGGTTTTGTAGGACTATTTCTTCAAGAGTGGAGTGTAGATGTGGGAGTTTGAGTGCCAAACGATAGTTTCTCTCATGTAGACTTCAATTTCGCATGGCTTAGTAGCATTTGCATGTTGAGGAGGATTGGTGGCATAAATAATGAGTTTTTAGCAACAACAAACATCCCCTTTCAATGTTTCAAGTATCACACAGAGTTCTTTGGTGACCAAGATGCAACGAAATTCAAAATACCTTCATCTAAATGTGTTGCTCTCTACCATACCATCAATTAGGAGATCCACAATGTAGCTACTAGAAAGATCATCATCTATGATCTACCAACATTATATTATTAAGTATTTGAGGTAATTGGGTATAATCCTAATGGTACTAGTGTCGAAATCCTGAATGACATCATTGGGCTTTTAATTGGGAAATCTCAAATGCTTTAACAATTTAGTTAACCATTTACACTTCCCTTTTAAACAAAAAAAAGAATTACTACAAGACATGGGCCTCTTTTTGATGTTGTCTACTGATCCTTTGTAGGCACAGGCACAAATATCGTCAGTATGATTGGCGGGCATGGAAGGTCTTGGTGTAGACATCAAAATATTAGTCAGTATAGTAGTCAGTATGTATGTAGGTATAGGGGTTGGTATATTATACCGACCCCTATATTGACATACATACTGACATACATACCAACTACTACCAACCCTTCCGTTGATGCTTTCACTGACCTCTAGGTGCAATTTTTCATACCGACATTTTTACGTAACGTCATTTTCAAGAGTCCCAAATTAATTTTGGACCACAAGTTTGGTCATTTGAAAGATAAAAGCATACAAGAGTATGTACACCAAAATTTAAATCAAAACACTCATATATTGATAGTGAACTTAACATACAAATTAATGTACAAAATGTCACTATAAAAATATGAGGGCCAAATTACACATAGGAAGTCTCGTCACTATCAAAACAACGAATCAATAGCATTTACATTGATGACTTCATCTTGAGACAAGTCTTGTGTGCCGAACATGTCTATCTCAAGGTTTATATACAATTGATCACCTACATCATCATCCCCTATTATATGTCTACCTAAGACTTGATCCTCTAGTTCATTAGCCTCTAAATCTCCCTCTTATTCCCTAAAGTAGTGATCTCCACCTTCCTCCATTACAGTGTCATTATTGTCACCTTCTTTGTGGCCCATATCGTCATTTTCATCCTCTTCCCTAGATCCATCGACATCATTATTTGGATCTTCTGTCGGCATCTCCATATCCACAGTCCTATCTTCAAAAATATGTTTGCCTCGAGGAGCAACTTGGACCACATACCACCATCTTGGATCCAAACGATCTAGATGAAAGACCAGCTATGTTGAAGATACAAATTAGGTGCCAGCAATTATATTCATTTATGCTTAAGTATAAAAAATATATATGAACATCTACCAAAATTTGTTTGAAAACGAAGATATCAGCTTTTAATCCGTTCATTAGTATGTACTTGTTCATAATGCTCTAGAAGAACAAAAGTATCGCTTTCATCATTCCAGGGTCTGGTGGAGTCAATGGCAAAGAAACCAATCCTATCTCTTTTGACTGTAGCATTGGGACCATTGTAGATAGTTCTAAACCATTTGACATCTGCAAGGATGAAAATACTAAATCATCTAAAATCAACTTCATAGATTTCACGTATGGCCCCACAATAATCTAACAGTGAGGAGAGAAGATTCCTATTAGAAGCACTTGCTCGGCTATCTTGTACAAAGTTAGCCATGACTCCACAATCATATATGACTCTCCTTCAATCGATGCGTTCCACATGAAAATGTCATCCATGTGACCACAATGCACTCTACTTTTTGTACTACAAAAGAACATGATTAAAACGAGGATGCATTTTGTAGCGATTGTGATCATAAATACCCAAATTGAGTAGAAAGGTAAAAGACTTACATGTGGCATACATCCGACTACAAGCTCTTGCTCTCGATCGGTTACGTCTTCTCGATCGTCTTCAGCTTCATGAAGAGCCTCTTGTAGCCAATCATGTGACATGTGTCTGGGAAGAAGAGCAAGGTCCAATGGATATGGCACCCTCCACCTGTGCATGACTCTAAATCTCATCCTCTCATTTATTATTTTTTCTTTGGCCTCTTCAAATCTCTCCACCCATCTTTGCATCTCACGACTATTTAGGACACAAAATGAATTTCTCTCTTTGCTCTTCGCTCATCTTTCTTTCAACCCGTTTACCTTGGGGAACCTCTGCAATGACACGATCATCATCCTTGATGTTCCAAGCATGGTGGCATATTGGGATCCATGGATGAAAGAAACTCTATGACATATATAATGACTCTTGCACAATCCATCAATCTGCCATGCTTGCTTTAGGTCTAGCTCTTTGCCTTACAACTCCCTTCCATTTTTTCATAAACCATTCAAGGAAAAACATCATCCGAGTATGAACGATTCCTGCAATGGTGACCTCATCAACTAAGTGTACAAGCATTTGCACCTGAGTCATCGTAATGTTTGAGGGAAAGTGCTTATCAAGTAAACACATAGCTTCAATGGATTCCCACCATAGCCCTCTTGATGCTCGATACAGATATCTCTTTTTGTGATATCCACCTATTCCACATGCACTTGTAAGATTCAATATTTTCTACCAATCAATTAAAATTGTATGAAATATAATGAAGTTGATATGATAGTAAGCATACCTGACAATGCCACTGATCTTGTAGGTAACGGTTCTAACATCTTTTGATAAGAATCGTCTCACTGTAATTGGGAGGATAAACTACCCAAGCAACAAAGGAGTTATAACAATGTGTCACAATCATATAAGCTACATAAAAGCATCACAATATTAGTCATACTCTTCTTTCAAGCTAACATGTAGAATACCTATAAGACCTTGTGCCACTAATGGGACTTGAGGCCATGAAGCTTATTGTCATTTCGTGTGGGAAATATTCGCCTTGACGCTTGCCTCCTCTACCTTGGAAAGGATCCATGGTGCCTTTGGGAGAAGAATTCTACGAGGACGCTCTTCGGTTTTTGAACAATCCTCCAGAGTTGTAGAACCACGGTCTTGAGTCCTACACACATGCTCTTGGGCCCATAAGTGAGGCATCCTACCCATATCATGCAAGTCTTGTTGCACTCCCCTTGTGTCTTTGTCACCAACCAAGCATGCCCAAATAGAAGTCCCCACATTCTTCAACATATCCATGGGATCCAAGTGGTGATTGATTTGTAACTTGGCCCAATATGGAAGCTCATGAAAGATAGATAGCCAGAAGGGGCTCCTCACTATTAGCTCTCCAATCCCCAATCGAGTCACTTGACTTCCTATGGACCGGTACTGGATCAAGTTGACCTTCACGTGCAGGATGATTAAGTAAAAGATATTGAGCATGACCTTCATAAACCATCTTCCTCATGTGTTTGGAGTGTTGCGCATTCAAACTAGGGCCATAAATAGGACAAGCATGGTACCCTTGTGTTTTAAGTTCTACATTTATGCATGCACAAATAGGTCATTAGACATGCATAGATCACACCACAATAAAGCATAAAGGTATCAATAGGCATACAAAGGCACATACCTGTACACTCCCCATATGCTAGAGAGTCATGCATGGTCCACATCAAAATTCCCCTGATGAAAATGTATGCGGCCTGCCTCAGTGATCTAGAAATATCAGACGTGTATGCTCCTCCATATTTTTGGCCTTGTACCTCCCCGACACAATTAGGGCAAGCATGAGGTGTCCCTTCTTTATTGTTAGAGCCATGCGGGATATTGTAGCACTATGGGCCACGTTGACCAAGATGTAGAGCATAACCCAAAAGGGTTCACGCCATCCATTGCAGGCTCGAGATGTAAATTGCGTGGCTCCCTCGCTGGACTGGTGTGTACCATGCCACATCATCAGTTGAGCAATGGACTTGCATATGAACATGTGTTGTATTCTAGGGATGATAGAAAAATGTCTCAAGACCCTCACTGGGATCATATCTTCTAGAAAGTCTTGCCTATAGCATTGTCCTCCATCCTCCGGGCAATTAACCAAATCGCCATACTCATGATGAAGCAAAATACAATCATTAGGGCAAGCGTGGCTGGTGTCATAATCCATCCCAACCATCGTCAACATCTTCTTCGCTTTGCCTCTAGAATTGGGCATGGTATTTTTGGCACTAGCAACATCTTCTGGAGAAACCTATAACAATTTGCATATCCAAGAAATCTTGTGAATGAGATACTAATTAATTAAAACAATTAGGAATGAGATACTAAAATCAAGGCTCCAAACATCCTCAAGGCTGAGACACTTGTGTCTGACTATACATACTTTGCTTGCAAATTCAAGATCAAGAGGCAAGCTTGTAGTTTTGTCATCCTCACACCATCATACAAGCGTGTTGATGCCAAATCTTTTATCACAATCTCATGCTCAAACATCTCACCCCCATCTCCCATGGTGCCTCCAAAAATAGAATCCCATCATGTCTGCCATACCCTCGTCCTCCTCTTGAGGATCATCCTCAAGATCATCTTCCTCGAATTGTGGTGGTGGTGCACATGCACTCTCACTGCTCTCCTCATCTTATATAATAATGCAAGGTTAGTATGTGCAACAAGGTCAAGCAATATAAATATCCATGAATCATTCAAATATAATTGGTTTACCGATGATGCACTAGCATGATGACCAATATAATCCTCTTTTGATGGCGCCTCTCCATACAACTGCAAGTGGTGCATGACAATATGGCGATGATGACGAACCCCACTCCTGCAATGCATGCAAGGGCAATGCAATCTCTCATGAAGCCACTCCAGTACAAGTAGCAAGGTGAGATTGTTTAAAGAATTTACTATTTGCAATGTGGCTATGTAAATCTTCCTTTGTTGACTCTTATTTATGCATCCGATTTATAGGAAAGTTTTGGAGCCCCAAAAGGAAAATGTTGATCCGAACGCCCTTCTCGTAAAAAAAATGAAAGGTTTATTTTCAATGACTATTGTAGAAGGGATGATTGAGGGAAAGAAGTTTAAAACCATCAAACACAAAGTTGTGCAACAGTTCGTGGAAAGCAATAAAGTTGATGTAAACTTAATTCAAGAGGCTGTCGATGAGAGTGGAGTTAGCAGGAAAGGTTATTCTTCTATTTTCAAAGCAGTGTCATCAACTTTTAAAGACCAAAGCATCAAAAGTGTGCTTCTCCCAAATTCTGCAAAAGTTTGGAATTTAAGAGCTTCACTCAACGAACAAGTAGATGATTTTATAGGTCAGTGGTTGCATATTGAGGATGTATTTGAAGGTAGTAAGGGGACCACTATGTATAATCTTTGGAATAATATTTTTGTTGATCTTGAACAATTACAAAAAAAAGGGTTGAATTCTATGGAATCACATTTGAAGAGTGTCAAGGACGGCCTATATTTGTCATAAAGTTGGATGAATGTGAAATTGTGAAAGAGAAAAAGATTGAAAGAGTGACCATCACACTTATGAATAGGGCAATTGATACATCAATCACTAAAGAAAACTCAAAGCATTTCAGTGTACAATTGTACAATTCGAGAGCACATTTGGTGGTTGGGAGCATTTGAGGTAAGCGTAAACTATCATTTTTCAAATATGGGTGAATGCATGATAAGGTGGTACAAAAAGTGGTGTCCGGGACATTGCTATGTTGGTGCTTTTAATAGTGCTCTGCAGTGTACAATGTATGAAAATTTAAAAACGTAGCCCATAACTAAATTCAGTTGCATGTCTTCTTGTAACGACCTATAATGACCTTCATGTCGTGTCTCTGCCCCCCACTACCTCCTTTGTGTCTTTGTCTATGTCACTCTCTCTCTGTCTCTCTCATTCTCCCTCCTTGCATCCGAGCTCTATTTATTTGTCTTTCACTTGTGCAAGAGGAAGGTGCTTTGAGCTCTCTCTCTCTCTCTCTCTCTCTCTCTCCCTCTCTCTCTCTCACTCACTCACTCTCTCTCTCTCTCTCTCTCTCTCTCTCTCTCTCTCTCTCTCCCCCTCTGTGTGTGTGTGTGTGTATTGTGACATGAAGTTGGGGGTAATAAACTTCACGCATCTCTTCACTTCCTGCTACTTTCAAACTGACTGACAAAGATATTTATCATTGAGAATGGGAAATTAAAAAGAAGCTTTTATGCCAAGATACCACACCATACTTTCCTCCCTCATATGAGAATGAAGATGGTAACATCCCAAGTGATGTTGTAATCAAGCATAGGGAGAAGGATCAGCAGAGGCCATAATCTTAGCAAGCCGGTCTGCGCCAAAGAGAAGAGTGATATGTTGTTGAAAGAAGATCTTGCGGCTCACCATGACATGAATTGATATATATCGAGGAGTTTGAAGGGGTTGATTGGGTCAAATGGGTAGATTCTGAGGAAACATTGCACCTCATCTATAGACACCTTTACACTTAGCTCAAAACACTCTACAAACTATCATTAGACATAGAGGCCTACTATAATTCTTACCTATGGTATTTACAATAAGCCATTCCACTCATCCTCTCAATCCCATACAATATCATAGAAAATAGAAATAAGTGAGAGCCGCTAGGCTATCACTTGATACTCAAACTCTTGTCAAACATAGAGAAAAACAATACCAATGCCAAATTAAAAATATCAATTTTTGGCGTCACATCTTCCCCCCCAGCAGATCCTCTCTAATGATAGAGAGGGTCTGTTGGCCCTCAAGGTGGTCAAGCATAGAAGAATTTAAGGCAATACTCATTGGTGCATCCGGGTATCACCATGCCATTCGTGAACTTTTTGACTCGATATGGTCCCTCCCATCGATCGATAAACTTTTTGTCTAGCTGCTTGTCCAGACGGCTATCAAAATCTCATTACCAAATCTCCTTCTGCAATATCTTTCTTCTTGCATAATTTGGTGTCAAAACAGGCCTTGCGCCTTTTTTGAGAAGATTCAAAGTTTTGTAAGGCCTATAATCTGAATTCATCCAAGGCTTCTAGCTGTACCAAGCATTGAGCATAGACATGCTCCTATCCTTCTATTCTTGCAACAGCAGTGCGAAGACTATGTATCTCTAATTCAATGGGTAAAATGCCTTCTATTCCATACACTAGTTGGAATGGTGTAAACCCAATAGCTAGCTTGTGTGTGGTTCTATAAGCCCATAAAACTTCTGCCAAGTGCCTATCCCAATGCCTTTTCTTGGTGTCTACAAGCTTTCCCATTGAATTGCACAACAATCCATTTGTTTTCTCAGCCAAGCCATTACATTGGGGATAGTATGGTGTGGACATGCTATGATTTATCTTTAGCTTATGCACCAATCTTCAATTAGTTCATTTCTAAAATAGGTTCCTCCATCAGTGAGAATTTCCAAAGGACAATCAAAGCATGAACAAATTTGATCAAAGAGAAATTTTTCAACTGTGCTTGCCTTGCTATTGACTGTGGCCTTGGCCTCTGCCCACCAAGTCGCATAATCTGTGGCCACCAATAAATAATGCTTGCCTTGAGATGAGTGAGGGAGTGGTTCCACAAAGTCCAACCCCCACCTTTCAAATGGTCCATATGCTGGAATAGGCTTTAAGGGCCTAGGAATTAATTATCGCCTTCCAAACTTTTGGCATACTTCACAACTTCTACACCATTCATATACATCCTTATGGAGGCATGGCCAAAAGTAACATGCATTAAGAATTCTCCTAGCTATGCTTGCTGAAGCAAAATGACTAGAGCATTCATGACACATTTGTAGGATTCTCCTAGTCTCCATGGGATGAACCACCCAATGGAGCACCTTGTCTTTTCCTAATTTATAAAGAATGTCATCAACAATAGTATAGGGACAAACCTTCCTTTATATCATCAAAAACACATGCCTATGCTAGGCATAACATGCAATCAAGTATACCCGAGACCATTTAGTAAGGTGGGATGAATCCAATACCAAACGTACCTGGTGTCTCCACCAAAAAGATGTGACATGAAGTTGGGGTAATAAACTTCACGCACCTCTTCACTTCCTACTACTTTCAAACTGACTGACAAAGATATTTATCATTGAGAATGGGACATTAAAATAAAGTTTTTATGCCAAGATACCACACTATACTTTCCTCCCTCATATGAGAATGAAGATGGTAACATCCCAATTGATGTAATCAAGCATAGGGAGAAGGAAAGGATCAGCAGAGGCCATAATCTTAGCAAGCCGGTCTGTGCAAAAGAGAAGAGTGATATGTTGTTGAAAGAAGATCTTGCGGCTCAAAATGACATGAACTGATATATATTGAGGAGTTTTAAGGGGCTGATTGGGTCGAATGGGTAGATTCCGAGGAAACATTTTGCACCTTCTTCATAGACACCTTTACACTTAGCTCAAAACACTCTACAAACTATCATTAGACAAAGAGGCCTATAACTTTTAGTGAAGACATGATATCAGAGATTCAAACATAAAAAGAGATGCATCTTGAGATGGGCTTCGCATTGATATAAGTTTCGTTGAAAATAAATAGACGGTTGAAGAGATATGGATAGTTTACTGGAAGGGAGTAAAAACTGTCATGAAAACAGACTATTAGACATAGAGACTCATAACATTTTGCAGCAATATCTAATTAAAGATCTAAGCATATAAAGACATGCGCCTTAAAAAGAGCTTCATGCTGATATAAATTTCATTAAAATTGGACTATCGAGTGGAAAGTTATGAGCAAAACACTGACAAGGGGTCAAACTGTCATGAAAATTGCCCTCCACCCATGCTAATTTCGCTTGAGCAAACTGATCCCTCAAAACTCCACCTTCGTCAACGATCCACCCCTCATAGATTTTGCTCAGAAGAGGGGAAGAAGTTCGTATGGTGGCTCAGGAAATAAATGGACCATGTGTGCACAGTGAGCGGCCAAATAGAAAGAACTTTTAAGGCTTTGAAAGAAAGAAAAGGGAAGTGACACTCAAGAGAGAGAACCTGAAGTGACCCTCATTACCAAAAAATGAGAATCCACTACAATGCAGCTCAAAACACTGTAAACACAAGGGAGAAGAAGAGTTTTCATACATACAAGAGGGAGCAGAAGCTCCAAGGCTACTCATAGAGAGAGAATAAACTAGAGAGAGATGGACTCAAGAGTCTACATAAGAGAATATCTACAAGAGGGAGAGAAGGCTCATGGAAGAGGCTTGGGGAGACTAGAGCTACAGCAACATGAGGCCTAATGGTGGAAGAGATTGATGAACAAGGGAGAGGAGGGCTCCTTTTATAGAGATTTTGTTACCCTCCTTCACCCATTTACAATTGCTGCCTGTAGATTCCTTTTTCCCCATCAATCACCTAAGCACGTATGTCACCATCCATGTCCTTTTTGGCTACTCTTGCCATGTGTCCCATCAAAAGATGCTCAAGACTCTTAAAATATTGAGAAAGTCAAGAGTCTCCCCACATGGAGCCCATAGGGACCCTCTCTTTTCCACATGTCCACATCCTCCTTATTCCACATAGGAATTCTAGAAGGATTCCTCTTGACTTCACACTCCACATGCCTTCCACACGCTTGGCATGTGGCCTCTCTTATATTATTGGAACACATGGACATGAGCCCACCTCTTTATATGACTCACTCTTTTGATTTTCTAAAAACTCCATAATATCCCATACACAAATAACTCTCACCCCATACCAAGGTATTTACAATTCATACCTATGGTATTTACAATGAGCCATTCCACTCATCCTCTCAATCCCATACAATATCATAGAAAATAGAAATAAGTGAGAGCCGCTAGGCTATCACTTGATACTCAAACTCTTATCAAATATAGAGAAAAACAATACCAATGCCAAATTAAAAATATCAATTTTTGGCATCATAGTATCCATTTTGGTGAGTTTGTTACTGGTCTTGTGTCTAACGTGTCCATCAAATCTTTGATATTGATTCAAATAGTTCCATCAAATTCCTTCCACAATGTTGGTCTATTCACATTCATGGAAAGCATGCTATTGTTTGTGCTGATTCTGCAATTCTAGTAATGCCCTCTGCTCGGCCAGCTGTTTGAAGACAAGAAACATGGTTGTGGGTTTAGTTCTTGTCAGGTGTCTTGATTGATGCTCTTAAGCAACTGTAGCCTACACACACTCTCTCTCTCATGCTCTTCAGTTGTTTTATTTCACTGTAAACACGTTGTTATACAATCTGTTTAGTGATCCTCTTGCTCAGTTGTTATTGTGTTGCACTGTTCAAACATACTTTCTTTAACATGGAGGGCACACAGATGATTTCAAGAAGCCACAATGATTTGTGCAGATGCTCCATCCCTTCATCCTCAATGTGCACCCATTGTGCTCGAGACCAGGCATAGTTATAAGGGAATATGAGGCAAGAAGAAAAAGGGAACAATGCAACAAAGCAAGGCTTCAAGAGTCCAATCTCAGTACTAATGAAAGTAAGAGGAAAAAAGCTTGTCATGATGTGGCAATGTTTTTTGCTCAACAGACAGCTAGAATGGATAGTGGAGCAAAGAGAGATATATTGGATAGATTACACGCACATCATGCCTCGAGAGTAGCTCAACTACAAGAAACATGAATCTAGTGTTCAAGCAGCTCTCCTATGTGGTGTTCGCAATACCCTCGAAACAATGAAGCAACCAAAGTCATTAGATGAACTATTTTTCAAAAGGTCTAGTTTGATGAAGTTAGTGAATGATGGGACAGAAGGGGCTCTCAATCTAAACATTTCAGTAACTTCAAGAGTTTTAAACATTCATAGAAGGAATTTTTATGCATCCAAATCTAGACTCCTTTTAAAGGAGGATGAAAATCTCCTCTTGTCCACTTGCCGATGCCAAGCACGTAGTAGCATCATCACCCAAGAAGTGAAGGACTTGGTGTTCTCCTTTTGGTTAATGCAAACTCGTGTGTCACCCAATAAGAAGGATGTATGCCATAAACAGATATGGAGAAAGTCTTATATAAAACACCCTATTCATCTTCTTGATACTCCCCAAGTGAGTGTTGTATCAAGATCCTTATCATCTAGATCCACCCGGCTCACAGTGCTTGGCGGTGCAATATATTGCCTGTTAGACTTATGTATTGCTTGTTCATTCTCTTCATATGATATACTACTTGTTAGTGCCACATTTGCTTGTTAGTGGTACTTATTGTGATAGAGTACTTGCTAAGTATGCTAGTTATGGCATATTCATACTTATTACTGCTACTTAGTAGGAGACATTGCTTGTTAGTGCTACTAATTGCTTGTTGTGGTTAGTCTAGTTACTATGACATAGCACTTCATAGTGCTGATTAGTGCTTCAAGTACTACTTGTTTATTACAACACTATAGTTCCTATTATTGCTTAATAGTGGTTATTAGTGCTTGTTAATACTTGCTAATGCCACATATTGTTGAGAGTTCACACTCAACATCATGTGATCATGTGTGCATAGCACCATCATGTGATCATATGTGCATAGCACTAACCTTATAGAGTGCTATAAAGGAAAGGGTTAGATCCGCTAACCCTAACCCTAAAAGGGTTTGTATATATTCTATTTTTCCAACTAATTCTAGTGTACAGTTAGTCATTTGTGGTGTGCTCTCTAGCTGTGCCCTCTCTCCTCATCTCCACTCTTCTCCTCTCCCCTCTTCATATTTTGTCATGGTATCAGAGCTTCCTTGTCTTCCGCTGAGACATTGAGATTCTTGAGAGTGCGAGAGAGATTGTGAGATTGAGAGTTCTCTTGAGTGTTCTCCGTGAGAGTCCACTTCCGGTAAGAGACCACCTTTCATTTCTTTGATAGAAATTTCTGTTCATTGAGAGAGATTTCCGTCTATGTGAGATTGAGTGATTCCTTATATTGTTCTTCGATTTCACTTGAGGGAGAGAGATCCTTTGTGAGAAAGATAGGGAGAGTTCTTTATAATCCATTGAGAGAAATAGAGGTGGTAGATTGAGGGCTCCTCGGCCTTGTCCTTCCACTCAGACATCGTCTTCATACGGTCTTCAAGGCCTCTCAAGGAGACTTCTACATCAAGCTCTTCTAAGGGATCCTGGCTCTCGGCTCCCAGCTCCTTCAACAGCCTCATAGCTGGCTCTAGTATTCCGACTCCTGACGACCCAACTCTTAGTAGCACAAGTAGCACTACAGCCACGACCATTTGCAACTCTCGGATCCCAGCTTCAGCCAAGCCAAGCGCATGCAAGTTCTCGTGAGCTCCTAACCGCCACCAACGACCTGAGGCTTCAAGCAGCGAAGACCTTCTGCCTAGCTTCTCCAAAGAGTTAGCACCGCTTCTCCACAGCTTCTCTGTACAACTGATGGGCGACCACAGCGAGACATCAAACGTAACGTAGTTGCTCCACCGATGGACTCTACTCCTCGCAAGCACAAAAGCTCTCCCACCAGCGGCTCCTATGCAACACTCCAGCAAATAGCATGCAAAGACTCCAACGCAGCGCCAACGAGTCCCTCGTAAGCCATCTATAGCCTCCTACGAGAAGGCTGCGCCAAGCTTCTGACAACACCAAGCACCTCCTTTCACAAGCCTCACAGCCGACTCAAGGCACCCCTGCAGCAGCGAAGCCCAAGCCTCCTGCAGTTTAGCCTTTTCTCTGAAGCCCAATGCCTTCATAAGTCAGCCGCACCGCCGACTATAGCCTCCTACAGCCTCAAAGGCCACAGAGCGCACGGCCAAATCTAAGGCCATCGCGACGAGCCTCCAGTGATTTAAGGCCATCGCCTCTCCATCGCTCACAAAGCACAAGCTCAATTGCATGACCGACCATGCTCTCGGTCCTTCTCCACTGCACACTACTCGAACGCCACCCGCGACCTGCAGCACCGACGGACTCCCGATGGCCATCGACTTGCAACAAGGCTCCTCCACTCAAGTCTGCAAGAAGCACAGCCTCAACGGATGACAACCCTTCAAGCCCTTGTGGCGGGCAACAACTCCTTGAGCTTCATCTCCATCCTCCGGCGACGACTCGACGGAATTTTTTTAAACAGATGGAATCTTCGATAGATTCCGGTAGTGGTATAATCCGACACGTGGTAGATTTTGATCTCCACGAAGGAGACACGTGGAGGATAGCTTATCATCAGGTCAAGGCCACCACATCCAAAGGCTTGATCACAGTTGTGACACGTGGCAGATCCGGGTTAGGTTAGTGGACCCTAGGTTTGTTCTTTGGTTAAAATTTTGCCATGTGGCAATCCTTATCTGCCACCTAAGCAGTGCCACATCATCACTGATTGCCACGTCGCCTGTCACATCATCATAGCCACATCACCAGGCCACATCACCAAGCCACGTCTTCAGGCCACATCATCAAGCCACGTCATCAGTGCCACATCACTAGGACACGTCGTCAGTGCCACGTCAGCATTGCCACATCACCTTGCTGACATCATATGTGCCACCTCAGCAGTCCAGTCAGCACTGACCCTCTGCAGGCACAATCCCTTGTCGGGCACACTGCATGTGCACACTCCTGCCACCTCAGCACAGAGCTTCACTGGCACACCTCTTACTAAGCACAGTGCCACATCATCACTGCATGTGACTCACAGTGACACATCATCATTGAGCACCATTTGCACTCCTTTTGCCCCTCCACCTAGATCAAGTCATATCTCTTGATCCAGGAAGAATTTGAGGGTGCTCCAAAAAGAAAAGTCGCTCGTTTTTTCGTGCTCTACGCGCTCATTACATCACGCGCACATTTCGGCGCAAGTTACACTCACATTTGAGCCTCGCCGACAAAACCACTTCCTTCATGCACATTTGCCTCTACATCGACGCATCTGACCCAGCACTTAAAAAGAACAAAAGAAAAGGAATTATTTGCTGCTCTTTCATCGATCGACGGTTAGTTTAGATCTAGATCAGAGTAGACTAGATCGCCATAGAGGGGACGCTTTGAATTCCCTAAGTTGGCAATCTAAGCCATGCCCGAAATTCCTGACTAGTACCTACTCGGAGTCAGTCCATATGCTCACATCCGATTTCACATCATTACATTACCTGAAACCTTACGTTCATCAGTTCAATGAGCAGACTTTAGAGTTCAGAGGCATTGCAGATTGATTCAGTGGGTAGATATCATTTGATTTCACACACACATGCCACCATTGTAAAGCCTATTCGGCTATCTCACGGCATCGGGCACATCATTTTTTAGCCTTGTAAAGCCTCTTGGCTATTCCCGGCATCATTGCCACAAGCCTTGTAACACAGATCAGATCTTATATACTACAGTTCTATCTTCACCGACGGTACAGAGATTTCACTTGGCATCTTCAGTGTATTTGTAGTTGATTCATACAGAGTTTTTTTCAGGACACTTTTGAGTACATTGTTTGCACCATGTCGACTAGCAACCTCAATCTGGAGGCATCTGCTAAGTTAGACAACTCCAATTACGGTACATGGAAATACCGAATGGAGACCATTCTTGTGCTTCAGGACAAATGGGAGTATGTTGATGGATCTATACCTAGACCATTGGCCGATCCAGCCACCAGTAGCTCTACTCCATCTATTGTCACAGCACCAACAACGGGATCTACATCGGGATCTACATCTACACAAACAGTTTTCGCACTAGTAGCACATCTTGCCATTGCCCGAGCTCAAGCAGAATGGGATAAGAAAGACAAGTATGCCTATCACCTGATCAAGCCACCTGATCAAGCAGAATGTGTAAGATGTCATGCTAGGACAGCTCAACACAGTCAAGACATCAAAAGAAGCATGGGATATGTTCGTAGCTCTCTACGAGTCCAAGAACACATCCAGGATTCTCACCCTGAGAAACCAGATCAACCAGAGTTTCCGCAATAGCAATGAAACTGGTCATGCTTATGTACTCCGCATCAAAGACTACAACAATCAACTTGCAGCAGTAGTAGAGACTATGAATCCCACAAAAATGGTTCAAGTAATCCTGAATGGACTAGGAGAAGGATATGAGAATCTAGTCCAGAGTATTGCCATCCCAACGGCAAATTCCAACACTGAAAGAACTTCAGTCAGTTCTACTCGGTGAAGAACTCAGGACTCAAGCCATTCAAGCACATAAAGGTCATTCTAATGATCAGGCATTCACAGCTTCAGACAGAAGCAGAAGCAAAGGCAGAAACAGAGGTAGATCATATCAGAAAAGTGGTCATCATCAATAAAGTCAAAATCAGCATCAGCATCAGCATCATCCTCAGCAACATCAGAATCCACAAAGAGGAAATCATTCCAACCGAGGAAGATTTCAAGGACGAGGGAATGCATCCACCAATGTGTCAAACGTTCAATGCAACTATTGTCACAAGTTTGGACACTATGAAAGAGATTGCCGCAAGAAGCAGTATGACCAAGGCGGTCAATCCAGTATGACCAAGGCAGTAATCGAGGGAATTCCCGAGGAAGAGGAAATCATCGTGGTGGACATTCTAGTCATAGTCATTTTGCAAATGAACATGGAAATATGTTTCTTGCAAGTGAGGAATTGCATCAGACTAATACAATGCACCTAGACACTGATTTCAATCCCAAAGAGGATTTCAGTTATCAAGTCGACCAAGTGGAATAGGATCCTTGGTACATCGACAGCGGTGTATCATCTCATATGACAAATCATCAGGAATGGTTCACAGAAATGAAGCCATTAGAAGGTCAAAAGAATGTCATCTACACAGCCGACAATACACCGAATTCGGTTCAAGGGACAGGTGTTATCCCTATGAACAATTTCACTGGTACAAAAGGATTAGTCAAAGATATGCTCTATGTTCCGAAGCTCAGCAAGAACCTTTTGTCAGTAGGTCAAATGACGGAACACAACTACAAAGTCATCTTCGATGGTGATGAATGCACTATCAGAGACAAATCCAAAAGAGGTCAGCTAGTAGCAAAAGGTGTCAAGGAAGGACGCTTATACAGGATGCTAGCTACAGTACCAGATAAGCATGCCATGTTAGCTCAAATGCAACAGATGCCACTATCTGCAAAATGGCACAAGAGATATGGTCATGTCAACTTCAAGTACTTGTTAGAACTCCGGAATCAGAATATGGCAATTGGGATTCCGAAGCTACAGTTTCTTGGAAAGGTTTGTGAAGCATGCTGCTTCGGCAAACAAAAGCGAACCAACTTTGTCAGAAGTACCTCTCGTGCACGAGGTATTCTTGATTTGATTCATCTAGATGTATGGGGTTATGCCCAGACCCGCAGCATCAATGGTTCACTTTATTACTTGACCTTCATCGACGACTATAGCAGATATTGTTGGGTCTACTTTCTGAAAGAGAAATCTGAAGTGTTTGCCAGATTTCAAGAATTCAAAGCCATGGTAGCCAACCAAATAGGCAGAAAGATCAAGGTCATGAGATCAGACAGAGGAGGTGAATACATGTCTTCAGCATTCATGAATTTTTGCAAAAATCACGGCATTCGAAGACAATTCACATGTGCAGATACTCCTCAGCAAAATGCAAGAGCTGAAAGGAAGAATGGGACTTTAGCAGACAGTGCTAGAGCAATGCTTAATGAAAAGCATCTTCTGAATCAGTATTGGGCAGAAGCAATAGCTACAGCTAACTATTTGCTTAATCGGCTTCCTACCGAACCGATACAAGGTATGACTCCTTATGAAGCATTCACTAGACACAAGCCACGCATTGGGCATCTCCGCATATTTGGTTGCATAGCATATGCCCACATACATGATGATCATCGCAGGAAATTGGATGCGAAGTCACGCAAATGCATCATGGTTGACTACAGTGAAGAAAGCAAAGCATACAAATTGTATGATCCCATCAACCGCAAAGTCATTATCTCCAAAGATGTAATCTTCGATGAGGAATTAGAATGGAAAACCTCACCTACACAGGAGATAGAAGCATCGACTTCATAGTCACCTACAGAACAGGTTGATGAAGAAGAGCAAGAATTGCCACCAACACCCCAAGCAATGCCACAGCAGCTCAGACGGTCTACTAGGGAAAGCAGACCGCCAGCCAGATTGACATATGCTCAGAAAGGCAAAGCAATTCAGGTGGAAACCACCAACAATGCTCTTATGACTACCATCATGGCTACAGAAGAGCCAGTGCACTTCGAAGACGCAGTAGACAAGCCAGAATGGCAAACTGCTATGAATGAAGAAATGGATGCTTTGTATAAAAATAACACTTGGGAATTATGCGACCTTCCACCAGGAAAGAAGGCCATAGCCAACAAATGGGTATACAAAGTCAAGTACAATCCAGATGGCAGTATTCAGAGATACAAACCCAGATTAGTTGCAAAAGGATTTGCACAACAATATGGCCAAGATTATGATGAGACTTATGCTCCAGTAGCAAAGATGGATTCCATACGGTTCTTGATATCACTAGCGACACTCAATAAATGGAATGTGTATCAGCTCGATGTCAAGAATGCATTTCTCAATGGTTATCTAGACGAGGAAGTCTACATGCAACAACCAACCGGTTATGTTAAACCAGGAAAGGAGAACAAGGTTTGCCATCTCAAGAAAAGTCTCTACAGCTTAAAGCAAGCACCCAAAAGTTGGTACAACAGAATTGACAAATATTTTGCTGATCTGGGATACGTGAAGTCCAATGCAGATCATACTCTCTACTACAAAGTTCAAGGGGAAGATATTACTATTGCACTTTTGTATGTAGATGATCTGATTGTGACAGGAAGCAAGGATAGCTTCATCATAAAATTAAAACAAGACTTAGCTGCAGAGTTCGACATGAAAGATCTTGGACTTATGCACTATTGTCTTGGAATTGAGTTCTGGAGAGATTCAGATAGCACATTCATGAGTCAACTCAAGTATGTTGACAGTCTCCTGAAGAAGTTTCATATGGCAGATTGCAAGATTGTAGCCACTCCCATGGAACAGAGTTTGAAACTTACTAAAGATTCAGAAAAGCCTACAGTCAATGACAAATACTACAGGCAACTCATTGGATCTCTTATATATCTGACAATCACACGGCCAGATATTTGTTATGCAGTAAGCTCACTAGCACAGTTTATGGCAAATCCAAAACAGTCTCACTGGAATGCAGCCAAAAGAGTCTTGAGATACATCAGAGGTACAAGACAATTTGGGATAGAATACAGAGGAAGTCATCCACGGTTGCATGGATACTGTGACAGTGACTATGCTGGAGATCATGAGACCTGGAGATCGACACAGGGATATGCATTTTTCCTTGGTCAAGGTGCTATATCATGGTTGTCAAACAAACAGCCAACTGTTTCTTTGTCTTCTACTGAAGCAGAATATAGAGCACTCACTACAGGTGCATGTGAGGCTATATGGCTCAGAAGACTATTGTCAGAAACAGATTACTTTGATGAGTCAAAGCCAACAACAATATACTGTGATAATCAATCGGCTCAAGCATTGGCCAAAAATCTAGTATATCACTCCAGGACAAAGCACATTGATGTCAGAGAGCACTTCATCAGAGAAAGAGTGTTACTTGGTGACATCACACTGTAGCATTGTGATAGCAAAGAAAATGTTGCAGACATCTTTACCAAACCACTCCGTAAAGAGCTATTCGAGAAACACCTACTAGCTCTTGGTTTGATGTAGAGGAAGGACATTCCCATTAAAGGGGTGTGATGGAATGTAATGCTCAGTCCTTCTTCGATTCCCCAGAATCATCATCTTGAGGGAAGGCCTACTTTATGATGTTGATCTTGAGGGAAGGTGTTGAGAGTTCATGCTCAACATCATGTGATCATGTGTGCATAGCACCATCACGTGATCATATGTGCATAGCACTAACCTTATAGAGTGCTATAAAGGAAAGGGTTAGATCCCCTAACCCTAACCCTAAAAGGGTTTGTATATATTCTATTTTTTCAACTAATTCTAGTGTACATAGCACCATCACGTGATCATGTGTGCATAGCACCATCACGTGATCATATGTGCATAGCACTAACCTTATAGAGTGCTATAAAGGAAAGGGTTAGATACCCTAACCCTAACTCTAAAAGGGTTTGTATATATTCTATTTTTTCAACTAATTCTGGTGTGCTCTCTAGCTGTGCCCTCTCTCCTCATCTCCACTCTTCTCCTCTCTCCTCTTCATATTTTGTCACATATAAGTTTTTGGTGCTTGGTAGTGCTTGTTTGTGCTACATATTTCATGTTACTTCTACTTACTATCACATAGTGCTTGTTAGTGCCTGCTAGTTCAGTAACTTGCTAATTAGTACCTATTAATACTTGTTGGTGCTAAATAGTGCTTGTTAGTTCAGTAACCTACTAATTAGTACTTGTTAATACTTGTTGGTGTCAATTAGTACTTGTTAACACTTGTTAATGCCTTGTTAGTTCAGTAAATTGCTCCTTAGTACTTGTTAGTGGTTGTTAGTGCATGTTTGTTTAGTAATTAGTACTACCTAATGACATGCTATTTCATGCTTGTTAGTTTAATGCTATCTAGTGTTGCTTGTTTTTGCCTGTTAGTGCCTGATAATGACTTTTAGTTCCTATTAGTGCCAATTAGTGTTGCTTGCTAGTATTGCTTGTTATTGCCCCACTTAGTGCTTGTTAGTGCCTATTAGGGCTTATTAGTCCATGTTAGTGCTTGTTAGTTCCTGTTAGTTCAAAAACCTGCTAATTAGTACCTATTAGTGCCTATTAATACTTGTTGTTGCTTGTTATTGCCCCACTTAGTGCTTGTTAGTGCTGGTTAGTTTAGTAACTTGCTAATTAGTACTACTTAATGACATGCTATTTCATGCTTGTTAGTTTAATGCTATCTAGTGTTGCTTGTTTTTGCCTGTTAGTGCATGTTAGTACCTGATAATGCCTATTAGTGTTGCTTGTTATTGCCCCACTTAGTGCTTGTTAGTGCCTGTTAGTGCTTATTAGTTCCTATTACTTCAAAAACCTGCTAATTAGTACCTGTTGATGCTTGTTAATACTTGTCGATGCTTAATCCTAATCTCATCACTTTTCTAGATAAAATTTGTGATCACATTGGATGTTTTCATGTGCAGGTTGAGTTATTTATAGAGTTCAGGAAAAATTATCCAAACATCACAATGCAACAATGCTCATTTGAACGATTAAAACCATTTTTTGTCTGTAAATTGAAGGACAAATATACATGTTGCTGCTTTTGACATGTCCAAATGGCCTTCTTAAAAGACTCCATCAATATCATGCGTTATCCCAACACCAGTCTGCATGGAGTGCATTGTTATTGCAATTGTGAATAAGTGCAAGGGACAATACTAGAGTTGTTTGTAAAGCTTCTAATCATACTTACACTAGCGTTATGTGCTTTTGGGAAAGTGTGTTGTGTCAGAAGCCTTGAGGAAGCATGTACCATCACTTGGAATACCTCATGGGAGAATGTACTAGTTGTGGGCCAAAAAAATTTCTAGGCTGACTCTACCCACCATGTTTCCGTTAAGGTTTATCTAGATGCAATTGTTGGAAAATAGGGGGAGAAAAAAAGAAAAAAGGTGCTCACATCCAAGAAAATGGCCTACAATGCCTTATTACGAATGTCTCGGGATTGCATGAAGGAGTTCATTAAGCACAACTTCATATACAAGTGGCAAGCTGAACAATTTTAAGAGTGTCTACAAAGGTTTCCTAAAGATGTTATGGTGTCTATGGTGGATTTTGCAAAAACTTACACCTTTAAGGAACAAAATGAGATACAATCTATGCACTGGCACTCAGACCAAGTCACTATTCTTGTTCAAATAACATATGTTTGGACAAGAGGTGAGGTTCAAAAAACTATCCATTTCTGCATATCTGATGACAAGGTGCATAATACTCTATTTGTTCAACATTGTTTTTTGCCACATCACAATTGGTTGGTAGGACAAGATTTAGCACTAAAGCAGCATTGGGTTTGGTCAAATGGTGCATCTTCCTAGTTTAAAGCAAGACGGCCTGCCCGCCGCCCGACTCCCATTGCAGCAATACATGGCATGACGCCAAAGGAGATGTATACTGGTAGGAAACCAAACATTTCTCATTTGAAAATTTTTGGTTGCATTGCCTATGTTCATGTGCTAGATGAGTTGAGGTCCAAGTTGGATCCAAAAGCTGAGAAGTGCATCTTTATTGGTTATTCTTTGTAGCAGAAAGGGTATAGATGCTATAACCCTTCTACTCGTAAGTTTACAGTGAGCAGAGATGTTGTTTTTTATGAGATGAGCAGCTAGTATAAACCAGTAAATATGATGATTGATGTAGATGCACAAAATGGTAATGCTACACAGAATTCAATGCAGCAGTCACAAAATATCAGTGGACCTGTAGTGTCCTCTAGCAGTGGTTCACATACTTCGCCATAGACAGGCAGATTGAGATCAAGAGAATCTCCCCAAAGCAATGTAGATAGTGGTACGCAGGTATCACGAAAAGGAAAAGAGAAGGTAGATCAGCCCATGTTTGATGTGAATGCAGGTCACTCTTATGTGGATGGTGAATCCAGTGGCTCAGAACAGAGCATTGATGATGATTTGGGTATTCCTTCTGTTGTTACACCTGGAGTAAGGAAGACCAGGGATGTTTTGAGAACACCTGGAAGTGAGCCTATTTTGCGCAGGTCTACCAGAGCTAGGTATCCTGTGGATAGGCTGAAATATGATGGATTTACAGCCATACACTATGCCTATATGGTCAAAGTGATACAGGAACCAGAACCCACTTCTTTTGAGCAAGCCATGGGAAATGAAAAATGGGAGAAAGCCATGGATGAAGAAATGGATGCCTTGGAAGCAATTGCTACATGGGAATTGGTGCCTTTGCGTAAAAACAAGAATGCAATTGGCTGTAAGTGGGTTTATAAGATCAAGCACAATGCAGATGGTTTTGTGAACAGATACAAGGCAAGATTAGTTGTCAAGGGGTATGCACAGACATATGCCATTGATTATGAAGAAACATTCAGTTCGGTTGCAAGGATGGCAACTGTAAGAGCAGTCATTGCTATGGCTGCATCAAAGGGATGGTCTTTACATCAGATGGATGTAAAGAATGCCTTCTTGCATGGTGATTTGCAAGAAGAGGTCTTTATGGAGCAGCCAGCAAGTTATGTTCATGCTATTCATCCTGAGTTTGTTTGCAGGTTGAAGAAAGCCTTGTATGGCTTGAAGCAAGCACCTAGAGCATGGTCTGACAAGATAGGACAGTATCTTGCCACTATTGGCTTTCATATTTCCAAGGCAGATTTCTCACTCTATGTGAGAAAAATAGAGAAAGGGATTATGCTGCTTGTCATTTATGTTGATGATTTGATCATCACAGGTGATAGTGATGAAGATATCCTTCATGTGACAATGCTATTGAAGCAGAAGTTTGAGAGGAAGGATTTGGGAGAGCTGCATTAGTTCTTGGGGATTGAGGTGATTAGATCACCAAGTGGGATACAGCTCTTGTAGAGGCAGTATGGATTGGACATGCTGTCCAAATATGGGATGATAGGCTGTAAGCCTATTTCAGTTCCTTTGGAGCAGAATGTGAAGCTGAGCACAGATGCAGGTGAGCTTCTGGAAGACCCTACTATGTACAGACGCATAGTAGGAATTTTGATTTATATGACTATTACCAAGCCAGATTTAAGCTATACTGTTGGATTGGTAAGTCAGTATATGCAGGCTCCAAGGAAACCGCATTTGGATGCGGCTAGATGCATACTCAGGTATGTGAAGTCCACATTGCAGTAAGGACTATTTTATGAGGCTGGGGTTCAAATACAGTTGCATGGATACACTGATGCTAATTGGACTGGTAGTATTTCTAATAGAAGATCTACCAGTGGATATGTGTTCTCTTTTGAGAGTGCTGCAGTCACCTGGAGTAGCAAGAAACAGCCTACAGTTGCCTTGTCGAGCACAGAGGCTGAGTACAGGGGTGCAGCAATGGCTGCATGTGAGGTAGCTTGGTTGCACCGACTTGTTAGCTACAGATGCGGTTGGTACACTGCCCACGAATAATAGCTGGATGATAGCTATCCTTATCTACTCTAGTTTGTGGCTCAGTTAGTATGCCACCTTAGTTAGTTGAGTTTGGTTTGAGACCCACATATAGGATTCCTCTATTTCTTTGTATGAGAGTTCTTTTGGCTTTCACAACTAAGAAGAGGAAAACTGTTTTCAGCCTCCACCTATGTGTGTATTCCCTCATTGTGTATGTGAGAAAGCCGCAAGTGAGACTCCTTCCCTCTCTCCCACTATCTTCACATTAGTGAGCTTACTGTATAACAAATATCTAGCCATGTGATAGTCAGATATATAAGAGATCCAATGAGCTACCTCTAGTATCTATCATTGATGGTAGGCTTTTTTGAATCTTTAGAAAGTTTCAAACTCTGTTCCATGGGAGTTGCTACAATCTTGCAATCTGTCATATGAAACTTCTTCAGGAGACTATCAACATACTTGAGCTGACTCATAAATGTGCTATCTAAATCTCTCCAGAACTCAATTCCAAGACAATAGTGCATAAGTCTAAGATCTTTCATGTCAAACTCTGTGCAGATAAGTCTTGTTTTAGTCTTCTGATGAAGCTACCATTGCTTCCAGTCAAATCAAATCATCTACGTACAAAAGTGTAATAGTAATGTCTTCCCCTTGAACTTTGTAGTAGAGAGTATGATCTGCATTGGATTTCATGTATCCCAGATGAGCAAAATACTTGTCGATTCTACTGTACCAACTTCTGGGTGCTTGCTTTAAGCCATAGACACTTTTCTTGAGATGGCAAACCTTATTCTCCTTTCCAACAAAAAAAGTAAAGCCACTAAAGAAGTGTTCAATAGATGCAAAGTCCCAAAATGGCAGTGGTACCTTGAGAAGTGGTAGATAATATAAGAAGATCCATCTATTTGTGAGATGGTACTACAACATTCAAAGATGTAGGTGCAATGACCAGAATGACAAAAGATGGAGTTAATATGGAAAGTGATAAAGCCGTGTTTGTTAAAATGTGATTTACAGTGTATCACCTATCACCTCTTTCCTATGAAGATCCAAGACACACAAAGGGAAAAAAAAAATCAATGGTGGATAAATCGGAGTGGAATGTTGTTTTGATGAAAAAGAAGATTAGGGTGGTTCTGCACCCACCAAAACTTGTGTGGCTCTCTATCTCTCTCTCTCCTGGAAGGAAGAAAAATGTTCGAGGTAATAAATAGGAGTGAAACTTTCTGACTGAAAACACCAAAGAGAGGGCTTGCTGCTCCATTTCTTCATACCTTGTTTCCACCTCTGTAAGCTATCGGCTGGCATAATAGATGGGTTGCATTCTACTTGCCTCTCCTTTTTGTAGCAATACAACACCAATTGAATGCAAAGATACACTTGGATTTACATAAAAGTCTTTAGGGGCCTTCAATATTGGGCCCTTACTCATGGCCTCCTAAGTTGTTGAAAAGAATCTTGTTGCTGCACACCCCATTGGAAAGAAACTCCTTTTCTTGTCAACAAGTTCATGGGATGCACTATCTTTGTGAAATCATCACAAAAGCATTGATAATACTTGCTTTTTCCTAGGATTCTGCGAACACCAGTGACACTCTCAGGACTTGGCAATGCCACGATTGCTTGAACCTTGTCAAGATCCATTTGCAGGCCTTCTTCAGACACAATATGCCCCAACAAGGCTACTTTTGTTTGAGCCAAATGACACTTGCTAGTATTTAGACACCCTTTTGCTTTATCAATCCTAGGCTAAGGCCATCTTTCACTTCTCCATGTGATCTATGCATCGAGAATAAATGCAAAAATCATCCAGAAACACCCTTATGAACTTTCCCAAGCAAGGCTCAAGCACTTGACTCATGAACCTTTGAAATGTAGTTGGTGCATTGGTTGACCCAAAAGGCATCACTCTGTAAGCAAAAACTCCCCAAGGTGTGACAAATGATGTTTTCTTTTGATCTTCCTCCCAAATACGAATTTGAAAGTACCCAAGATACCCATCACATACAGAATACATCTCATGCCCTGCTACTCGGTGTAGTATTTCATCTTGGAATGGCAAAGGAAAATGATCCCTCTTAGTGCGTGCATTCAAAGGATGAAATTCCACACAAACCCTCCACTTATTTCCTTTCTTTGGTGTGACAACTACAGGAGATGTCCATTCTAAATCATCAACAGGAAAGATGAATCCCACCTCAAGTATTTGTGTTATCTCTTTCTTCAGTGCCTCATCACCCCCAATCGCCTTAAGAGTTGCACAACTGGCTTGCTTTCTGGCTTGCTTAATCTTGTGCTCCATAAGAGAGACTGGTCGAACTTGTGAATAGCTTGTTGTTTTGTAAAGAGACATGGAAAATCATCTAACATATCCAAGTATTAGAGCTTCTCACTACATGATAGAGAATTACCAAGAAGCTCTTCATTGCGTTGGCATCATTTAGTGTGCTCCACGTCCTCCACATGAAGTGTCTCTACAGGATCTTCTTGTACCACCACCTTATTCCCTCCTGACTCATCTCGATCGGCACCAAGACAAAGACCAAAGGCCACTCCTTCCACCTCATTCTCTGAGCTGGACTCCTTGAAGCTACACCCTATCTCTTCTTCTTCATCGGTAAAGTTAGAGCTTGAACTCTTTGATGTTAAAGACTCCTCCGTGACAACTTCCTTTTTGCGGCTTCTGATGTTGTAGTGCACCTTCTTATCATTTCCCTGCAAAATCAATTCTCTAGTATCCCACTTTTGAATAGCCTTCACCTTGCGTAGCCAGGGCCTTCCCAAAATAAATGGATAGGCACGTGCATCTGGCTTAAAAGGGATCACCTGAAAAGTAGTCGGCACAAAAATTCCACATATATCCACTTCTAAATTTTTCATAACTCCCAAGGTCTTCACCCTAGTGTTGTCAGCCAATTTGATGCAATAAGGAGAGGTAGTACTAGATTATTTTAAATTAGCATCTATCATGGTCTTCTCACTCATGACATTAATCGATGCACCTCCATCAATGTAGCACATTAGAAATCACTTGATCATCAATGATCACATCAACCATAGGTACATCATCAGCAACATCTATATCTACCTTTTGAACAATAGGAATAGCACTTTTCTTCTTTTTCTTCTTTGACACTCTTGTGCTTACTAGCTTTCCCAATTCCTTCCATAGTTTTGGAGACAAAGCAAGTAATTGACCAAAGGTGATATGAGCTTCCTTTTCTTTAAGGTCGAACAACAAGTCATAGCTTCCAATTACTTATCCTAAAGGAAAGTCTGATTGACTAATTCTCCTTCTAGATGCCTTCTTTTTCTTACTACAGTGTTCCTCTTCTTGATGTTCCTCATGTACTTCTTCCTTGCTTTCTTCTTCTTCTTTTGCTTTACCATGCCCCCGTTTTGCCATCATTACCACTCTTTCCTCATCCCTTGAAGAAGCTTCTAACAAGGATACTTGTTTTTCTTCTTTCTTTCTCAATCTAGGACACTCAGGGCGATAGTGACCTGTTTTATTACATTCATAGCAAGTGACCCCACTCCTATCTTAAGGCCTATCCTCACTCTTTGGTGCTCTACGTTGCCGTTCATTAACCAAATGCAATTTCAAATCAGCAAACTCTGCCACCATCAATCGGGAGATATTATGGTCTAACTCAGAGGACCTTGGTACCTGAGGAGTGCCCATTACCTCCACCTTAGAAGTTGAAGTTGTTGAAGACAGAAAAGAGGATTCGATCTTTAGAGAAGCTTCTTTCTTGGTTGCAATGCAAAGTGCCTCCACGTATGTTGTTGGATCTTTACTCATTACTTTTGAGCAAAGACGAGGCTCCAAAGCCATAACAAATTTGCTCATCTTCAAGTGCTCCATCCTTGCGAGGCTTTGAGAGGCCGATGATGCAGATGCCACAGCTCGCAAAGCTGCCCTTTCATACTTTGTCCATAAAATTTCATATTGGATTGCCAACATAGAGACCATCTCACCCTCTCCTTGATAGAACGGGTCCAATGGCAACATCAAAGCATTTGGCGACTCCATTGCCTCAAATCTCTTCTTCATTGTAGCCACCACTTGGTCCCAGTCCTCCTTGGTAGAGTCCGCCAAGGCCTCATGCCAACTCGAGGCTACACCTTCGAGAAAATTGGGAAAAATCTTTGCCCGATCCTTCATGGACCATCCAGAAAGCTGGCATCCTCGAACAAAATCCCAAAGATAACACTGCGGGTCTTCCCCTTGGATCCCTTGAAACACTGGAATCTTCAGCATGATGAAAGACAAAAAGGTAACACCAAGATCCAAATAATACCCCAAACAAGATGCAAACAAGAGCCCATAGATCCTTAGTATACCAAGACCAACTTATTATGCATGACCACTTGTTGAAAACCCTCCAAAATGTGATCCTCAATATTCAAAAATAAGTGACCAACTAGCACCATGAAAACATTGTATATACATGCATTCAAGAATCACCCTTGTCACAATTGGAAGTGCACATAACAGCTTCAAGATATTGTACTCTTCATCATTTGCATAGCAAAAGAAGTTGAAATCATTGAGAATCACCACTCCATTGTTATAGTCAAAAACTACCCAAAGATCAACTCTTCTTCACACCAAGCTGCCAATGCATGAAACAATCCCCAATCTATCATTGTGCCTGCTGACAGCATTGTTGATTCACCAACATATTCAAGAGTGAAAACATAAAAGATATGATCATGATGACCGTGCGAATAGCTTAAGCATCACCTTCACAATCTTCTAGTTCTCTTAAACGGGCTGCAATCTCTTCTAACGGAGTTTTTCCAGGCTTCTTCTTTATCACATCAGAAAACACATGCCTATACTAGGCATAACATGCAATCAAGTACACCCAAGACCGTTTAGTAAGGTGGGATGAATCCAATACCAAATGTACCCGGCGTCTCCACCAAAAGATGTGACATGAAATTGGGGATAATAAACTTCACGCACCTCTTCACTTCCTGCTGCTTTTGAACTGAGTGATAGAGATATTCATCACTAGGAAAGGGACATTAAAAAGAAGCTTTTATACCAAGATACCACTCCATACTATCCTCCCTTATATGATAATGAAGATGGTAACATTCCAAGATTGTTGTACTCAAGCATAGGGAGAAGGAAAGGATCAGCAGAGGCCATAATCTTAGCAAGCAGAGCAATATAATGTTGAAAGAAGATGTTGCAGCTCAACATGACATGAACTGATATATATCGAGGAGTTTGAAGGGGCTGATTGGGTCGGATGGGTAGGTTCCAGGGAAACATTGCACCTCCTTCATAGATACCTTTACAATTAGCTCAAAACACTCTTCAAAACGTCATTAGACACAGAGGCCTATAACTTTCAGTAGAGACATGATATCAAATATTCAAACCCATATTAAGATGCACTGGAAATGGGCTTTTCTCTGATATAAGTTTCATAAGAAACAGTGAAGCGTCGGAAAGATATGGGCAGTTTACTGGGCGGGGGTAAAAACTATCTGAAAAAGAAACAGTCACACACACAGAGTCATAGATTTTTGGTTTAACATCAAATACAATAATTGAAGATATATGATGATGCTCCTTGAAGAGAGCTTCACGCTGATATAATTTTTGTCCAAATTGGACCATCAAGCAAAAAGTTATGAGCAAAATACTAACAGGGGGTCAAACTGTCATGAAAAACACCTACTCCTTGTACTGGTACTGACTTGGGAGAATATTACCTCCATGCTTAGACTTCGTCAACGATCCATGTCCCATAAAGGTCGCCTAGGAGGGAAGGAAGAGGTCTTTTATGGCTTGGGAAATAGATAAATCATGTATGTGCAATGAGCGACCGAATAGGAAACAATTTTGAGCACTTTGGAAGAGAAAACAATGGAAAAAGGGAAGAGACACTCAAGAGAGAGAACCTGAAGTGACCTTCATTACCAATAGAGTGAGACTCCACTCCAATGCAACTCAAAATAAGGCTAACACTTGACACTCAAACTCTTATCAAACATAGAAGAAAACAATACCAATACCAAATAAAAAATATCAATTTTTGGCATCACGCCACACACGTGGAAGACACCTTCCACTTCAATATTCTTAGGATAGCTTCTATTGAGTATCAACTAACCCACTTCCCCCCACATATATTTTTGATGTTATGCGCTGCCACTTTGTCCACGCCCACCCCAGTTTAGTCATGGCCTTTTTTAGTGGCAACCTAAAATTTGAAGAGAACTAAGATATCCAGCACCTACCCTTGCACCCCATAATCTTCAATATCCATAGTTGGTGTGCAGATGCCTCCTAGAGTTCTCACTTTTTCCCATCGATTTCAAAATATTAGAATTATCTAAGCCAAAGCAACCTCCCTATGTGGATGTGCACTCCATGTTTCATGTGGCTGAAGGCGTCAGGTGGTTGCATGAACGCGGTCGAGAGGAAGCACAAAGAACATATAATTATATTTTGGCCAACGAGGTTACTCAATGCTCTCCAGCTGGCATAATACAACCTTATAACATAATCTTAGAGGCCATGCATGCTTGATGAAGGCTTCAGCCATTTTGAAACCGATCATGCTGCTTATCCTTGCATTCTATTTGAAGAGAAAACACATCTGTCCATCGCCATTTTTTACTCCACTTCCCACCCTGATACATCTGACCTCCCTCACCTGCCAACTAATTCCAACTGCCCCACTACCTCTCGTTGAAATACCTATCAAAATTTTCCTAACCCCCCGACTTACTCCCCTCCTACATAACCCTCCACACAATAGCCCTCTACTACCACACACCTAGGGTCGGTGGATGTATCTGCAAGAATTTCATAAGAGCCTCCGAATGATCTCACTCTAGACCAAGACCAGCTCATTTTGCGGCCAACCTTTGTATATATGGAGGATCTCCCCCCACAGCAGACTTCCATAGAGCCAGCGGACCACTTCTCGAAGGATGGAGAGGATGGAGCATAAGACATCCCAGCAGATGATCTGAAGTGGTACTGCATCCTCCACAAGTGCAAACCATTCAAGGACATGACAACCTAAGCATGTGGAAAGATAAACTTCAAAGTTTTAATCTCAAAGCTATGGAAATTATGGAGGTCCGAGCTCTAATGGCCTTTATCAAGCGTACATTTCAAAAGTGACAAGCCACCAATAAGCCCAAAGGTCAAGAAGGCTACATAGAGCCAAATCCCCATGTAGTGCCTCGTACAGATGTAGCCACAGGGGTACAATCGGCCTTGAGAATCCCTTTTTTGAGGAAGCAAGAGTACTAGAGCAGTTATTGCAATGTGTGCCGCTCCCACCGCATTTATCCTACTTAATGCATGTGCCTCACCGGTGAAAGTGGAGTCTCTTTTGAGAAATGTGAGAGAATGACCCCAATGCATATTACAAATTTCCCTGCTTCAATTGTCATCCAATTCCCACCACCTACATCCTTACAATGTAGATGAAGGATTATATTGACAAGTATGCCAAAGATCCTATTCTAACTATGGTTGCCTCGAGCCATTTTTTCCACTTCTTGATCATTTTATTGTAGGACATTCTCGAGCAGTGACCGACACTCAAAGAACAGCATCTTAATATCCGCCAGAGCTCGTCTTCAACCTGGATGAAGGCCCTATTTTTAAGCAAGTCATACGCCTGTACCTTTGAGTCTACAATCTGCATGCACACCATATTGGCACCTTTGAAGACATGCATGACATGCATTTTTAGAAGTCCCATTTTCCTTTGTGTAGAATTTCCCAAAGACTTTTTGACCACTACTCCCTTGTCGAATCTATGCTAACCAGCTGCCTACTCTGTACCAATTGATCCAAGGCTAGATCAACTTCAGGAAGGGGGGCAGTTAACCCTAGAATATAGAGGAGAGAAAAGGCTAGCATGAGAAGAGAATTCCGCCTTGGAGCATGGCCCAAGTACTGGTAACCTGTGAAATAGGGAGAGTGGTGAGGAGGAGTAGGGTTGGCTTGGAAGTTTAGTTGGCTTGGAAGTTTAGTTGCCTTGGAATTGCATTTGATACATGTTCTCAATTGAATTGCTTCCTTTTTGTAGTGCATAAAAGCATACCTTTTGGCACCTTGGAGTATGCAAACAAGCCTGCCCTATACCTACCAATGCTGATCTAGTTTAACAAACCCACTTCCATCCAACGAGGCCTTTGGTTGTTCGAAGATCGAATAGTAAGGTGACCTGCCTCATGCGCATATAATTATCATATCTCCTTTCTTATGAATCGAACATCCATCCCATAATCACTAAGTTTGATTTTTATAAGAGCATTGAACTCTTCATCCATGGCATATCGCCATTGTGAAATGTTGATGTCTTGTCTGAAGGATGTAGGCTTCTCTTTCTCCGATGACAGTGTGTTTTGAGAAGAAGTCAAAATATAGCTAGGGTCATTTATGGTTACATCGTTATCATTTTCTTCCCCATGAAGGTAGCTTTAGAATATATTCCCAACATGCATTGTTTTGATTTATTGTTATGTGTGTTGCTTATTTCCACTTTCCACATTACCTACAATTGTCTTGAAGTCTTAGGTCCAATTCTAGTATCACATTGTGATCCTCACATAGTGTCTACTTAACTCTCTTCATTTGTCATATCCACATCGTGTGTCGGTATAAGGGAATAAAATTGTTGCACTTAAAAGACTGCAAACAAACCTCTGCCTACCTTAGTAATGTTGAATCCTCTATTGAGTACATGTCTCCATTAGGTATGTGTAGAGATTTGTCTCCATTTTTTGTTGTTGTAGTCAATGAAAGGTCTTTCCTTTTGGCGTATAGTCCTTCTATCACTGTGTCTAGCTTTTCTCAATAACTAGTTTTACTAGGTTAGTATTTGTATCCAATGGTGGGATTCGTGTGCATGGTCTTTTGGTCTCAAATGTCTTTGCACTTAAGCCTGCATAGTCTTGCAACAAGTACTCATTTTTCTCAACCATACAAGGGTGATTTGTCATTGTTAGTTTCGACAATAAGATTTGTTTCTATGTCCTAGTAAAAATAAAAGTTTCAATCATTGCTAGGATTTGAAGCCTTTATGGTAAATTAAAAATATTCTTTCAAAATGTGAAAGAAAAGAAAATAGGTAAAATCATACTACATTTTGTCAATACTGTGAAACCAAAAAATTTAACATGACCAAGTTTCGTTGTGTTTGTTATTAATATAAAATTATATATAAATCTTTGCCCTGTTTGTTATTAATATATATAACTACATTCTGTAAAAACATCGACGATGAACCACAGCACGACATGTGGCCTCCAATGCATCCACTTCCATCTTTGTGGTAATAAGAGAAATGCAATGCCTCTTTGAAAGTATTGCTTGTTGTGTCGCAATGCCACCACTAAACACATAATGACAAATGTTTCCCTTGCAAAATGACAATTGGTATTTGAAGTACTCTATATATTGTAGACGTCTTGTAAATTCTTGTTTTCTTCATAGTGGTTTTGACATGGGTTCGTCTTTTGCTATGTATGATCCTATGTTGGATGTTCAGGATCCTTACCAAGAGACAATGCTCTTTTTTAAATGCCTATGCCCATTTTGTCATGAGATTAGTGCTCACCCAGTGAAACTCTTGAATGAAATTATCAATGCCTTGTATTCCACACTCCTCAAGAGTTGATCCATCTTTGGTTTTTGAGCTAAGCTTCTTAGCATGCAATTCTTGTTTTTTTTGCACTTGCGGTCATCTTCATCACATGAAAGTTATCCAATGGTGCCTTCAAAATGACCTTGTGGGAGCAATGCAAGCCTATGTAGTTCAAGGTGTCACTCCAATGGCTTCCGAACTTGTGACAATGTGAATTCTCAAGAGAAGAAAGGGGAGGAGGAGGGGAAGAGGGATGAAAGAGGGGGAAAGGAGAGTGAGGAGGGGAGGGGATGCATGCAGCAAGAAGGGAAGGGGGGTGAGAGGCATTCACAAAGGCAAGAATAAGAAAAACATAAACAACACTTCTTGGAAAAGGAGATCTTCTATTTCTCAAAGTTGCATCCATACAATTGAAGACCAAAAGTCAAACCTTCTAGTTTTTATACATAGCACCTTTTGAAAACAAGAAAACAAGCAGTCGAAAGTCCAAGAAATAGAAGAAACTCACATGAAACTTCACAAAGAGCATGGATTTTGGATGCAATACAAACACCACCACAAAAATTTTTTAAATAGTGAATGCACGAATGGCACACAACACTCTACATACACATATGTATATACATATATACATACACATGCCGCGTTCGCGCCCCCCCCCGCCCCCCAGCCACCCCACCACCCTCCCACACACACACACACACATACATACATACATACATATAGGGGGGGGTTACTTTTTCTTTTTTTGCTTTTTTTGGCTTGGTGATGGCTCTTATCCCTAACCACATTGTATTGACCAGCTCAGTCCTTTTTCTTCCATGCTCAAATATTAATCCTCATCACCTGGATTGTATCACGGTCTTTCAATATATCAGTATCCGCATATACATTGGAAATCAAGACATATGCTGAGGGATAATTCTCATCTAAAGTTATCACATTTTCGAACGCATGCCTTCCAATCTCTACATTCCTCCACTTTTGACAAGCACCCAACACAGTCAACCACGAAACTACATCAGCTTGGAAAGGCATCTTCTTCAACAACGCAACTGCCTCGTCCACGTGGCCTGCACGGCCAAGGAGATCAAGCATACAGGTACAATGCTCAATAGTAGGGATAATGCCATATTGTTTGCTCATCAGCTGAAAGTACTCCTGCCCCTTGTCCACTAGACCCGCATGACTGCAAGCTGCAAGAACACTAAGAAATGTAACTCCATCTGGTTGTATGCCTTCCTCCCGCATTTCCTCAAAGACCTGAAACACAAGTTGACTCTCTCCATGGCGTGCATATCCCGCAATTAATGAATTCCATGTTACAATATCCCTTGTCGGCACTGCATCAAACAGCCTTTGGGCATCAACCATGCTCCCACATTTAGCATACATATCAAGAAGACTGTTTACCACAATTAAAACAGTTGTGAATCCAGCCCTGCTAATTTGAGAATGGAGTTCCCTTCCAGTTTCCAAGGCAGCTGTATTGCTACATGCCTTCAGGATGGCAACAAAGGCCAAGCTATCTGGTGACAGACCTTGTGCTTGCATTTGTGCATGAAGTCGAAACGCCTCCTCAATCTCTTGCTGCTCAGCATACCCCAAGATCATTGTACTCCATGTTACCACATCACGATACGGTAACTCATAAAAGATATGGTATGCATCCTTCATGTTCCCACATTTGGTGTAAATATCCACTAAGGTGGTTCCCACTATTAAATCTGACTCGAGACCATTCTTTACTACTTGGGAATGGATGGCTCTACCTGTCTCCAGGCATTGTATTTTCATCAATTTCCCATCAACAGGCTTGCCCTTTTGCACTGTTGTTAGGTTACTGCAAGCCTTCAAGGCACCAACAAATGTTCGATTATCTGGTGCGACACCTTCCTGTTCCATACTTGCATACAATCCCAAAGCCAGTGCATTGTCTTCCTTTTCAGCATACCCGACGATCATGGCAGTCCAGGAAACCACATCACGATGAGGCAAACTATCAAAGACACACCGTCCATCATCCATGCTTCCACATTTTGTGTACATATGCACCAAGGTGTTTCCTACGAAAACATTTGACTCAACGCCACTCTTTACTGCTTGGGCGTGGATGGCTCTACCCTTCTTCATCCATCCATCAACTGGCTTCCCCTCCTCCACTGTTGCAATGCTACAGCAACCCTTCAATGCCCCAAGAAAAGTGCGAGCACACGGTTGGACACCTTCTCCTAGCATCTGTGAATACAAATCCAAAGCCAGTGCACCCTCTTCCTGCTTGGTATATCCCAAAATCATGGCATTCCAGGAAACCAAATCACGCTGAGGCAAATCATCAAACACACATCGTGCATCTTCCAGGCTCCCACACTTTGTGTACATATCCACCAAGATGTTTCCCACAAATTTATCTGATTCAAAACCAATCCTTAAAACTTGGGAGTGAATGGCTCTACATAGACAATTCCCAAAATTTTCCTTCCCTTCTTCTAATGCAGCCAGGCTGTTGCAAGCTTTCAATATGCCAACAAAAGTTCGATGATCTGGTGTGACACCTTCATGTTGCATCTGTACATATAATTCCAACGCCAGAACACCCTCTTCTAGCCTGCTATAACCCAAGATCATGGCATTCCAAGAAACCACATTACGAGAAGGCAGTTCATCAAAGACACAACGTGCATCCTCCATGCTCCTACATTTTGCATACAAATCCACCAAGGTGGTTCCCACAAATACAACCAACTCAAAGCCACTATTTACTACTTGGGAGTGTATAGTTCTACCTTTCTCCAGAGCTTCCATTTTCATAAATTTACCATCAACTTGCTTCCCTTCTTCCAGTGCTGCCAGTCTACTGCAAGCCATCAATGCACAAACAAAGGTTCGAGCACTCAGCAGGACACCTTCCTGGAGCATCCTTGCATACAACTCCAAAGCCAAACCACCTTCTTCCTGCTTGGCATACCCCTGGATCATGATGTTCCATGACACAACATCATGCAGTGGCATGTTGTCAAACACATGACGAGCCTCCGCCATGCTCCCACGTTTCACATACATATGCATCAAATTCTTTGCCTCGAACAGTGGAAGCTCTACTAAATGCTCCACTTTAATGGCACGAGACTTATTAACCGCATTCTCGACTGCGTTTCCAACTCTAGTTGCACCATAGGAATGACTGCTGTCGCCACCAATGTTCCTGCGTGACTGCTTTTCAATTGTCCCGTCTACCCACTGAGGAGTCATACAAGTATCTACCCAAAGAGCCTCATTGGCAGGTTTGTGCCTAAAATCTGGAGGATCGGAATTGTCCTGAAAGTTCAATCATACAATTCATGACACAATAAAGGCTTGACAAACGCAACCAAAGGACTTTGAAAATCCCGGCAGCCTGCGACTTACTTCGTTGCTTCGGTTGTCGCACCACTGGGAAGGATGTTTAAAATGCCTCTGCCATAAATGCTCCCTACTCGGTGGATCCATCGATGATGGCCACATCCTTGGTTGACCCACGAATGACATCACACCTACAAGCATATACATCTATGATGAGGAACCCCGAACTCATTATTAGAAGAAACAAGACCTCATGACAAGTTGCCACAAGGGTAACAGCCATCAACTCAATAAAGCACAGTAAGGACTAGCTAAGATGAATTCTCGCCTGCACCATGCGCAGACTAGTGTACCGATGCTCTCACGTTTTACGTTTTTGTCAGGTGAAAGGCAGTCTCAACCATGATGAAGTCGCTAAATTGCTCCAATCTGCAACTGCTCAGATACGATTGTTTTGGCTTCAGTCTCTCTCAAGAAGCACTTCTATACACAAGAATTAGAATACTGGACCGGTAGAACAAATTAGTTGTCAAATGTCATATAAACGTAACTGAACTGAGGAAGCTTGCAAAAGTCGCAAAAGTAATTTCATTGTGAGGGGAGATAACCTGGCATTCAATTCATAGCAAATCGTGAGGAGGACCACAGGTGTTGTTAGTTTGTGTGATTTAAGGGTCGTGACGCTGAGCAGCACTGGCATCCTGCAAAGAGCTAAGCTGGACTTGTATGAATCCAATTTTGCATCAATCCAGTGACCTTGCCGTCCTGCAGAAGTATCACTGATATCAATCGAGTGGGAAGACAACTTGGCAGCCAGAGAGAGAGCGCAGCGGATTCCAATTATCTTCTTGTACGCTACCTCAACATATCGTGCAGCGACTGCTTATACGGGAGACTGGCTGTGTGCATGGCAGAAGCATTTTTGGTAATATCTTCTCATTCTGGGTAGCTTCACATTGGGCTTTGCAAAGCACCCAATTGCTTGCCATTCTACTGTCATGAATGAGATGAGAAACAAGTTGAACTATGTTCCAGTGGCCTTCCTGCCTTGAAAGAGGAAAAGAAGGAGACACACCCAATCACAAACAAGATCAAGTCTCTTCAAAGGATATGTTTAGTCGAGTAGCTAGTGGTCCGACCCCAGTAAGTGTAGTTTGTTCCTTATTTTTTTTGAGTTGGTCCATATGTGATCAATAGTTGTTCCGTATATTGTTATAGGTGTTGTGATCAGTTCTTGCTGCATGCCGTAAGAAAACATTACTTCTTGTATTCTTCATATTGGGTTGGACCAAGAGTTGTAGTCATTGTTGAAGTCCCCTACAATGTTGTTGTTGTTTTTGGTGATATCGTGTTTAATAATGTCCGTATAGTTTCTGTTAATGTCTGTGTTTTTGCTCTTGGTGATTTGTATATGCTAATAATTGTTATTTGTTGTTTTTCTTTTGTCTCGAATTTCGAAAGGAGTGATTCGCATCCTTCATCGTACAAGCTGTCTTGTTGTAACAATGTGAGCTCCTTTTTGCAGTATGGGACGGTGACAAGTAGAATTTTGAAGTGTGTGAAATAAATCAAACTGTGACGTAATAGTGTTGTGAACACATTCGTGTGGCATTTCTCTTACGTAGGATGCCATGTTGTGCATGTAATCAAAGTTGACAGCATTACTTCAGAGGATATCAAAGATCATGTTGTAGAGAATAGAGAGCCACCAAGCAAGAGAGCAAGTCACTATTTTGTGGGTTCATCCTAATGAATGTTTCATTCCATGTGACGTTATAGCAGTCCAAGTCAATTCTTGAGTCAATCTTCAAGTCAAGAAATTCTATGTGTTGGGTTGCAGATAATGTGAATGTTTTCTTCTAAAAAAGCTTTCTTGTTTGTATCAACAATGCATTATGTTCAAATGTTGTATGTATCAGTGGAAAAAGTAATGAAATTGTTATACAATATTAAAAAAAGACCTTTGTAGAATGCATCTTATGTATGGAAATTGCCAGAAGTGGAGTTCTCGATCAAACTAAATACATGTGAGCTACGTTGCTATAAACAATGAAAGAGGACATGAAGAGAAACATAAGAAAGAACCAATGTATCACACAATAAATGTACAAAAATTTCCATAGGCGAAGATGTTTACAGTGGAAGTAGGTTCATAAGACTGTGCTTGACTACATTGCATCAGTGAGAGCAAGGATATGTATGTGAAGTGGAAAACAAAGAACACAAAATGACTGCATGAAGAACACAGTAAGGGGACCAAAATAAACCCAAGAGCAGGAAGAGTATTTATAATCAATAAGCAGATAGAAAAAAAATCTTCTCTAGATGCTCTTAGTGAATGTATGGTCACGAAACCTGAAGTGTTGACAGTGAATGCTCCTGTGGGCCTGTTCTTAAGCAACATGGATCACGTTGCGACGACACTGTGGTTGTGGAATTCCAAGGACCTCATCCACATGGGAACCACAAACTTGCATAGCAACTTGGGTAGTGTCACACAAGATAACACGGCCTTTTAGACAAGGGACTTGCAAAATACTATGAACACCATCAATAAAAGGATTATTGAGGCTGATGAAATGCAGAACACCAACTAGCTGCAAGACAAGAAATTGTTAAACTTGCATTTTAGGTAGACGCAAATAGGAGGATGCATGAGTAGACAGGGATTGTATACCTTCTTTTCATAGCAGCCCAATTGAGATACTTGGCATGTGAACGTTTCATGTAGTGTTACTCAATGATTTCCTTTGGGTACTGCACCTAAGATGGTGAAAACAAATATTCCTAGTGCATGACTTGCACGCATGTACAAAATGTTTTTGGCTATGTACATGATAATCCCTTCATCAACAAATTATTCCACTAGACGAGCGAGTGTTTTTGGTGGCCCATCTAGATCCACTTTGACAATGATGCCCTTCTAGATCCACTTTGACAATGACAAAAGCCAATGTATTGATAGCTGATGTGAAGGGTGTTCTCATGTTCTCCATTTGATTGGCTGCCCAGGGTGCATAGCGGCATATGATATTATCTAGAACAAAAGAAATGTTACCATCAAAAGGCTTGCCTTTTAGAACTACTATTGTTGTGTCAACATGCAAGGAGAAGATGTGCCTACCTCACTAAAAGCTTTCTTGGTGATGGTTGGACCCTCCACTCAGAAAAACTCATCAACTTGGAAGGCATCTTTAAAGTCCAGAACATATGCATGAGGAACATGTAATGTGATTGTCTCAAAGCATGCATGATCAGTTAAGTCAATACACATATAGATAGGATATTGTCCTTTTCTTTGAAACTTTCGGACCTTGCTAACACCTTCCCCTCGAAAGCGAAGCGATAAGAGACAAATTCTAGCAGTCTACTTATTGGTAATCTGGGGAGAGCATTTGGGCTTGGAGTATTTGTGTTTGCATCCACATTTACCCTACTAGGTCCACTTCCATCATTTTGCCAAGTTGTGTTTCAACATTTGAACTAGCTAGAAAAGAACATTATTGGGTGCTATAAGTGATATTTGAATATATGAATAAGAAATTGAGTTCATTAGTTACTTTTGAAATTGAAATGTCTTCCAAGAAATCCAATATACATTAACCATGTGCTTTTAAAATTGTAATTTCTTAAAAGCAAAATCCAATGTACTATGTTTCAAAATGTTTTAATTAACACGATTGACATTTGGTGAGTACATATTCTCTTATAAATAGAATACAAGAATGTGACTATATTTCATTTTCTATTTTCTATGTACATCAATGAAGTCTCTCTTTATTGATACATCCTTCCTCTTAAATAAAATGTTTTTAAAAAAAATAAAGAATATGGCAGCCTTTTCTATCGAAAAACAAAGTAACAACCCATACACCATCACATTAGATTTGAAGCAAAGAAAATGGTAAACTTTAAATAAAGGATCCTCGTGTCTTTGAAAACTTCTCATGGCATAACATAAAAAGCATATGTAAACATCTACAAGTATAGAACAACTCATTCAAAAGAGATTTTTATGTACACATAGAAACGAAGAAATTATTGAACAAATTCTAGGCGACTAGTACTTCTGAAGCACTCTGCTCCTTTGGAATCGGTGGCCTAACATTTATAATTATTTGTCACTTCAATTTAATGTCGTGCCCTTTATCACGTATTATTTGTCACACTGAAACCAAGGCCAATTGTAAACCTCTCTAAACTATACGAGCTGGTGGCAAATGAACTACAAAGCCCCATAAATTTTAACTTTGGTCATGCTTGCTTTGCGGCCATGTGAAATGCAATTTTCAATGTCTGCTTCATGCTTCATATTCTTTTAGATACCACCTTCCTTGCTTGAGGCTAATACCAGAGGCAAACTTGCTATCGATGATCGGCAAGGAAGAGAAGTCTTTACCAAGCACACACCGAAAGGAGACACAACATTGTGTTGTGCAAGAGCTCATAGTGCATCTCTGATTGGTGGACCAAGCCCTATAGAGAAGATGAAGATGAAAATGAAGCCTTATAAGGAAGCGAAATTGATAACAAGGAATACAGAGAATACCTGACAAATATTCCCTTGTACCTTACATGAGATTAAAAACCTCATTTGTGCATCCTGGATTTCCAATGGATGTTTTTGATACTCTAATGTATATAAGAATATCTACTATCACATCCATCCATCACGTAACGATCAACAAAAGATAGTATGTGATAAATTAAAAATGATGCTTCAAATAATTAAAACAGATCACATTCATTATAACTCATCACTGTACAATTTGTTCTTACTGCTGTACATATCGGTCTACACTTTGTTGTTACCAAAGCCAATAAAACATCATCAATATTAAACAAACCAGTACCATGGTTTGAGACTACGCCTTTGGGATCCTGCTCAGCCACACATAACTTCTTCTCTTGCTCTAAACGTGTACCATGACATTTAGATACGTCTTCCTCTTTTGGCACACATAAAGTTTGCTGGCACTTTTCGCTTTCACAATTTTCGATCTTGGATTCGTCTACCTCCGTTGTGATGAACACAGGAATTAACACTATTCATGTAAACGCATGTCACTAGATATTGAAAAATTTCGGATCCTTACCTCGTGTAATTGAATGTAAATCATTGTTGCAAATTTCTTTGATTTTTCCATGTTCATAAGGCTTGGAAACGTCATACATCAAAATAAGGACACAGTAATAATCGTAATCAAATTCTTAGCACAGAACAACTAGATCCGTGCAGGTAGCTGTATTGATGATTTGGACTACGAAGAGCATGTTTTATTTAGATTTTTTGATTTGCATAAATGTTATAGAAAGAAGCAAGTCGAATGGCTTAAGCACAAAGTGATTTGCTTATAGCATTTAGTTATTTGAATTGTACATATAACATTTTTCAATTTGCATTCAACATAAGTTATTTGAATTTAGCAAATACCAATTTAAATTTAACACATAGCACTTTGCTTTTAGAAATTCCAATTTAGTATATAGCAATTTGGATTTGGTTGATAACTCTTTGCATTTTACGCATAACAATTCGCATTTAATCTTTGCACATAGCACTTTGCACTTTTCATTTAGCAAATAACCACATGTATAGTGTGGGGGGCACAATTGTCTGATTACTGTGTTTAATGTTTGGCATGTCATCATTGAGATCTCATCAATTATTATGGTTTCTACATTTTGTAATTCTATGTATCGTTCATCTCACACTGCTAAGGAGGCACGAAACATATCGTGTCTCTTTGATAGAGCAAATCGATGATAGTAGTTGCTAATTGACTTAGTCTCATTGCAGCAGCTCCTGTTGTTGCTACTAGAACAATGGATTTTCCTTGTTTTACATTATTATAAGTAACGTACTTGATCATAAATGTCTTTCCTAAACTAGGAGTACCATAAATGTCATGAAGTCCTTTGGGTGATCCATTAATCTTTTTGTAAATTTCTTGTTGTTCAGAAGAAAGAGGTGCATTTTCGAAGTCCTTGAACTCGTTCATCGTTCGAAGTAATTTTATGCATGCTATGTTATGTATATTGGTATCTTCATGAAGGTCGGTTGAAGCCATGAAAGAGTTTTGAATAACACATAATGGGCTTTTTTGGAGTATCATGTTTATTAGTTGGTGGCAATTTTGATCAATTAGCAAGTGCACTTTGCAATATTGATTGATCAGAGATTCGATGTCTTCTTTTGTTTTTACGAGGTCTCAGATATGGCATTCTAAGAATTAAGATTTCGTATGATTGTTTTAAAAAATAAGCTTATTCTCATGTCTAAAATTTATGTTCTTTAGTAGAAGGTTGCAAAAAAATCCTTGAAAATGATGAGCATGGTGGTAGCTGTGCGACCACTACTCTGCAAGTCGATGAAAGGTTGCCACAAAAATTACATCGTATGCCTGTGCACATAGATATTGGGAGTTATAGAATCATACTCATTGCCTGTTCATGCAAAATCATCACTAGGAAGTGACCGTGTGGTCAAATACCACTTTCCTCAATTTTGTAGATTTGCCCTTGTGAGACAGAAGCTATGTTTTTTACAGTGACAGAATATTTTGCAGTGTTTTGTAATGGCGTCTGATGATCTTCCACAAATAATCACTAAAAAGCTTGACAATAACAAGCTTGTCAATGGAAGATGATGATTTAGTTTCTGTGACCTTGAATGGTCTAGGAAAGGATTATGCACAGTTCTGGACATCCATTGCCGTCCGTGAAAAATTTCCTGATTTTGAGGAGTTGTTTGCTCTTCTAATTTCTGAAGAGCAAAGAAATGGTGGTGCATCTTCTTCAGGAGGAACTTCAAAAGAAATTGTCTTCTACTCAAATGCTGGAAGAGGGAGAGGCAGAGGTAGAGCAAGCCGATCTGGAGGCCATGGTAGAAATCAGAATATGCAGCAAACTCAAGAAAACCAATCCTATGGAGGAGGACGTGGTAACTCTAGAGACAGGGGGAGCTAAAGAGGTCGTGGTGGATGACAGAGAGGCCAAAATGCAAACAGCAATGTTGAATGCTGCTATTGTGGTAAAATGGGTCATATGGCTAAAGACTGCTACAAAAAGCAAAATGACATTATGAATGGAAAATTGCAGCAAGGCAATTATGCATCCTCTAGTAGACAGGGTGATGACAGAAATGAGCATTTGTTTATGGTGCAGCACATGACCAATTCTGTGACAAGTGCAGAAGAAAGTAATGATGTGTGGTATGTTGACTCAGGTGCATCAAACCACATGACAGGTCATGTAGAATGAATGCAAGATGCAAGAAAAATGAAAAGACCAGGATTTGTGGAGACTGGTGATGATACTACACATCCTATTGTGCAGATTGGTAAAATTCCTTTGTCTATGCAGGATGGGAAAAAGAAATACCTGTCTAATGTATTTCATGTCCCGAATATCACCAAGAACCTAGTTTCTGTTGGTCAAATGGTTAAGCAGGACTTGCAGGTTAGATTTAATCCTCATGGATGCTTTGTTGAGGATATAAAAAATAACCGTCGCTTGACAGCGCTTGATAGCAAAAGGAAAGAAGAAGGGCAAGATGTTTACGTTGGATGCGGACATGCCTGAATTGAGTGCAGCAATGTTTGCACATGGGACCGGTGTAGTTGCAGATATTGATGTTTGGCATAAACGCATTGGTCATGTTAATGTACAGCGACTTAAATCAATGCAGGCCCAAAATATTGTTACAAATTCTAAATGGAAAATGCTATGTATAAAATTCAGAGTGCTATATCTCAAATTCAAATTGCTATCAAATATGTACAAAGTGATGAATGAAAGTGCTATATCCCAAATTCAAATAGCTACAAAATATATTCCAAAAAATATATGCTAAACACAAACTACTATGTGCAAAAAGAAAGAGCTATTTATCATGTTCTATATTCGAAATGCTAATATGCTACATTCAAATTCCTATATGCTATATTATAATTGGTATCAACATAAACTAAAGATGTTATAAATTTTGAGTGAAAAATATAAAGTATTAACAACCTTGATATTTTGTTTGCAAATTATTCGAATTGGTGAATTTCAAGTCATTTTTAACACTTTGATCTACAACAAGAAAACAAAGTAGGTGCTTCTACTTTAACATACAATTTACTTTACAAATATGAAAAGTTTACTTATTGAAAGAAGAGAACGTGCTTCCTACATTAGCATAGAAAAAAAGAAAAGACGATTATAACCGAGTTTCTCTTCATAGCTAGTCATCGATAAATTTCTAAAGAATGGAAACAAATTACTTCTCAATATATTTCGAAGATGTAATATTGTGTATTTTGTCGTAGAATAGAATTTAATACAGGTTTTTTTACAAAGTTAAAATCAGTAATGTCACTTGAACACTCTCAGAGGAATCGATAGTTTGTACAAGCATTTTCACTGGAGACCATTGAAAAATAGTGAAAGGCTTCTCGTATGAAGCATCACCATCAAATGCAGCGAATGAGGGACTTGTATGGAAAGGTAGGACACTAGCTTGAAATTAATCTTAAGAACCTTGTATCAAGCGAGGGTGTAGTTTCGATAGTTTTTTATCAACACTATGTTTTGCAATCACACTTTTGCATCCTCCTACAGTACAGAGTGTGAAGATAGTGGAAAAGAAGGAAGGAGTCTCACTTGCGGCTTTCTCACATACACAATGGGGAAATACACACAAAGGTGGAGGCTGAAAATAATTTTTCTCTTCTTAGTTGTGAAAGCCAAAAGAACTCTAGTACAATGAAATAGAAGAACCCTATATGTGGGTCTCAAACCAAACTCAGCTAACTAAGGTGACATACTAACTAAGCCACGAACTAGAGTACATAAGGATAGATGTCATCCAGCTATTATTCATGGGCGGTGTACCAACCACATCTTCAGCTAACAAGTCGGTGACATAAATGCACAACGGTCACCTTGACATATCACGAGTGGAGCTCGATATCTCAACACTCCCCCTCAAGCTCAATCCCAATTCCTGAACACCAAGTAGGTCTTTGAACTTGCGCAGCTTCTCTGTGCCCAATGCCTTCGTGAATATGTCAGCTACTTGATCCTCTGTGCTGACATAAACTAGATCAATAAGACCAAGTAAAACCTTCTCCCGCACATAGTGATAATGCACCTCAATGTGCTTTGTTCTAGCATGATAGATTGGGTTATTTGCCAAGTGTATATTGCTCATGTTGTCACAATAAATGACAACTTGCCCAACTGATGCATATCATAAAGTAGCTTATGCAACCAAGCTACCTCACATGTAGCCATTACTGCACCCCTGTACTCAGCCTCTATGCTCAACAAGACAACTGTAGGTTGTTTCTTGCTGCTTCAAGTGACTGTAGCACTCTCAAAAAAGAACACATATCCACTGGTAGATCGTCTATCAGAAATACTACTAGCCCAATTAGCATCAGTGTATCCATGCAACTGTATCTGAACCCCAGTCTCATAAAATAGTCCATACTACAATGTGGACTTCACATACCTGAGTATGCATCTAGCCGCATCCAAATGTGGTTTCCTTAGAGCCTGCATAAACTGACTTTCAATCCAACATAGCTCAAATCTGCCTGGTAATAGTCATATAAATCAAACTTCCTACTATGCGTATGTACATAGTAGGTCTTCCACAAGCTCACCTGCATCTGTGCCCAACTTCACATTCTGCTCTAAAGGAACTAAAATAAGCTTACAGCCTGTCATCCCATATTTGGATAGCATGTCCAATCCATATTGCCTCTGCAAGAGCCGTATCCCACTTTAATCACCTCAATGCCCAAGAAATAATGCAGCTCTCCCAAATCCTTCATCTCAAACTTCTGCTTCAATAGCATTTTCAGATGAAGGATATCTTTGCTTCAATAGCATTTTCACATGAAGGATATCTTCATCACTATCACCTGTGATGATCAAATCATTAAATAAATGACAAGTAGCATAATACCTTTCTCTATTTTTCTCACATAAAGTGAGAAATCTACCTTTGAAATTTGAAAGCCAATAGTGACAAGATATTATCCTATCTTGTCAGATCATGCTCTAGGTGCTTGCTTCAAGCCATACAAGGCTTTCTTCAACCTACAAACAAACTCAGGATGAACAGCATGAACATAACCCGGTGGCTGCTGCATAAAGACCTCTTCTTGCAAATCACTATGCAAGAAGGCATTCTTTATATCCATCTGATGTAAAGACCATCCCTTTGATGCAGCCATAGCAATGACTGCTCTTACGGTTTTCATCCTTGCAACCGGACTGAATGTTTCTTCATAATCAATGCCATATGTTTGTGAATACCCCTTGACAACTAATCTTGCCTTGTATCTATTTACAGAACCATCTGCATTATGCTTCATCTTATAAACCCACTTATAGCCAATTGCATTCTTGTCTTTAGGCAAAGGCACCAATTCCCATATAGCATTTGCTTCCAAGGCATCCATTTCTTCATCCATGGCTTTCTTCCATTTTTCTTTTCCCATGGCTTGCTCAAAAGAAGTGGGTTTTAATTCCTGTATCACTTTGTCTATATAAGCATAGTGAATCGCTATAAATCCATCATATTTCAGCCTATCCACAAGATACCTAGCTCTGGTAGACCTGCACAAAATAGGCTCACTTTCAGGTGCTCTCAAAACATTCCCGGTCTTCCTTACTCTAGGTGTAACAATAGAAGGAATACCCAACTCATCATCAATGCTTTGTTCTGAGCCATTGGATTCACCATTCACATAAGAGTGACCTACATTCACATCAAACATAGGTTGATCTATCTTCTCTTTTCATTTTTGTGATACCTGCATACCACTATCTGCATTGCTTTGAGGAGATTCTCGTAATCTCAATCTGCCTATCCATGACGAAGTATGTGAACCACTGCTAGAGGACACTACAAGTCCACTAATATTTTGTGATTGCTGCTGTGAATTCTGTGTAGCATTATCATTTTGTGCATCTACATCATCAATCACATTTGTTGGTTTATACCAGCTGCTCATCTCATCAAAAGCATCTCTGCTCACTGTAAACTTATGAGTAGAAGGGTTATAGGATCTATACCCTTTCTGTTGTAGAGAATAACCAATTAAAAAATGAGAAATATCTGGTTTCCTACCAGTATATATCTCCTCTCGCATCATGCCATGTATTACTGCAGTGGGAGTCCTGTTCATTATGTAAACTGCTGTAGCAACTGCTTCAGCCCAATAATAATCTGGTAGGTCTTTTTCATTTAGCATGGCCCGAGATACCTCTCCAATATGCTTGTTTTTTCTTTCTGTAAGTCCATTTTGCTATGGGGTATGACTGTATGAATTTTGTGCCATGCTCCTACAGGAACCTTGCAAACTCATTTGAGAGATACTCTCCCCCTCCATCTGACCTTAGGCATTTTATTTGCAGGCCTGTTTCTTTTTCACTGTTTCTTTTTCAACCATAGCTTTAAAAGCTTTGAAATGCCCAAACACTTCACTTTTCTTTTTCATAAAATACACCTAAAATTTTCTGCTGTAGTCATCAATAAAAGTGATAAAATAATAATAGCCTCCAATAGATACAGCTTTAGTAGTCCACACATCAGAGTGGATTAATTCCAATGGCTTCTTACTCTCTTGAACATGTCTAGGAAATGGTTTCCTTGCCTATTTTCCAAATTGACAGGCTTCACATACCTTATGCATTTCTGCAACCTTGAATTTAAGCAATTCTTAGCATTGAGCGACTAGCATTTTTTCATTTAGCATATAGCACTTTATATCCAACACATAAACAAATAAACTTAACCACACATTCGTATAGGGGGAGAGTCGGCACATTTTCTCTCAAAAAATTATAAGACCAAAGAACGTGCCCTTTCTTGGGTTCATATCATTTTGCATTTTGCACATAGTATTTTGCATATAGCATGTAGCAATTTAAGTTTGGAATATAGAACATAGCACTTTGTATTTTGCACATGGTACTTTGTTTTTAGAAATGTATGATTTTGTATTTTGTACATAGTATTTTGCATATAGCACATAGCATTGAGCAACTAGCATTTTTGCATTTAGCACATAGCACTTTGTATCCAATACATAAACAAATAAACTAGTTTCTTTTTGCGTACCAATCAACGGTACTCGGGTAGCATCTCTAGTTCGCTCGAAAGAGTATTTCTGGTTTCACCACACATTCGTGTGAGAGGAGAGTCGGCACATTTTCTCTCCAAAAATTATAAGACCAAGGAACATGCCCTTCCTTGGGTTCATATCATTTTGCATTTTGCACTTAGTATTTTGCATATAGCATGATATATAGAACATAGCACTTTGCATTTTGCACATGATACTTTGCGTTTAGGAATGTATGATTTTGTATTTTGCACACAGTATTTTGTATATAGCATGTAGCAATTTGAGTTTGGGATATAGAACTTTGCATTCAATATATAGTAATTTTCATTTAAGTATTAGTGTTAAAATGGCTAACATGCCATATCAACATCTTGGGTGGTTCTCGGGGGTCAAAAGTACTTCAGAGATCTTGCATAGGGCGACATCGAGAGCCCCAATTGATGTAGAGTGCAATGATCAAGCATGTGCCCCTCTTGATCACAAACTTATAGATGCCAAATCAAAGGCTGGCACTAAAACTTCTCTCTACACTATGGATTGGTTTGGAAGGGGAGGGGTACCATCCCAAACAACAAAAGATTAACTGATGTGGAGAACTTGGTAATAAGCCAAGCTTCATCTATACGGGCATGGTTGCATGCTATGTATGTCTTATATTTAATATCCACTGCTGCTCGGGATCTCAGTTTTTATTGCTACTAGCTAAGAAGGATTTCAATATCCAAAAGAATTGGTGTGGAGTTGTCATGGTCACCTAGCATCAACATGGACAGTGGATGATATCAGCAATACAAGTCTTCATCAATAGTGCAGGTTGGCAGCCAATTCGAAGTTGCCATAGGGCCTACACAATAGATGCAGTACATAGCAGACATCCAACTACCACGTGGTAAGTTGGGGCTGCTCTAGATTAGTTGAGAATCACCAAGGATCCTATACTTACCATACATAATGATGGTCAGCACTCTAGACCATTTATACTGTGGCATGTTTCTACAAAAGCTGAAAATTTGAATATACAAGGATTTATCACATCCTATGTTTAGAGTATATAATCTTACAAGCCTGTCGAAGTATACAATAACTTTTCAAGGGAGACACAGAGAGCTGTACAACATTATGGGAAAATATGAAAGCCAAAAAGAGTAGGATGCTACCCAAAATGGCTCCCTTTTCACTATCGTGCTGCTTTAATCTTGCCAGATATAAATACAATCTCTTTATGGACACCCCATAAGAAACATTAATATGGACATATGTTATGGACATCTCCCAGCGAGTTCATAGTAGACATTGCTTCATACTTGTGACTTGTCCCTATTTGGGCTCACGGATAAGGTATTAAAAGATTTCATAACATTAAGTCCACATATGCATGACTAACATGGAAATACCTTTAGACATGTGGTAGTACATTAGTCTTTGTGAAAGTGAATGAAGCGGATGTATCTTTACATGCATGTGATCTGTATCCACTTGGGCCTTGATTAGGTATTAGGGAGCATGTATTCCAGGCCATGCATGCCAAACATTCATCATTTAAAGCAAATATTGGAGGTCAATCCTGCAATTTTCCACTTATAGTTTGGGAATGAACGTGGCCTTCCTATGTGTACAAAGTTCTTTTTTTTGTGTTGCCCATGACACCAAATTGCCAGAATGACACAAGCAATGGTTGTATATAATGCTATTCTTTCAGCATTTCATTCTGCAAGATGACTGCAAAGTAGAAACCAAAAGAAAATAGGCAAGGAAGATGCACGATGATGTTTCTTTTGGACTAATTTTCTCTTCTCTTGATCATGCTGGCAAGCCCATGACATGGTTGTACACAGAATTAAAGATGGAGCCTGAAAAGGACACAGGATAGTAAAGTAGCATGCAACTAAGAGCTTCTTAAAGAGAGGGCGGATGCAAAGTTGCAGGGTGGGAGATGCTATCCATGTTTCTAAATGAAGGGTTATAATACTTGCAATTGAATGTTGACAGAAACACCTTTTTGGAATCTTTAGATTGACAGCATTTCTATAACTGTGTCAAACCAGACCAATGGTAACTACATTACAGTGAGGTCTGTATGACTGACCACCTGAAAGGAAGTGCTTGACAGGGCATTTGTCAAGGTCGATTGTGGCAACATGGTAGTGTTATCCTCTATAGCTGTTGCCTGAAGATGAACACAACTGCTATTGATAGAAATCCTTTTTCTGCTTCTTTTTGTGAGCTGATTAAGACACTTCAAACTGATTGGCAAATTGACGTACTCAGAAGCCATTAGTATGTACCTTGGTCTCACCATTTTCCATAACGAAAGGAACACTGCCTATTCCCTCCTCTAGACACTTTAAAAGAAGATCTGGGATCCACAAATTTGTGGAATAACTTGTCAATGACAACATTGCTGCTGTTTCTTGGTCTCCTCCATGGGCTTGGCATTGCTGTTCTTGTTTGTTGGCTACTTTCTTCCTATGCTTCTTGGCATGGGTCCTCATCTTGTTTTGTAGAAGCACTTAAATTTTTCTAATTGGAATATGAAAATTTATCTTCTTGCCTGTCCTCCTTTTCTAAAGATCCCTATTTTCCTTTACCCTTGCCCTTTGCCTAATCATTGCGAGCTTTGTCAGTATTTGTGCCATCATACTCTTCATCCAAAGCTCTTCCTCAAGGATCATGTCCCCGTACAAGCCAAGCGAAGGTTCACGCATCCAAGTTTCACCCACTAAGGCTAACAAATCTCAAACCACCTTGATTTTATTGAAAAACTCTTCACTTTCTCTAAGTTTCAAGGCATATAGTTGGGTCTAAAGATTCAAGATCCTCATAGAGTTGTTGGTCTCATTCTCACTCTTGAGAATATCCCACATAGCATGAGCATTGGTCACCAAGTGGACTAGTGGAATGAGATTGTCCTTCATGGTCTAAATGAGCACTACATATGCTTCTACATCCTACTCTTCCCATGTCTGCACCAATGCCAGATTGGGAGGTACTTTTGTTGCACTTGTCCCTGTAGCTTCGGGTTTTGAAAAGGACCCATCTGTCACCTTCCACAATCGCCTTGAGATGAGGAGACTCTTGGCCTTGTAGGGGGATAGTTAGGTCCACCAAGTGTGCCCCAGCCAAAGTTTGGCATGGGAAGGTACTTGGTTGAAGAGATTCCGCTCTTCTGACAACAAAGCAACAGAAGATTGGAAATTTGATTGGACTATCCTTATTCACGTTGGCCTTGGCAATCACCAAGAAGCCACTAATTTACGACTGAAGGCTTCCCACGATGATAGTTACTCAATCGAGTGGGTGGATCTCTTGAGTGAAAGCTATTGACTGCTCAATTGATCTCTATGCTTTTCTGCCAGGGAACCCCCAGAACGATATGCTCTAGATTCCCCCAAAACAATATAGCTCCTGATTCCCCCTCACGGCTGAATCTGAAAGGGCCTGAAGGCTTGGGACTGCTGATCCCACATGAACCCTTGTGATATGGAGAGGCTGTAATGAAGGTGGGAAAAAGAAGGATTTTAAGGGGGTAATAGATGGGAGAATAGTAAAGGAAATGTGGGAACTGTGGGGGACTATATAAGTCAACCCAAAAGGATTGTAAGGCACTTTTTGATGTGACATCTAATCCTATCTACGCTCCTTCCTGCTACCTACTGCCTACGCTCACACTCTCTCTCTCTCCCTCTCTCTATCCCCTCAGCCTTCTCTCTCTTCCTTTCTCCTTCCCCTTCTCCTCTCTTCTCCTCCCCTCCTTTTGCTATTCTCTCCCCATCTCCAAATCTGCCCCTTCCCCCTTCTCTACATTGGTATCAGAGCACCGCTCTCTGGCACCTTCGTTTCCCCTTCACTTGCAAATCCCCTTTCGAGCAGGCAAACAGTACCAGCGCTCCACAGCAACCCACGAGGGCATCCACGAGACCACAGCCCACGCGCACGAGAGCCCTCCGACCATTTTAATCTGAAGCTCCACACGGCTGCCACCGATGGCCTCGAGCTGCCCATCACCACAGCCTCAAGCTACCCGTTCCGTGATTCGTCGGAGCCCTGCGCCTCCCGTCGCCGTTCGTGAGTCGCCGGAGCCCATCTTTGTTCGTGGCATCTACACCCTGTAGTCTCCTACGCCGCACCGCCTCCGAACCTCGTCTCCTCCCCGTCGCCTTCTGCTCCGCCAGTCGCGCGCCCACGGTCCTCCCCGTCGCCTTCCGCTCCGCCAGTCGCGCGCCACCTCTGCCGCCCTGCAAACCTTAGTCTACAAGGTCCTAGACTTTAACTAGGGTTAGTTCAATTAGGGTTAGGTTTAGGTTTGATTGGTTAGGTTAGTTTAGGTCTAGTTAGGTTAGTGATTGGATAAGGTTGGGTTTAGTCAGTTTGGTTTAGTTGAGACTACCCTAGGTGTCTTAGTTGTCCTAAGCTACACACACACACACACACACACACACACACACACACAAAAAAAAAAAAAACCTCTTTTAGGGTACTCCTACAGCCCTATTCTGGGCCTCTCTAAGCCACCTTTGTGGCTCATTTTGAGCCATCCCAGCCTCTTCATCGAGCTTTCTTCGACCCTCTTCAACGACTGCAATTGAGCCTCTTTACTGACACCTCGCGAGCCTCTACATCGAGCCTTCGACACTTGGCACATTTTCCTCGTGTCACTCATGGCACCCAAACGTGCACCCCGGTCAGATGAGTCATCTCAGCACGGTGACGATGTTGCTCAACAGGAGCAGATACCGGTCCCCGAGGGTGCATCTCCTTCACAGCCAGTTTCTGCTATGCCTACCGACACACAGTTTCTAGATGCATTGGCCTCGATGCTTCAGGGGGCTTTTCAGCAGATGGGTCAGCAGTTGGGGCAGCAGCTCACCACTGCTATGGCTATGCACGATACAGCTATCACCCAGATGGGTAAGAACCTTGGGCAACAGATCACTACCGCCATCAGTATGCACGATAAGGGTAAGCAGCCCGCGCCCCAGCACGGGGATCAGTCGGATAGCCAGGGTGATTTTCCTGACCCACACAGGGGATTTATGGCTGATGGCCGTCGCACTTATGATGTTGGTTCTATGCATGCACCCCAGCATGGGGATTCTGTTGATTTTGGTGATGCCTTGCCCGTGCCGCCGAGCACTTCTCTTATTGATTTCAGGCCTCCATTTGGCTCGCATATTTCATTGGCTGAGCCGTCCATTTTGGGCCGGCCCATTGGCACATTTTTGCCAACGGCGAGCATGCCTGGATTGGGTGTTGGGTTTCCGGGCAGTTGGGAGAGGGGCCAGTCCTCTTCTCAACCTTTTTCTATGCCACCCACCCACCGAGATGTTTATGGCAGGCAGACTCAGCAGGGATTGCATGCTTGAATGACACCTCCTGTTAATACATTCAGTCAGACTCAGCCTGCGTATCAGGGAGGTAATGCTTTCAGTCAGACGCACTTTATGCATCAGGGGAGTGGCTCTCCTAACCAGCATGATGCTGGAAGTGGGCAGCATGCAAACATGGATGATGTGCTTTCAGATGCCTTACGTTCATATAGGGCTTTGCCTGAGGATGTTCGTAATGAGATGTCCTTTTCACAGTATGTGAGCTTCAAGCGTGAGTATGCTGGTAATCACTATAGGAATAACGCAGCCAAAGATGTGAAAGATAAAATCTCTGTGCATAAGTTTAAGGGTGACACTCGTACTCCCAATGAGTTGGAGGAGTGGCTCACGAAGCTTGAAGATTATTTCCGCTTCTACCCTAAGAATGACGAGGAGAGAATCATTTTTGCTGGCATGCATTTACAGGATTATGCGCATACATGGTGGCGTTACATGCGAGAGTCACCTCAGAAGCCTACCACCTGGAAACAGTTCAAGGAGCTTATGGTCACGACCTTCGTCTCGGCCCTGATCCTTGAACAGTACCTTGCTGAATTCTATGCACTGTCACAAACAGGTACGGTCCAGGAGTACTTGCAGCGTTTTTGGAGACTTTCTTTGTTTGTACAGGATATTTCTGAGAAAGGGAAGTTGCTGCGTTTTATACAAGGCTTAGATCCCTCTCTAGCTGCTGATGTGAGAGCTCACAATCCTCTAACCATTGAGCGAGCAGCCCAGCTTGCTGAGGTGTTTGAGCCAAAATATGCTGGCAAGTACAAGCATGTGTCACATAGCTTCTATGGTACTGCTTATGATGCTGACAGGAAGACAAATTCTGCTGATTGGATTGATAAGAAACCAGCAGAGCTGCTTCCTTCCCACGATATCCAACGGTTTCAGGAAGTAAGATGCCATATGCAAAGCCATACAGGCCCATGGATGCAAAGACAGGTGTCAAACCCAGCGCTGGTTTTGGCAAATCAGAAGTTAAACAACATTCCAGAGCCATAATGGACAGTAGGAAGAAGGCAAATTTATGCTTTAGGTGTGGAGAGAAATGGACACCTGAGCACCGAGATGTGTGCAAAATGAAGAATGTCAGCTCAGCCAAACTCAGCATGATAATTGAATTATCTGATGATGATGAAGTGGCTGATGTAGGAGACCCCCATGATGTCTCTCATGAGGAATTGACAGGAGTTCATGATGTAGATGAGTCTCCTGACACAGATGCCACAAAGGGGACTGCTTTTCCTTTTGATCCGGGTGGGGCTATTGAGCAAACCACTCATGTGATGCATGAGATTGATATTCAGCCTACATGTAGCAGGAAAGGCCGTAAGCCAACACTCTCTGTGTTGGAGCATCAACCTACAATGCCTTTTCCTGTCAGAGGTGATGCTAATGGTAGTGTTCCTGTGGATGATGAACAGATTTATTGGGATGTCCAGCCTACACTGTATACCATCTCACTACATGCCTTGATGGGTGCCAAAAGTGCTGACACAATCAGGTTGAAGGGAATGATTAATGGCAGATCTGTCCATGTATTGGTAGACAGTGGTAGCACTCACAGTTTCATTAATTGTAGAACATTGAAAAGATTGGGATTAGTTGCTACAGAGATAGACCATGGTCTGAAAGTGGAGATCGCGAATGGACAGCACATGATCAGCAGACATTGTTGCCAGGATGCCAGGATCAAGTTTTCTGATCATTATGAGTTTGCAGGTGATCTTTTGGCATTGGATATGGGACCCATAGATGCTGTCCTGGGTTGTGATTGGCTGAAATCCCTGGGGAAAATCAGTATAGATTTGAATGCTTTATCTCTTGAGTTTTGCCACAAAGGTAGAACTGTTACATTGCAGGGCATTGTGAATCAGAAATTGCAGGTCATTTCAGCAAGGCAGCTAGCTAGGGAACTCAAGAACGAAAGTGCCATTTATGCATTGAATGTCTCTGTACCTCAGGAGGGTGGTATTCCCCATGTGGATAATTGTGAAATGCAGAAATTGCTCTTAGAATTTGGGGATGTGTTTGCTGATATGCCATCTCAGTTGCCCCCAAAAAGAGATGTTGATCATGCCATAGTCCTGGAACATGGTAGTAAACCAATAAACAAGGCCCCGTACCGACTCTCTAAGGTTGAACGGGAAGAAGTGGCAACACAGGTGCGAGATTTGCTTGAGAAAAACTTCATTGCTCATAGCACCTCGCCATTTGCATCTCCAGTACTCCTGGTGAAAAAGAAGGATGGCTCTTTTCGTATGTGCATTGATTACAGAGAATTGAATAAGACCACCATTAAGAACAGGTTTCCTATTCCCAGGATTGATGACCTGCTGGATGAACTCAAGGGTGCTCAGTATTTCACGAAGATTGATTTGAGGTCAGGTTACCATCAGATCAGGATGAAAGAGGGTGATGAGCATAAGACTGCCTTTCGTACAGAAAGAGGATTATATGAGTTCAAGGTGATGCCTTTTGGTTTGACTAATGCACCAGCCACCTTCCAGGCACTCATGAACAAGATCTTACACCACCTTCTTTTCAAATGTGTGCTGGTATTTTTCGATGACATTCTCATTTATAGTAAGGATGCACAGGAACACATTGACCATGTCCGACAAGTGCTAGAAATCTTGAGAATGCATCAGCTTTATGCCAAGGCCAGCAAGTGCACATTTATGGCAGAGGAGGTTGAATATCTTGGTCATGTTGTAAGCAGGCACGGAATCAGGGTAGACCCAGCTAAGGTGAAATGCATTAAGGAGTGGCCGCAACCACAAAATACCACGAAGCTCAGAGGTTTCTTGGGTCTTGCTTCTTTTTACAGGAGATTCATTAGGCACTTCGCCAAAAGGGCTGCCCCTCTCACTGATTTGTTGAAAAAGGATGCCTTCCAATGGTCAGAAGCAGCACAACTCAGCTTTGATAACCTCAAGAATGCCCTTAGCAATGCACCTGTATTGGTGTGCCCTGATTTCTCACGGTCTTTCATTATTGAGACGGATGCCAGTGGCAAAGGTTTAGGGGCTGTCCTAAAACAAGAGCATGGTGTGATTGCTTTTGAGAGCAGGAAGTTTAATGCCAGAGAAATGAATTATCATGTTTATGATCAAGAGATGCTAGCAATCTTGCATGCTTTTGCAAAATGGCACCACTACCTGTACGGTAGCAAGATTAAGGTCAAAACGGATCACAGGACACTCAAGTACTTCTTAACGCAGCCTAATTTATCCATGAAGCAGAAGAGATGGCTGGCTGCAGTTCAGTCCTATGATTTTGACATTGAATATAGAAAGGGGAAAGAGAATGTGGTTGCTGATGCCTTGTCCAGGATGTGGTCATGCAAACTGTCTGCCATTTCCACGCTTCATCAAGAGTGGATAATTGGGATTCAGGAGGAATACATGCAAAATTCTGATGCAGCTCCTATTTTTGTGGAGTTGCAGAGTCCGTCCAGCCAAGGACATGTTCGATTTCAGCTCCGCAACGGACTGTTATGGTGCAGGGACAGAATTTATCTTGTGCCAGACTCCAAGTACAGGTTGATGGTATTACAGGAAATGCACTCATCCCCTATGTCAGGGCATACGGGTATCACAAAAACATATGAAAAAGTCAAGGAGAGCTTTATTTGGGATGGTTTGTGGCGAGATGTGGTTAAGTTTGTCAGTGAATGTTTGCCCTGCCAACAAAATAAAGTGGACAGCCGGTTACCCGCAGGCCTTCTGCAACCGCTACCCATTCCTGAAGGCAAATGGACTCACATTGCCATGGACTTCATTACAGGCTTGCCTTCTACAGATAAGGGTTGGGATAGCATATTTGTGGTGGTTGACAGGATGACTAAGCAGGCCCATTTCATACCGACTAAAACTCGGTACTCCGCTTCACAGGTTGCCTGGCAATTCATTGAGTATGTGTTCAAGCACCATGGTTTTCCTCAGGAGATTGTCAGTGACAGGGATGCTAAATTTATGGGTCACTTTTGGCAGGAGTTATTCACTGCAGTTGGTACTTCCCTTGCGCCTAGTACTGCTTATCATCCACAGACGGATGGTCAATCAGAGAGGGTGAACAAGTGGGTGGAGGAGTATCTAAGGCATTACTGTCATGACACGCAGAAGTCTTGGGACAAATGGTTAGCATTGGCTGAATTTTGCTACAACAGCACCAAACACCTCTCTATTGGCATGAGTCCATTTGAGGCTATGTATGGATGCAAAGTGGGAATGCCTTCCAAGGTTGCAGACTTGGCTGTGAAAAATCAGCAAGCAAGGAATGATTTGGAGAGTATGAATGCCCTTCTGCAGTTGGCTAAGAGGAATATGCAGGATGCCCAAGCCAAGCAGAAGAAGTATGCGGATGAACAAAGGAGGTACTTATCTTTTGAAGAAGGGGATTATGTGCATTTACGTCTCCATAAGAATCGATATTCCTCGCTGAAAGGTAATACCAACACAAAGCTTGCCCACAGGTATTATGGCCCCTACAAAATCATCCGCAAAGTTGGGCAGGTAGCATATCAATTGGAACTACCCAGTACCTCTAAGATCCATAATGTTTTCCATGTATCCTTGCTGAAACCACATGTCGGACAGCATGTCCAGGTTCTTCCTGAGCTGCCTCCTATGGATGAAGAGGGCCACATAATCTATGTGCCGGAGCAAATCAAGGGCTTCAGAGATCGTGTACTCAGGAACAAAGCCTACACAGAATACCTCATCAAATGGAAAGGTTTAACGGAAGATGAGAATTCTTGGCAACCTGAGAGCATTGTGCAGGACTACCCCTATCTCCTACAAAGCTGATCAGTTTCTGTTGTATCCTTCTCATCCAGGGCACCCTCTTGGAAATTTTGAGGGCAAAATTCTTTGGGAAGGGATGGCTGTAATGAAGGTGGGAAAAAGAAGGATTTTAAGGGGGTAATAGATGGGAGAATAGTAAAGGAAATGTGGGAACTGTGCGGGACTATATAAGTCAACCCAAAAGGATTGTAAGGCACTTTTTGATGTGACATCTAATCCTATCTACGCTCCTTCCTGCTACCTACTGCCTACGCTCACACTCTCTCTCTCTCCCTCTCTCTATCCCCTCAGCCTTCTCTCTCTTCCTTTCTCCTTCCCCTTCTCCTCTCTTCTCCTCCCCTCCTTTTGCTATTCTCTCCCCATCTCCAAATCTGCCCCTTCCCCCTTCTCTACAGAGGCTATGATGGTTGCAGGGGCTGCCTGGGAAAGCTGACGACCATTGAAGCTGCTGGCTGTATTGTTGCTCTGGAAGATGCTGCTGAATGAGGCCTGAGGGCCCTTGTATAGCCGAATGCTGCCCTAGATCTAGGCAACCAATAGGCACATGGCCAACACCACCAGATTGTCATCACATCTCTGGCCCGACTCAATCTGTGGCAGCCCCAACCAGGTTTATGAACACCCCAACCTGGGCTGGGCCTGTATAAAACCCCCTCCTGCTCTGGGGATTGCTGCCAGCCTTTGCCTGCCTACATGGCTTTCCTGGGGGCTAAACTGCCCTCTTTCTTACTGCATACTGCTGCAACTATTATTGCTGCATGTGCAACTGCCACATGGACCACCTGTTGCTGTTGGACTATGCCACATCTCCTTTGACTGGATCTAACCCTGGCAGAGGGTTTAGAGCCTCTGAGGCTGCCCTGTCATCAACTAGATTGCCACGGGCACAATCCATATGAAGACAAGAATAACTTTTGCTGAGCAAGAATCAAAACAATCCTACCAATAATCACCACATGAACATACTCCATGCTCAATGTGATGGAAACAATTAGCATCCGTTACAATTATTTTCTGTTGAGCCTTCGAAATATATTTGGTGGAAGAATCACAGTTAGAGCACACCCTAAGGTTCTTTGTAATATAAATAAGTGTTCTTGGAGGGGTGAAAATGAGCCCAAAACCGATGGCCAGCTTCACGCTGTGGTAGCAAAGCGAATCTTCTCTCTCTTCCTCATCTAGATCATGAAGCACCACATTTGTGTCAGCTACAGATCTTACCTCCTTCATGCATCTATTCAACCTCTGCAAATCGTCTTGTATCTCCTCATGTGGGGGAGAGCTCCAAGCTGTCCAACACATCTCAAGATGTCCATTTAAGTGCAAAAATGGCCCATAGCTACCCAAGATGTTGATGTGTCATGTTGGCCATGTGGACAGCAGGTCAAGGTGGAGTGATTGTCAGACCACATAGAACTATATGGAATCAGTACAGATATATGGATGCTGAACAAAATTCTAGACCAGAATATTGTTTCATGGACTACAATGATTGCTGTGTGTACTCAACATGGGCAGCTTGAGGAGGCTATTGACCTTTTCAGCCAAATGTGTCAGAAAGGAGTGCAAAGGTCACATTGTTTGGATTTATTCCTGCCTCCTCTCCTAGTCCACACTGAGGATAGGCAGTAGGCTGCTATCAGAGCAGCCCATGTAACTACATCTTGCTTGGGTATTTTGTCAAAAACTTGCCTTGCATAGTCTAAACATCCACAATTTCCATACATACTGATGAGCATTTCCCACGAGAATATCTGGATGGATGCTACTCTTTGTGATCTACAAACGCAACCACTTGCCTTCAGGTAACAAAGCCTCACTTGGATATGCCTCTAAAACTGCAATAAGAGTCACCTTATATGGATTTATCCCTTCAACTTGCATCTGAAAATATAGCTAGACAACCTCCTAGCCCTTCACATGGAAGGCATAGTCACCTTATCTGGATTTACCCCTTCAATTTGCATCTAAAAATACAGCTGCAGGCTCCCGGCCCTTCTCATGGAAGGTATAAACTGAAATCATAGTAGTCCAAGATACAACATCCCATTTGTCCACAAAGAAACACGACACTCATCCAGGGTAATAAACACCGCCACTGCATCCTGTAGGGCCCCACATTCGCCATACATTCGTAAAAATAGGGTTTCCAAAATAGTATTTCGCTTGAGGACACTCTCAATAATTTATATATGAACACGCTTACCTTCTAACGAGGCCTCTGCATCCTCTAGGGCCCCACATTTGCCACACATTTGTACAAATAGGGATTCCAGAATAGTATTTCACTTGAGGCCACTCTCAATAATTTGTCTATGAACACGCTCACCTTCTGACAAGGCCTTTGCATCCTTACATCAGCACAATACAAAAGCACACATGCCAGGATCCACTGCAATGCCTGGACATTCCTCTCTCATTTTTGGTATTTACTCATTCACTGCATTCTGTACTTAACGTTTGTCGTTGTTAGCAAAAGCAACAAATGAATAAACTTTAGTGAGGTAAGGACACTAACAAAAGGGCTTCTCTTCAACAATGGGTAGTGCATCACGATGTAAATGTAATAGACCTGTGTACAATGCACGTCACCAGCCTTTAGTGAGGTAAGGACACTAACAAAAGGGCTTCTCTTTGACAATGGGCAGCGCATCACGATGTAAATGTAACAAACTTGTGTATAGTGCATGTCACCAGACAGCCCAACAGGATTTGCTCTTCGCCTAAACCACACAAACACCATATTTTTCAGTAATACTTTTGTTACTTGATAGGTGCTGTTAGTGACAATTCAGTAACAATTCTTTTAGTGAGGTAAGGACACTAACAAAAGGGCTTCTCTTTGACAATAGGCAATGCATCACGATGTAAATGTAGTAGACCTGTGTAGAGTGCATGTCGCCAGACATCCCAATAGGATTTGCTCTTCGCCTAAACCACACAAACGCCATATTTTTCAGTAATAATTAGGTTACTTGACAGGTTTTGAGACCTATAGAGGCTCCAAGCTCACATTTCGTATTGTTTGACACCACGATGAAGCAGCAGCAACATCGCTCATCCATTGTGCGCACTCTTCCCATCCAATCTACATTAGCATCTCCAAACTTCCCACCCAATTGTTCCATCCCTTACTCGCCATTCCATCCCTCTCCTCAGATTTCATTGTCAACAACAAGCCACATCGAACGAAGGAACAACCAAAAACATTGTGAATTTAGTAAACTTCACAAGATTGAAAAGAGGCAAGTAAAAGTACCTGAGATGGCATCCAATCGCTCCGACCTGACCACAAAAAAGACGGCTGATACAAATTCAGTACAGTGCACTTTACAGCCGCCTTGCGAGCAACCCATGGTTGATCTTCTCACATGCTTGTACTCTTTGGTGTCCTCGGAATAGAGAGTATCCTATGCAATTCTGCTAGATAGAGGAGCCTACTTCTGATTTTTAAGCATCTGCGTTTGACATCCAAAGCTATTTGCGAAACTCTAATTCCTGGCCGTTCCCTCGGAAAGGGCATTTACCCTCAACGCAGCAGCAAGGTCTCCCTCACAATAGGACAGAGAGCCCCAAAAAACTTCATCTTTTGTTTCCCGTTCTCAAGACGCTTGAATTCTATAGAACCAAGGCTATGAGGTGCGAAAGTTGCAGTTGTAGAAGCGATGGTAGTAGCGAGTGCAGTAGATGACTGCGACATGTTTAGAGGACTGTAGGAATGTGTTGCCACTGAACTCCAATCCATTGTAGATGGAGTCTAAAAATGTTGTGAATCAAGCCCGTAGGCTCCCTGAGGTACGATTACTGAGGCTTCTATGGCAGGGGCTGAGAAAAGGGAAACGACATTACATGAGGGTCTTGGGGGTCCATGGTCGCCCTGAGAAGAAATCTGGCAATTTTCAGAAGACATCCAAGTTTCGGGATCTCTGGAATTGGAAGCCACAACCTCAAAATGAAAATCTACCGAGAGAGCAACACAAAAACCTCCATGAACTGCGTTGCAACAAGCCAGCTAGCCAGCCCGCCAGCCCAAGAAGAGAGAGAGCGCAGAGAAATCTCAAAGATTGGCACAACCACAGAAATGGGGGGACGAAGCAAGAAGCATGGGGGGAGGGATAAGAAGAGTTGGTGACTTTAGCGAGGTCCTTGACAAGGAGAGGAGGAGGATCTGGCAGAGGCACTTGGGAACCAAGGAAGCAGTTGCCGAATTCTATAACCCTTGGATTAGTGTAAATTTAAGGTTTATAAAATAGACACGTGGCTCAACCACAAGCTAGAATTTCTTTTCATTCCACAGTGCTACCTGCCTAAAAAACTTGATCGAGAATTCAAAGACCTCTTTCAATTTCCCCATTGCTAGTATCCATAGACTCTCCAAACCCTTGTGGTTCATCTTCAGAAGCATACTTATGTGAAACCGACATAATGAAGAACACCTGCTCACAGCTCAAAGGAGAAATAGAGAAACAAAGACACAAAGAAAGAGCCAAAAAATCCCGCACACCAACAATCGATGAAACACTACTTTTATAATAGAACCTGACAAGTCCCATTTTGGGGACGAACTGGGTCTGACGTGCTTCTGCCACCATGATCCATTGGCTTCCTTATCAAAGGAAGGAGGACTTCGTCATCCACAAACCAATTGCACAAGAAGCTAAAAGACTCTTCCATGCATGGGAGTAACAAAAATAACCAAAAAAGAATCAAGAACGATGACCTTAGTTATGCATGCAACCAGCCAATTGGCTTGGCACGCCCCTCAGAACGCATGAACTTGCCAAATCTATACACAACACTTGGAGCGGTGGAGACCTAGCATGCAGCAATTCATCCAATGCAAGACACGTTGAAGACATGAGAGACGATTGCAGGACTGATGTGCGCATAAAAGATGCACTTACAATGACCCGCAGGGCATGGACAATTGGAACGATAAGGGAACCAAAGCAAATGCTCCCAAAATTCGAAGTGAAAGCAGCATGTAGAGATCGTTCCTAAGGCAACCAAAGCAAATTCTCCCAAAACTTGAAGTGAAAGATGCAATGCCTCTCGCAACCGTGGTACACATGATGTTTCTCAACGTCTCCAGCGTCCACGCCAGGCTCACTAGCAAAACAAAAATGACGAGAGGAGCGACCTTAAAGCTGAGGACGCTCACTACTCTGAAGCCCTAGAACACACGCCATAGCGAGGCTACAAGTACAACCTAGAAGGACACCAGATAGGCACTTTTCTGGCTATGATGAGCGAGCAAAACAAGAGATTCCCCGCAGATTTGATCCTGCTAGAAAATGTTCTTAGAAGTCGTCCAAAACGAAATACGAAGGCACGGGCTCAACGTAAGACTGAGTAGTTGCAACCAACCTATTGGTAACCCAGCAAGAAAAGACACCTTGGAAGATGGAGAAGATGAAGCAGAGGATGCCGACAGCAAGAGTGGATGGAAGGCCAATGGACATGAAAATGAGAGAGTGAGCAGCGAGATAGTCTAGAGGAAAGCTCTAGCCATGAAGGCATGTGTTCGAAGAGCGTTTGCCAGGCGCACCACAACAGCTGCACCAAGATGGGGGAGCCATCGCTGCAAGTTATGGAGCTTCCTTTTGCTCATATCTTTAAGATACATGGTGTTGAGGAAAAGGATTCTGGCAATCACCAATAGAAGGTGCAAGGCGAAGAGGAAAATTTAAGAAGAGACACGATGGCAAGCCAATCACCTCCTTCACATGCGTGGCGGCACCTCAACATGCATGAACCCACCAAATCAATACATGACACTTGGAGCGGTGGGGCCCTTGCATGTAGCTATCCATCCTATAAAAGATACGTGTCATATCTCCTTAGATTAAAGAAAATACAGCTATAAAAGTTTTTTTCTCCATCCAAAAAAAGACATGTGTAAGATCGCCTTGGATTAAAGAAAATGCAACTAAAAAGGTTTTTTCCTTCTCTGGGCAACGTCTTCACTTAAGCCTCCCTGTGGTGGCAGGCCAAAAATTGGCTGCATGTACAAACTAATAGCCTTGGCCAAAACCTTATAGAAGGCTGGCAAGAGCATAGCAATTCGTATGTTATAGAAGACTAGCAAGACAAGGTTAGCAAGAGAGTAGCATTTTGTATGTTTTCAGAGTCTTTTTCTGGAAAAAAGTTTGCCCCATTGTTCCTCTCCTTAGTGCAACCTCTGAATCGTAAGGCCTATATTTAATAAGGTAAAGGGAGGGGAGCTGAGCAAGTTTGGGCATTTGCCCACATTTTATGTTTGACTCCTTCAAAAAACTCCTGTAGTGCATGTCATCGTAGACCCCATGGGTAGTTGGCCATGGGTGTGGGAAAAAAATCTTTTTTTTTTAATGAAGGTAAATCCGTTATGACATTGTGGCAGCTTTGTGGGAAATTTAATGCCAAGGTGGCATGTGTCATAAAACTAGAGAGATCTTAAGGTCAAGTTTTTAAGACTCATTGAAGCATTTTGGGGTTTGAAAATGGCATAAAATCCACATTTCCACCCAACATTATGATATTTGACATGGGAAATTAGTTCTTCCCATTACAACCCTTTTTCCACCATGTCATTAAGGCTTAAGGCCCAGATAAAAAAGTAGATCCCCTATCCAAACTTGAACAAGGACTATAAGTTGAGGTAGATTGCTTGCTTAAGGCCAACATTACTCCACTGAGAAAAAGATGCACCTGGACATCACAAGATATTAATGTGTACCACAATGCAAAGACATGTCCTTTACTTAAATGTAAGAGGGCTATTTATGACTGAGAGAATAGTTTTATGTATAGCCAATGTGTGTGTGTGTGTGTGAGGGATGTTTTTATCAAAGCTGTACTTATATATTAATATAAAATCCTGGCAAAAGTTTATCAAGCTAGTTTTTTTAGTTTCATAATAACAATAGAACATATTACAACTTTATATACATTCTTTGAAATTTGAAGAAAAAGTTGTAAATCTTGGCGAAACTTTAAATTTTTTCCCATAAAAGTTTCAAATTTTTATTAGGGCATACAAATTTTCGACTCCAATATAAAAGTTTCGCTTCTTAATGAAACTAAGACGAAAAAATCATCCATACTGTGTGTGTGTGTGTAGCTGAAGCCCACATATACTAATACCTCTGAAAACAACCCATGAGGTAAGTGTTAGAACATGAAGTCAAGTGTGAGGGTGTCCTACGGTTGTGTGGGTGTGAATGTATCTAGTAGGTGAGCAATTAGTGCCACCTCCTAGACGTAGTGAGTTAGGTGTGTGTGTGAGGTGGAGGCTAGTGATCTCACCTGTGATGTCAGAAGAGGAGGCTTCCCAGCCCATAAAATGGGCATTGTACTTCATGTTATCTCTATCAATCACATCAAGTTGTTATGTGCCCCATATATGTTTCCATCATGTGATTGCTCCCTAGTTCCTTCATGTGGTTTCAGAGCTAGCCATGTTCCTTCCTAACTCTCCCTTGTTGAAGTGCACTCACTCTCTCCTCTTTCTACCCCCTATCTTCCCTAATGTTGTACCATTTTGCCCACCATTTCCTCCTCATTCTGCTCACCACCTTCCTTCTCTTTTTGCTCGTCATCCCTTGCACTCTTCTGCCCTGATGAAGCTACAGCTATCTAGTCTTGGTCACTAATCTAGCTTTGCCTGCCATTGTCCATTGCTGTCTTTCATGGAGAGCTTTGATCCTGTCCAAGAAAGCTTCATGTTTGATGGGCAACACCTTTGTAGGACCTCTGGAAAGATTTAAGCATTGATGTTTGTGCTCAAGGCTAGATATGGGAAGCTCAGACGGCATGATCGATGTTGGGTAATCGCTATTGATCATCAGACAAGCATGGATTGTAGGATAAAGATGGATTGCAATTGCAAAGCACATCTATCTCTACTCTAGTAATTTGCATCGTCACTCAGAACAAGGCGCTCCTTATCATAGTAGATTCAGTAGCAATTGCTTTGTGGGCAGCGTACTCATTTTTTTGCACAATTTTCAGCACAAGTTCTACAAGTTATCAACGCATTCCACCTCTAGATATCAGCATACATTTCAAATACCATGCAGAAGAAAACATTCATACACGAAGTTGTGCATCTCTATTGAAGGTGCCACTGGAATTGAAGCCCCCCCTTGAAAGCATAAAATGTCACCCAGTTGAAGTTAATTACCTTCAGCTTCTCTCTTCTTGATTTTGCCCTCTTCTCCTATTATTAATGACACATTTGATGCACTAGATCCTCAAATTTTTGGGGCTTTTTTGAATTTCATTCTTCCTAATCAGAATTGAATCCTGTATCATGTAACATTTGGGGATTTCGCTACATCAAGCAAGATTGACCCAAATTAAGGTCTTCTACTCCGATATTGGTTCCTCTCCACTCAACGTTTTGAGAGTCATGGGCTGATTGCCCTACGTAGCTGCTCCCATGGATTTCACCGACATATCGACATATCCTTCGAGGGCATTCTTATCGAGGACTTTATCAACACCTTCATCGCATGCAGGAATGTGCACACTTGTGTGCGACAACTACACAGGGAACATCTTCCAGCTTGAGATATTTATTTATTTTCCTAAGTAAGCTTGACGTGCTTGGGTACTCTACCCTGGGTAGTCCCCCAAAAATGCTTGTAATAATGAGTTGTGTGTCATTGAGTCAATAAAGGTTCTCAGCCTTGGATTGTTGTCCTCCTAAATGGATGTAATCTTTTCTATTTTTCGTGTCTAACCCCCTGCCATTTTGTTTTGGAGTCTGGAGGGGGATGTACTGTGGGAGCCATGTATTGGCTTTGATGGGTCTTTTTATCAGGCCTGGCATATGAGTTCGAGGATGTTGGTGCGTTGGTCTCCTAGACCTCTGAGTTGGTCATGCATCCATGTTGAGACATGAGCCTCTAAATTATGTTGGGACATAAAGCCATGAGAGTGCTCAGTCCAACCTTTGAACCATGCTCAAACTTCAACCTCTGAGTTGTTGGCATGGCAGCCATGTCTAGTTCAGACAATGCACAGATTAGCAGACTCCGTCATTGTCATGTTTTATTCTTGGTTCCATTCCAGTAGTCCCTCACCTTTCCTTCATGGGTGTTAGAACATGAAGTCAAGAGTGAGGGTGTCCTAGAGTCCTAGGGTGTCATACAGTTGTGTGGGTGTGAATGTGTCTAGAAGGTGAGCAATCAGTGCCACCTCCTAGAGTTAGGTGAATTAGGTGTGTGTGAGGTGGAGGCTAGTGATCTCACCTATGATGTCAAAAGATGAGGCTTCCCAGCCTATAAAATGGGCATTGTACTTCATGTTATCTATCAATCACATCAAGTTGTTATGTGCCCCGCCCCATATATGTTTCCATCATGTGATTGCTCCCTGGTTCCTTCAGTAATGTACCAAAACAGGACTCTATGCACCCTCTGTATTAAAGTCTTCCCCACTATGTCATGCCTCTATGATAGGCTTCAATAGCTAATCAAGGCTAAGCACCCCTACAAAAGTTATGCTACAAATCTTTACTATAGACAAAGCTCCCTTTACTATACCCTTATGCTCTCCTACAGTGAGCAGGGATGCACTAGGTGTATTGGACTTCTACCCTACATGTAATGTGATGTAAAGCCCTAGTTCTCCTTCTACTCCTCATGTAGAATAGTGACCTGTAGGTGAGGCTCCAAGAATACTCTAGCGCTTGCTTGGGGCCCTTTATATAGGGGGAAATCCCAACAAAAATGGGCCGACTAGCCCCTACACTTCAACCACACCAAAGGCAATCTATCCAGCTCAACCAATTGCACATAGACCAATCAACCAAGTTTGTGGACCTACCAACTAGTTTATGGCAAAATGTTGACCCAAACTAGTCTCTACTACCTAGATAAGGCTCTACTTAAGGCTCCTATATTGCACATCCTCCATAATGACATTCTGGTAGTTTTCTAGGAAATAAGAAACCTAATGCCAAAGGGACATGTGGTCCCCCACCTTTTTTTCTACATTTTTTTTTCACAAAACCAATGAGGTCTTGAGGTCAATGGTTTTGTGGGGCAAAAGACTTTCTAACATTTGAGAGTTGAAAATAACATAAAATCCACATTTTCACCAAAAACATCATGATATTTTCCTAGAGCAGCAACACCTTGTTAAACAATGACACAAAAAACTTGATGGATGTTCACTTGGCAAAAGAGCATTTGGCTTTGGCAAGGGAAACATGGAACCTTCTTGTAGATGTTATGCAAGCTTACACCGCTATACCTCCAAAGGCCAACACTACTATTATACCAAGAACCTAAGTTACCTCAAGCTCTTACTCCTTGGACTATTTCTATTACACTTCAAGAGACCACCCCTAGCCAGACATACCTAAAGCTAAGGAGATCCTATCAAATTTTCCTCTTCTAGATACTATTGTCTTCTTCAATGATGACGTTGTTGTTGATGGCTAAAAAGTGGAAACTTCTTTAGATGCTACATACTAACATGCTTTCACGTGCACTTGTAAATGGAGAAAAGAAAACTTTTTTGTAAATGCATAACCTTTGAGATCTTATTAATAGAAACCCACTAAAGTGGGTTGTTTAAGAAATCTAACCAAACAAATTGCACTTGCAATCGAGGGGGAACCTAATGCAATTTTTAACTCTAGGAGCAACTAGCAAAATGTGAAATGTGCCTTGTTGAGCCTTCATGGCTTTCAACAACTTGTGTCACAACCTTCATAGTATATAGCCTTGTTTTGTTTCCTTCAATGGCTCTTGCTTTTGATGAGAATGTATTATGAAATTTTTTGTAAAAAAAGAAGTTCCAAAAGAAGAGCAATGTGGATTTAATAAGTCCAACTTGACCCTCATACCCATCACTGAAGATGAAATAGAGATTCAACCCCATTGGAGGGTCAAATTTTTAAAACAACAACTCTATGAGGGATCCTTTTTTTGCAAGTTTTTATGTAAATGTTAGCAAAACATGAGCTTTTTTTAAACATTGTGAAAATATAGCTACCCTCTATTGAAAATATTGTATACTTGAAGAAGTGTCTTCTGACGATGGTTGCAAAACGAGGACCATAGTTCTCATAAAATCATCATGAGAAAAGTTCTGAGGTTGGGAGGCTCTATGTAGGGCAACAATGTCTCTCACATAATGGCTCTACTTTCTTGTAAAATAACTAACTTCCAATTCAGAACTCCAAGGAGTATGATATCAAATCCTTTTTCTTTTAAATTTTTTTAATAGGATTCCCATGCCAAAAAACTGATTCACATTACATTTTATATGTTCACTTTAATTAAGTACGCCTTCCTTAAGGTAAGGGCAATATTGATTAACCTCACTTAGCCTAACCTAATCTAACATAACCTATCTAATCAAACCTAAGTAACCCAATTCAACCTATCATAACTTCAGCTAACCAACCTAACACAACCTAGTGTCTAATGTAACCTAACGTAGCATACAATTGTGGAGAGAGAGAGAGGGAGAGGAAGAGGGGTACAGGAGCCTGAGAGCGAGAGGGAAGGGAGTGGGGTGAGGGGAAAGGGTTGAGAGGGGTGGGGAAGGGGAGACAAGAAAGGGGGGAGAGAACGGCTAGGGTAGACAAGAGGGTGAGAAGGCAAGGAGAGGAGGCAAAAGAGGGGAGGGGAGAATGGTGAGGGGGACAAATAAGGGAAAGGGTAGAGAAGAGGATTCATGAGGCGACCGGGGGGGGGGGGGGGGGCTATATGGGGAAAGAAGGGTGATGGGAGTGATGTGAGCAACCAGAGAGAAGACTAGGGGGGAGGTGAGAGAAGAGGGGGAAGGGCGAGGGGAGGGGGGGAAGGGAAGGAGGATGGGGAGGGGATGTAGAGGGTGGTAGGGGAAGGAAAAGGATTACATGGCACCAAGGACGGGTAGATGAGGGAGGTGGGAGGGGGAGGGGGAGGAGGTCCTCTTGCCTTTATTTCTCTTCTTCTTTTTGCTTCCTTAAAGCCTCTAGATCTACCTTGTCTTTGTCTTTTCTTTTTCTCTTTGTGCTTCATCTTCTCCGTCTTGCTTTTTCTTTTTAGCTCTCTCTTACTACTCTTACTATCTTATTCCCTTTGTCTTTTCCTTTTGCCTTCTTTCTCTACTACCAAAATCAACTATGTTTTCCTCTAAATTAATGCACTTGGGAGAGAGGCAATGGTGAACCCATTCAAATAGGATAAATCTCATTACCATACATGTGATTGCACTACTATATAATCATCGTCATTGAAAAAAAGGTCTACAAAGAAAATATGTTTGTGCATTATTGGTATTTTTCAAATCGACCAAAGAAGCAATTATCTATTGAGCATGTATTATGCTCCTGTACAAGGGCAAAATGAAAGCTGAGATATTGGTCTTGATCTACTAGTCCTAAGGCACATGAATAAACAATCTATTGTTGTACATGCTTTCTCACTATTCATATAATTTGCAAAAAGTTCATAGACACGTCAGCATATTATTTTTGCTATGGTTGCACAAGATTTATGACTTGAGCATGCTTCTTTTTGGGCTTTTGCTTATAAGAAAAGGATCATAATCAACCAAAGGCACTTGAATCTATTACCTCACAGACTCGAAGATTTGCAAGGTTTTGTAAGTTGCCTCATGGAACCCAAGCATATAGAGGGGAAAACTTGTCAAGAGTCTCTAGATGGTTTCGGTGTATACTCTACAAACAATGATCATCTATGCTTTTTGGAAAAGGTGTTTTAGCCTTGCAATGAAGCATGCATCTCACTTAATCAAACTACAAGTGCTTTCTATGTCCAAGTTGGTGTCTTACTTGAGCATGTGATTCCACAAGATAGTGTCCAGACCGAGCTAGGTAAAATTTGTGCCATTCAGCAAGTGAATTTGACTCAATTGCATTCTTTTGTGGGCTTCATCAGTTTTAATAGATGCTTTGTAAGAGATTTTTCCAAGATTGTAGCTCCATTATATGAATTATCTAAGAATGATGGCAAGTTTGAATGGACTCCCAAGTTGTCTAATGTGTTTTATAACTTAAAAAACTGAGCTATAGCTACACTCATTTTGACACACCCTCGATGGGAGGTCATTTTTCATGTGCATGTTGATGCTTCTAGATATGCCCTAGGGATTATATTGGCATAACCACAGGTGGTAGAATATACTACGTGGTGTTTTATGGTAGCCGATTGTTAATACCTATAGAATCTAACTATAGCACTATCGACCGCAAAGAGCCGAGCATGATCTTCAACGTGTAGAAATTGAATCACTATTTGCTCAGAAATCCATTTATTTTCTATGTAGACCACCAGGTTTTGCTCTATTTGATCAATAATACTATCATTCAAGGATGAATTGTCCATTAGATGCTTCTTTCACATGAATTCAATTTCAAAATCATACATAAGTCTGGTTAAACACATGTGGGTTCCGATTGCTTGTCTAGGCTACCTGCACTAGAAGAAAATTACGGGATTGTTACTGAGCTTCCAAATGTCAAGCTCTTTATAGTTGATCACTATGAAAGTGAATATGCTTATTTGATGGACTACTATCCCAAGGAACATTTTTGAACAATATTCCATGAGAAAAATGCAAGCAATTACCCTTGAAAGGCTTGGAAATTCACTTTGATTGGTGTGCAAATGGTGTTTTGCATCATCGATGGGTTCTATGACACAAACACATTGTCATCTTGCAATCCAAGCTCACTCGGTCCATCCATTGGACACTTCCAAGGTGAATTGATAGCTCAAAAGGTGTTGCAAGAAGGATTATGGTGGGGAACCTTATTTTATGATGCTCACACAAAATGTATGCAGTGTGACATATGCCGACGCATGTCCATCCATTGGACACTTCCAAGGTGAATTGATAGCTCAAAATGTGTTGCAAGAAGGATTATGGTGGGGAACCTTGTTTTATGATGCTCACACAAAATGTATGCAGTGTGACAAGTGTGATTTTTTGGTGAGCTTTTTGTCACGAGCTTTTTTTCAATTTTCATGAATATTGCGAGCTTTTCATTCACCCATCTCCCTAGCGTCTCTATTCCATCCAGGAGCTGAGAGGGGGTGTTAGAGGCCGATATCTCCTGATGTCACCTAGAGAGAGAGGGCCTTGCTTATGGATATGAATGAACCTGACATGACAACTTCGTAAAGTAAGGCTTATGAAGTAATGGAAGGATCCTCATGCAAGAAGGATTATGGTGGGGAACCTTGTTTTATGATGCTCACACAAAATCTATGCAGTGTGACAAGTGTGATTTTTTGGTGAGCTTTTTGTCACGAGCTTTTTTTCAATTTTCATGAATATTTCGAGCTTTTCATTCACCCATCTCCCTAGCGTCTCTATTCCATCCAGGAGCTGAGAGGGGGTGTTAGAGGTCGACATCTCCTGATGTCACCTAGAGAGAGAGGGCCTTGCTTATGGATATGAATGAACCTGACATGACAACTTCGTAAAGTAAGGCTTATGAAGTAATGGAAGGATCCTCATGCAATACTATGTGTGTACAATAATGTGTGCATGGAATTTGGAAAAACCTTTCTTTGAAATCAAAATGAAGGTGTCACGGCTTAGATTGGGAGGAGATCAGGAGAAATCAAAAACCAACATGAAGAGAAGTCCCATCCACACAGTGCACTATCAACAAATAAAGAGATCAAGAGACTTTTTTTCACCTGCATTCCACTGAACAGGCCTTGCCATGCCCATTTTGAGCACAACCAGCACTTATGTCACTCCAAGAGACCACATTCCACTGTGACATCTCTGTGAACACTTCCCTTGCATCATTTAGGTTCACGCACTTGCAATACATATGGACGAGGGCATTCCCCACAATAACATCTGGCTCCCATCCATTGCCAGCAATAGTAGCATGGGTCACACGACCCTCTTCTACTAGGGATGTCATACAAGCACAAGCATCCACAACGCAGATGAAGGTGATCTTGTCTAACACGAGACCTTCAACCTGCATTTGGCCAAACATTTGGCCAACACGTAGCAATCATGGCACTCCAAGAGATCACATCTCGCTGTAGCAACTCTGCAAAAACACCACCCTCGCATCCTCTATGCTCCTACATTTGCCAAACCTATTGATGCCAACAATAGTGCATGGATTACTCTACCCTCTTCTAAGGCTCCTAGACTAATGCATACATCCACAATGCAGATGAAGGTGATCATGTCTAGTGCAATACCTTCAGCCTGCATTTGACCAAATAGTTGTATCTTTGCCATGCCCTTTCTGGATGCATTCAGCTATCATCACACAATAGGGGATACAATTCTACTATAGCATTTCAGCAAGAACTGGCCTTGCATCATCTAAGCTCCCACAGTTCCCATACATATTGATGAGGGCTCTATCCCAAGGACAAAATCCAATCGTTTTTGGACAACATCCAAGGTAATTAAGGGCTTGTAGTTTGGTCCCCACACCTCTGTCAAAGCATATTCAAGGCATATCCTCCTCTTGCAAGACTTAATCAAACTATCACACCCTGACAATGTCTCTAAACTTCATGACCCTATTTGGCCTACTCCTTATCTTTCACAAAATTCGTGCTACAGGTTCTGTACTATCTCCCTTAAGTCTTGAATTATCTCCACCCTCTCCTTAAGGCAGCAACCTGATGTTGCCATACACAGCATGTCCAGAGATCATTGTACCCCATGCCCTTGCATCATCAAGGCTTTCACACTTGCCATACATGTTGATGACATCATTTTTTATAACATCTCACTCACCTCTGTTGCAGCAACAGTAGCATGGATCACTCAATCCTCTGCTAGGGCAGTCATGATGGCTCACAAATCCATAAGGCAAAGAGTAGCAATGCATCCTTGCCAATCAGGGCACTCTAGGAGATCACATCTCACTGTAGCAACTCTATAACAAACACCACCATCACATCCTCTCTACTGCTGCATTTGCCATACATATTGATGAGAGCATTCTCCACAACAAAATCCAACTCCCATCTATTGCTAGCAACAGTAGCATAGATTACTCTACCCTCTTTTAAGGTTCCCATGCATTGGAATATGAGTCTATCTAGCTTCATGCCACTATGTTGCATTTTCCCAAAAAGCTCGAGCAAGAACAGCATGCACATGTTCAGTGCATCCTGAAATCAAAGCACCCCATGACACTACATCCCAATAGGTCAGTTCATAAAATTCTCTATGTGCCTGAACAGTTGCAGGGCTGTCTTGCCATGCCCATTCTGAGCACAACCAGCAATCGTCGCACTCTAGGAGACCACAACCCATTGTGGCATCTCTACAAACACTGCCCTTGCATCATCTAGGTTCACGGAATTGGCATACATATTGACAAGGGCATTCCCACACAGTAACCTCTGACTATGGATCCAAAAAAGAGCAGAAAGCATAGAGCAATAAAGACACTCTTGTGCCACACAACCACCATAACCAAGGACATAGTATGTGTTACACGACAACCTCAACAAGAACATCAAAAGTGATGATCACAAGTATTACTCTCAATACTACATAGTTTATGGAAATGCTATTCTGTACTGATTGATCGCAGACACATGTCAGCAACAACATTTTCATTCTCTATGGAAAGACAATGGCGACCTAAGTCTTTGCAAAGCCTTGCCATCCCAAAGCAACCTGCAAAGACATCGATGATGCAATCACCAGGGTTTGTGAATGTTCTGAGTATTGTGACGCCAAAAATTGATATTTTTAACTTGGCATTGATATTGTTTTTCTCTATGTTTGATAAGGGTTTAAGTATCAAGTGATAGCCTAGCGGCTCTCACTTATTTCTATTTTCTATGATATTGTATGGGATTGAGAGGATGAGTGGAATGGCTCATTGTAAATACCATAGGTATGAATTATAAATACCTTGGTATGGGGTGAGAGTTAATTTGTGTATGGGATATTATGAGTTTTTTAGAAAATAGGAAGAGTGAGTCATATAAAGAGGTGGGCTCATGTCCATGTGTTCCAATAATATAAGAGAGGCCACATGCCAAGCATGTGGAAGGCATGTGGAGGAGTGTGAAGTCAAGAGGAATCCTTCTAGAACTCCTATGTAGAATAAGAAGGATGTGGACATGTGGAAAAGAGAGGGTCCCTATGGGCTCCATGTGAGGAGACTCTTGACTTTCTCAATATTTTAAGAGTCTTGAGCATCTTTTGATGGGAGACATGGCAAGAGTAGCCAAAAAGGACATGGATGGTGACATACGTGCTTATGTGATTGATGGGGAAAGGAATCTACAGGCAGCAATTGTAAATGGGTGAAGGAGGGTAACAAAATCTCTATAAAAGGAGCCCTCCTCTCCCTTGTTCATCAGAATCTCTTCCACCATTGGGCCTTATGTTGCTATAGTTCTAGTCTCCCCAAGCCTCTTCCATGAGCCTTCTCTTCCTCTTGTAGATATTCTCTTATGTAGACTCTTGAGTCCTTCTCTCTCTAGTTTATTCTCTCTCTATGAGTAGTCTTGGAGCTTCCGCTCCCTCTTGTATGTATGAAACCTCTTCTTCTCCCTTGTGTTTGTAGTGTTGAGGTGGATTCTCACTCTATTTGTAATGAAGGTCACTTCAGGTTCTCTCTCTCTCTCTCGTGTCTCTTCCCTTTTCTTTCTTTCAAAGCCTTAAAAGTTCTTTCTATTCGGCTGCTCACTGTGCACACATGGTCCATTTGTTTCCTGAGCCACTATGCAAACTTCTTCCCCTCTTCTAGGCGAAATCTATGAGGGGTGGATCGTTGATGAAGGTGGAGTCTTGAGGGAGCATCCTGCTCAGGCGAAATTAGCCTGGGTGGAGGGTAGTTTTCATGACAGTTTGACCCCCTGTTAGTGTTTTGCTCATAACTTTCTGCTCGGTAGTCCGATTGTAATAAAATTTATATCAGCGTAAAGCTCTCTTCAAGGCGCATGTTGTTGTATAATCAGATCTTGAATCAGATACTGTTGCAAAAAGTTATGAGTCTCTGTGTTTGACAGTCTGTTTTCATGACAGTTTTTACCCCCTTCCAGTAAACTGTCCATATCTCTTCAACCGTCTGTCTGTTTTCAGTGAAACTTATATCAGCGTGAACCCCATCTCAAGGCGCATCTCTTTGTGTGATTGATTCCTTGATATCATGTCTCTACTGAAAGTTATAGGCCTCTATGTATAATGACAGTTCGTAGAGTGTTTTGAGCTAAGTGTCACTACTATTGGTGCATTTGCACTTGTCGATGCTTTTGTATTGATAGATTTGGGGCTCCACTCCTGCTTTTGTGATGGAGATGGTGTACATTTAGGCTTAGTGCAAGCATGGATGGGTTGTTGATTACTCTAGCGAGGCTTGGGTACCCATATATAAGAGTTGCCAAGGTAATATCCCTAGGTCTTCTGGAAACCCATTGGTAATGTACCTTCCTTGTTGGATGGCGTCTTCTTCTTCTTTGGTATTGAGGTTTGTTGTTTACATGAGGGAGGGGGCTGGCGATGGTGAGGCTTGATGTTTAGATGAGGAGCTAGCTTCATATGTGGAGGCTTCTTTGGAATCCAAAAATATGTTTCAACCTCAAAGTATCCTTGAGCCTTCAATAGATCCTTTTGGACCCATATTTGCTTGGTTGCCTTTGTGAAGAGAGTGGGAGAGAAGGAAGGAGTCTCACTTGTAGCTTTCTCACATACACAATGGGGGAATATACACAAAGTTAGGGGCTGAAAATAGTTTTCCTCTTCTTAGTTGTGAAAGCCAAAAGAACTCTAAGTACAAAAGAATAGGTGAATCCTATATGTGGGTCTCAAACCAAACTCAATTAACTAAGGTGGCATACTAACTGAGCCACTAACTAGATTACATAAAGATAGTTGTCATCCAACTACTATTCATGGGCAGTGTACCAACCGCATCTGTAGCTAACAAGTCAGTGACATAAATGCACAACGGTCACCTTGGCATATCACGAGTGGAGCTCGATATCTCAACACTTCCCCTCGAGCTCAATCCCAATTCTTGCACACCAAGTAGGTCTTTGAACTTGCGCAGCTTCTCTGCGCCCAATGCCTTTGTGGATATGTCATCTACCTGATCCTCTGTGCTGATATAAACTAGATTAGTAAAACCTACTAGAACCTTCTCCCACACATAGTGATAATGCACCTCAATGTGCTTTGTTCTAGCATGATAGACTGGGTTATTTGCCAAGTGTATACTACTCATGTTGTCATAATAAATGACAACTGGCCCATCTATAGACTAATGCATATCATAAAGTAGCTTATGCAACCAAGCTACCTCACATGTAGCCATTGCTACACCCCTGTACTCAGCCTCTATGCTCGACAAGGCAATTGTAGGCTATTTCTTGCTGCTCCAAGTGACTACAGCACTCCCAAAAGAGAACACATATCCACTAGTAGATCGTCTATCAGAAATACTACCAACCCAATCAGCATCAATGTATCCATGCAACTGTATCTGAACCCCAGTCTCATAAAATAGTCCATACTGCAATGTGGACTTCACATGCCTCAGTATGCATCTAGCCACATCCAAATGCGGTTTCCTTGGAGCCTACATAAACTGACTTACCAAACCAACATCATAGCTCAAATTTGGCTTGGTAATAGTCATATAAATCAAACTTACTCCTATGCATCTATACATAGAAGGGTCTTCTAGAAGCTCACCTGCAACTGTGCTCAACTTCACATTCTGCTCCAAAGGAACTGAAATAGGCTTACAGCCTGTCATCCCATATTTGGATAGCATGTCCAATCCATACGGCCTCTGCAAGGACCATATCCCACTTGTCGATCTAATCACCTCAATGCCCAAGAAGTAACACAGCTCTCCCAAATCCTTCATCTCAAACCTCTACTTCAATAACATTTTCACATGATGGATATCTTCATCACTATCACCTGTGATGATCAAATCATCAACATAAATGACAAGCAGCATAATGCATTTCTCTGTTTTTCTTACATAAAGTGAGAAATCTACCTTGGAAATCTAAAAGTCAATAGTGACAAGAGACTGTCCTATCTTGTCGGACCATGCTTTGGGTGCTTGCTTCAAGCCATACAAGGCTTTCTTCAACCTGCAAATAAACTCAGGATGAATAGCATGAACATAACCTAGTGGCTACTCCATATAGACCTCTTCTTGCAAATCACCTTGCAAGAAAGCATTCTTTACATCCATCTGATGTAAAGACCATCCCTTTGATTTAGCCATAGCAATGACTGCTCTGACAGTTGCCATCCTTGCAAGTGGACTAAATGTTTCTTCATAATCAATGCCATATGTCTGTGCATACCCCTTGACAACTAATCTTGCCTTGTATCTGTTCACAGAACCATCTGCATTGTGCTTCACCTTATAAACCCACTTGCATCCAATTGCATTCTTGTCTTTAGACAAAGGCACCAATTCCCATGTAGCATTTGTTTCCAAGGCATCCATTTCTTCATCCATGGCTTTCTCCCATTTTTCTTTTCCCATGGCTTGCTCAAAAGAATTGGCTTCTAGTTCATGTATCACTTTGACCATATAGGCATATTGAATGGCTATAAATCCATCATATTTTATCATATCCACAGGATACCTAGCTCTGGTAGACCTGTGCAAAATAGGATCACTACCAAGTGCTCTCAAAACATCCCTTGTCTTCCTTACTCTAGGTGTAACAACTGAAGGACCACCCAACTCATGATCAAGGGTCTGTTTTGAGCCACTGGATTCACCATCCACATAAGAGTGACCTGCATTCACATCAACCATGGGCTGATCTACTTTCTCTTTTCCTTTTTGTGATACTTGCATACCACTATCTACATTGCTTTGAGGAGATCTTCTTGATCTCAATCTACCTATCCATGGTGAAGTATGTGAACCACTTCTAGAGGACACTATATGTCGTGGATTGTTGCTGTGAATTCTGTGTAGCATTACCATTTGGTGCATCTACATCATCAATCACATTTAATGGTTTATACTAGTTGCTCATCTCATCAAAATCAACATCTCTACTCACTGTAAACTTATGAGTAGAAGGGTTATAGCATCTATACCCTTTCTGCTATAGAGAATAACTAATAAAGATGCAGTGCTTCTCAACTTTTGGATCCAACTTGGATCTCAACTCATCTGGCACATGAACATAGGCAATGCAACCAAAAACTTTCAAATGAGAAATATCTGGTTTCCTACCAGTATACCTCTCCTCTGGCATCATGCCATGTATTGCTGCAATGGGAGTCCTATTCATCATGTAGACTACTGTAGATATTGCTTCAGCCCAATAATAATCTGGCAGTCTTTTTCGTTGAGCATGGCACAATATCCTCTCCAATATGCATGTTTTTCCTTTCTGCAAGTCCATTTTGTTGTGGGGTATGACTACATGAGTATTGCTGCTTTATGCCATGCTCTTGTAGGAAACTTGCAAACTCATTTGAGAGGTACTCTCCCCCTCCATCTAACCTTAGGCATTTTATTTACAGGCATGTTTCTTTTTCAACCATAGCTTCAATAGCTTTGAAATGCCCAAACACTGCAAAAAAACACAACTTCTTCCTCACAAGGGCAAATCTGCAAAACTGACGAAAGTGGTATTTGACCACACAGTCATTCCTAGTGACAATTATGCATCAATAGGAAATAAGAATGATTCTGTCACTCCCAATATCTCTATGCACAGGCATACAATGTAATTTCTATGATAACTTTTTGCCAACCTATAGAACAGTGGTCGCACGGAAAAAACAGGGCACTTTCCTGAGTGCCTACGAAAAACTACCACCACCAAGACGGGCCCCAAAATGGCCTCGAACCAAAAATATAATTTCACCAAGGCATTGCTCTTTCCCATAGCATATACTGTCCTCTTGCCACACCGCGAAGGGCATCCCAATTTGAGACAGTGCACTCTTGCACTTTTCGGCTATGCTACCTGCAAAGATTTGCTCCCAAACTCGACAAAAAAAAGGAAGCAACACTGATCCTCTTACTAGGACACCGCAAACTTGGTTTTCTTTCTTGAGCTCCTTACCATGAATCGAGCTCTGATACCATGTGAAGAGAGTAGGAGAGAAGGAAGGAGTCTCACTTGCAGCTTTCTCACATACACAATGGGGGAATATACACAAAGGTGGAGGTTGAAAATAGTTTTCCTCTTCTTCGTTGTGAAAGCCAAAAGAACTCTAAGTACAAAAGAATAGGTGAACCCTATATGTGGGTCTCAAACCAAACTCAGCTAACTAAGGTGGCATACTAACTCAGCCACTAACTAGAGTACATAAAGATAGCTGTCATTCAGCTATTATTCATGGGCAATGTACCAACCGCCTCTGCAGCTAAGAAGTCGGTGACATAAATGCACAATGGTCACCCTGGCATATCACAAGTGGAGCTCGATATCCCAATAGCCTTTTGTCTTCGTCTTCTTCCTTGGTGGCATCCTTATTGGTGGCGTCCTTGTTGAGGTGGGAAGGTGGAAGTAGTTGCTAATTGTTGAGGTGGGAAGGTGGAAGTAGTTGCTAATGTCAATCCTTGGCTAGCAATTGATGCATCTTGATGGGATAATTCATCACCAAATAACCCTTTGTAAGTGTCTTGGATCTAGATTTTACCAAGAATGGCGGCTTCTGTTATTAAGGTTCCTGTAGGAGCTACAAAAAACTTGCAAGGCACAATGTAATTGTCCACTGAAGCATTCAACACTAAAGAACCAATAACCTTAATAGAGGTACCCTCTATTGACTGAATTTCAAAATCACATACTTGAAGGTGTACTTGGCCAAGAGGCTTTAATGTCTCCTAGGAGATGAGGTTTCTTCTTGCTCGCCAATCTACCATGGCTTGTATTCGACATGTTGCACCTGTTGATGTTAGCTCTACCCAAAGTTGAGATGGAGTCATGTCTATCTCATTAGGATCAAGGGAATTATCAATTCCTAATTCAAATTGACTAGGAAGTACTACTCTTATGGAAAAAGGTGTAATGGATTTAAGTTGTTCATCATCAAGTTGCATCGCCGAGTGCCCTCAGCAGTTTGTAGATATATTACCACCAGTGTATGCATCCAATCAAGTGAGTCTTCTAGTTTTGGTAAAGGAGCACACCAAGGTTCATCAAGACTCTTCTCACTATCCTCTTTCTCATATTTTTTAACTAGCTTTACTGGCACGTACCTATCGGTGGTATTTGATTGACCTGCAAATAGACTTCCAGAGCTAGTGTGAGCCTTTCATGTTTGGGGATCAACCCTCATGACTTGCTGATCTTTCCTTAGATAAATAATGTTGGAGCACCAATCATGGATCAATCCTACCATATGCAAGAAAGGTCTCCCTGGGATAGCCTCATACCTAGGGTTTTTTTGGAAGTCCATTACTACAAGGCACACCCGATATGTGAGACCAAAGGTTTTGATTTTAATGTCCTTGAGTACTATGATGCAAAAAATTGATATTTTTTACTTGGCATTGGTATTGTTTTCTTCTATGTTTGATAAGAGTTTGAGTATCAAATGGAGCATTTAAAGATGAGCAAATTTGTTATGGCTTCGGAGCGTCGGTCTTCACTCAAAAGTAATGAATAAAGATCCAACAACATACGTGGAGGCACTTCGCATTGTGACCAAGAAAGAAGCTTCTTTAAAGATCGAATCCTCTTTTTTGTCTTCAATAGCTTCAACTTCTAAGGTGGAGGTAATGGGCACTCCTCAGATACCAAAGTCCTCTGAGTTAGATCATAATATCTCCCAATTGATGGCAGAGTTTGCTGATTTGAAATTGCATTTAGTTAATGCACGACAACCTAGAGCACCAAAGAGTGAAGATACGCCTCGAGATAAGAGTGGGGTCACTTGCTATGAATGTAATGAAAAAGGTTACTATCGCCCGAGTGTCCTAGATTGAGAAAGAAAGAAGAAAAACAAGTATCCTGGTTAGAAGCTTCTTCAGGGAATGAGGAAAGAGAGGTAATGATGGCTAAACGGGGACGTGGTAAAGCAAAAGAAGAAGAAGAAAGCAAGGAAGAAGTAGATGAGAAACATCAGAAAGAGGAACACCGTAGTAAGAAAAAGAAGGCATCGAAAAGGAAAATTAGCCAGTCAGACTTTCCTTTAGGACAAGGAATTGGAAGCTATGACTTGTTGTCCAACCTTAAAGAAAAGGAAGCTCATATCACCTTTGGTCAATTACTTTCTTTGTCTCCAAAACTACGTAAGGAATGGGGAAAGCTAGCAAGCAAAGGAGTGTCAAAGAAGAAAAAGAAGAAAAGTGCCATTCCTATTGTTCAAAAGGTAGATATAGATGTTGGTAATGATGTACCTATGGATGATGTAATCATTGATGGTCAAGTGATTTCTAATGTGTACATTGATGGAGGTGCATCGATTAATGTCATGAGTGAGAAGACCTTGATAGATGCTAATTTAAAATACTCTAGTACTACCTCTCCTTATTGCATCAAATTGCTTGACAACACTAGGGTAAAGATCTTGGGAGTTGTAAAGAATCTAGAAGTGGATGTATGTGGAATTTTTATGTCGACTACTTTTTAGGTGATCCCTACCAAGCCAGACTCATGTGCCTATCCATTGATTTTGGGAAGGCCTTGTGGCTATGCAAGGTGAAGGCTGTTCAAAAGTGGGATAGTGGAGAATTGATTTTGCAAGAAAATGATAAGAAGGTGTGCTACAACATCAGAAGAAACAAAAAGGAAGTCAAGGAGGAGTCTTCAACATCAGAGAGTTTGAGCTCTAACTTAACCGATGAAGAAGAAGAGACAGGATGTAGCTCCGAGGAGTCTTGGGGGAATATTTACAAAATGGTTATCAGAGCTTCAAGAGTTCTCTTTCTCTTTTGTCACTGAAAATACCACTAGGTTCACTATGGCAGATTTGCTCATAAGACGGCAAGATCTAAGAGAAGAAAAGAAATATAAGGAGGACATTAATGATGAAACGGAGATAGCACCGATAGCTTTTGTCTTGTATTTTAATGGGGCTTTTAGTCCTTCACACCAACAAGGAGCCGGGGGGATAGTCTTGATGAATTCTCAAGGTCAAGAGCTGTGGACAAGAGGACAAGAGCTTCCAGGTATCACAACTAACAATGCAGCTGAGTATAATGTTGATTCTTGGTTTGGAGGGTTGTCTTTAAAGTCAAGTTAAAAAACTGGAAGTAAGAGGAGATTCTCAGCTTATTATAAAGCAAATGCAAGGGCATTACAAGACAAGAAGTCCTCATTTAAAGGAGCTTAATCAAAAGGCTATGGAACTATGTAGTCAATTTGATTTTTGCAAGTTTGTTCATGTAAACAAAAAAGAAAATCAAAGGGTAGATGAGTTGGCTACTCAAGCCATTGTAGTACAAGACCGGGGGGTGGTTTCTTTGGTAGACACTCAATGGCTAGAACTGCAAGATGTTCAACAATCTGTGAAAAAAGACATGTTTCCTCGAGGGTTAACTCCACAACAGAAGTAGAGATTGGTTACTTTTGGACACACCTCCATAAGGATGTATATGAATGTCACCAATGGAACCTATTGTTGGGGTAAAGGGGGTAGTGTGCCCACCCACTTGTACAGTGCCCATGTATACTCATATATATATGATAGAGGAATAAGCTGGAGTAGCTTTTGCTCCACCACTTTTGGTGTCTCCTTATCCCTTTGTGTGTGCTCTCCTCTCCCACAACTGGTATCAGAGCCAAGGAGAGCTTGGTGAGACCTTGGTGAGAGCTTGGTGAGTGTGGCCAACAAGGTCAGAGAGGAGCAGCTTGGTGGGAGCTTCAGGAAGAACTAAGAGAATCGACAGAGTTTGGCTTGTCGAGTCACTATTTGCTCATTGCTATGTTTGTGGTCGACGTTCATGGTGTTGAAGCTATTGAATGCGTTTGGACACGCCTTGGAGCATCGTTGAGCTGGACATTACTGTGTTAATGGAGTGGTGCTTTGGCATGTGCAGCTTGCTGTGTATGGCATCGGTTGATTGAAACTTTGCCAAAGTGGAAGTTGAGTCGTAGGGATTGTAGGTCGTTGCGGAGCCTCTTTGCCTTACTATGTCGATGGAGGAGCCAAGAGCTGCTACGTATATGTTGGAGGAGCAGGAGTTCATCTTGCATATAGCTTTGGTTAAGAGTCCGATTGCTAGAGGCACTGCAGGTGGTGAGATTTCATTGACTAGAGAGGTGTGATGCCGCACGACTGGCATTGTAGGAGTTGCTCAATGCAGAGGTTTCTACGTTGGGGTGTGCTGCAGGCTGGAGTTGAGGTTGAGCCTTCATTGGAGAGCATTGTTTGGAGAGGGCTGTAGGGAAGCTCTTTGTAGCTACAGCTACTGTAGATGGCTCGTGAGCCACTGCGAGCTCTTAGATGGAGTAGATAGGAGTCTCTTTCTCTCCATACCCTTCTCCTTCCCGTGAGCAAAGGAAGATAGCCCAGTGATAGCAACAACATCCACTTTAAAGAAAAAGAGTGAGTTCTTTGTTTTTAGTCTGGAAATCTGACAGTATTTCAGACAGTAAAAGTGAGCAGAATGCCATTTTTGACAGCAAGTATTTGCAAATCCATAAGGATTTAGGCTCGATGCCCAACAGAGGAGTCGGAGAAATTTGGAAGGGCTACATTTTCTCTGTTGACAGCTCGATCATCTGAGTTTACAGTACAGAGTTATTTACTATCCAAAATAGGGACAGTTCGTGATCAGTGTGTAGACAGCCATTTTGCAGACTGTATATTGGCAAATGCATACATGTTGATACACTTTGGCAAGTTGATGCATTTTGGCAAAATGATGTAGTAAATGTCACTTGGTATATGCCATTGGTGATGCATTTTGGATGCATAAGTGAGTGGCAAATGCATACAATTTGATGTTCACTTGAATGCCAATATAATGAGGCCATATACATGCAGTAAATGCATTTTTGGGACTCTTGAAAGCAGTTGGTTCATAGTGCAGTTTATGGGCCTATGCCTACCGTTTCACTGGGTGGCGCCTCTTACTTTGTGACATTTATTGATGCTGCTACAAAGTACATATGGGTATATCCGATACGGCAGAAGCATAATGTATATGATACATTTCAGCGCTTCTTGGGTAATGCTGAAAATCAGTCAGGAAAGAAGCTATTGAGCTTGATGACTGATGGTGATGCAGAGTTTACCTCTCCTAGTTTTCAGCATCTATGTGATACACTTGGTATCAGGAGGGTGTTGACCACTCCTCATCTTTCTGCTCACGATGCCTTGGCAGAAGGCATAAATCGGATTCTATTGGACAGGATTGGTAGCATGCTACGGTATGCAGGTCTTACCAAATGCTATTGGGCTGAAGCATGTAAGACAGCTGCATACTTGCTTAACAGGTCACCCAGGAGATCTTTGAATGGTAGAGTGCCATTTGACTTCTTGACAGGCAAGGCACCATGTTATGAGCATTTACATGTGTTTGGCTGCGAGGCTTATGTTCATGGTTCCCGATCGAAAAGGTGCATCTTCCTTGGATATAGTGAGTCCAGTAAGGACTACAGGTTATGGGATTCTTCAACTAAAGAGTTGATACGCAGCCATAATGTCTATTTCAGAGAGGATGCTATGTTTGGACAGCCCAAGACTGTGGATAGCAGGAGAGTGGTGTTCCAGGAGGGTGTAAGTGCACTGATACCTCCGATTTCTTTGCAGGGGCAGCCCATATCCCTTGGAGTGGGAGATTTTTCCCACGGTGAGCAGGTTATAAAGTTAGGACAGCCACGATTACTTCCTGATTTTGGTCAGAGACGATCAGATGTCTCGAGTACTCCACAGGTTTATACTCCTATGGAGATTGTTGATGCATCTTCTATGGACAGTTACAGTTTACTCCTAAGATGCGGAGTGCCTCTTGCAGATGAGGATGAGGCTATGCATGGTGAGGAGGATACCTTGGCTAATGATGCCCGGTATGATCCATTGGCTGGTTATGCCAGGACAGATGTGGTTTCTGCAGTTATTGACTTGGGTCATATTGCGCATGGGCAGGAATCATTGATATGTTTGCTTCGTAAGTGCCTTCATGGCCAGAAGCAATCCCCTCGAGCTTGGCTTCATAGGTTTGATACCATTATGAGAGCTCAAGATGTGATGCGCAGTGAGACAGGTTATGGTCTTAGTATTCAGGAGGTTGCTATCCTTCTGAGGTTACTTGCCATATGGTTCCTTATGGACAGGGATGCTTTGCAGTGGAAGCTGCATGGTCTTGATGATGTTTGTCAGATACTTGGTTGTTTCAGTATGGAGAGGGGGAAGTTACTGAGTACTCCATTGCCTGTATTGGCTCCATACTTGAAACACTGTAGGTTTGACGATCACAGATTAGTTGAGCAGCAAGTTATGGTTGATATGGCAGCCATAGTACTCCATGCATCCATGACTATGTTGAGACTTGGTTCTCACATGTTTGCCATTGGGGCTACACTTCCGGTCCTTGCTTCCGTTGCAGTGGGAGTTGGTAGCATGATTATGGCAGATTTTGGCAGTAGGGAAGCGGTTGTGGACATCAGGTCCTTATGCTTCCAGGAGCAGCATGCAGGTGATGCAGGTTGGGTAGAGCAGCAGAGGTCTATTGTAGGGCATGTGCTTATGGTCACAGGTGGTACAGAGACATTTTCTTTGCACAGTGACAATTCGGGTGCTATGGACTTAGCACAGGAGCACGTGGTGGTGAGAGTTCACTCTCCCAGTGAGATCTGGCATGAGATCTTGGTTGACAGGCATCTACAGCTTGTCATTTTCTATCCTGCAAACCTGATGTTTGCTAGCAGCTTATCCTCTATGCACTTTGCACATTGTAAAGTGCCGATGGGCATAGGATGATGGTCTGGTCATCTTGTTTTTTAGCCTATGGCTGATTGTATTGTATTATGTGTACTATACTCCCTTAAAGGCACACTGCCTTTAAGTGGGAGGTTGTTGGGGTAAAGGGCAGTGTGCCCACCCACTTGTACAGTGCCCATGTATACTCATATATATATGATAGAGGAATAAGCTGGAGTAGCTTTTGCTCCACCACTTTTGGTGTCTCCTTATCCCTTTGTGTGTGCTCTCCTCTCCCACACCTATCAGCTTGAGGATGTTGATGGCATGGTGATACCCAGACGCACCAATGAATATCACCTTAAATTTTTCTATGCTTGACCACCTTGAGGGCCAATAGACACTCTCTATCACTAGAGAGGGTCTATTGGGGGGGGAAAGATGTGACGCGAAAAATTGATATTTTTTATTTAGCATTGGTATTGTTTTCTTCTCTGTTTAATAAGAGTTTGAGTATCAAGTGATAGCCTAGCGGCTCTCACTTATTTCTATTTTCTAAGATATTGTATGAGATTGAGAGGATGAGTGGAATGGATCATTGTAAATACCATAGCTATGAATTATAAATACCTTGGTATCGGGTGAGAGTTATTTGTGTATGGGATATTATGGGGTTTTTAGAAAATAGGAAGAGTGAGTCATATAAAGAGGTGGGCTCATGTCCATGTGTTCTAATAATATAAGAGAGGCCACATGCCAAGCATGTGGAAGGAATGGGGAGGAGTGTGGAGTCAAGAGGAATCCTTCTAGAATTCACATGTGGAAGAAGGAGGATGTGGACATATGGAAAAGAGAGGGTCCCTATGGACTCCAAGTGGGCAGACTCTTGACTTTCTCAATATTTTAAGAGTCTTGAGCATCTTTTGATGGGACACATGGCAAGAGTAGCCAAAGAGGACATGGATGGTGACATACGGGCTTATGTGATTGATGGGGAAAAGAATCTATAGGCAGCAATTGTAAATGGGTGAAGGAGGGTGACAAAATCTCTATAAAAGGAGCCCTCCTCTCCCTTGTTCATCATCTCTTCCACCATTAGGCCTCATGTTGCTGTAGCTCTAGTCTCTTCAAGCCTCTTCCAAGAGCCTTCTCTCCCCCTTGTAGATATTCTCTTATGTAGACTCTTGAGTCCATCTCTCTCTATTTTATTCTCTCTCTATGAGTAGTCTTGGAGCTTCCGCTCCCTCTTCTATGTATGAAACCTCTTCTTCTCCCTTGTGTTTGTGGTATTTTGAGTTGCATTGGAGTGGAGTCTCACTCTATTGGTAATGAAGGTCACTTCAGTTTCTCTCTCTTGAGTGTCTCTTCCCTTTTTCCATGGCTTTCTCTTCCAAAGTGCTCAAAAGTGTTGTCTATTTGGCCACTCATTGTGCATACATGGTTTATCTATTTCCCAAGCCACAAAGGGAGCTGTTCCTTCCCTCCTAGGTGACATCTATGGGACTTGGATCGTTGATGAAGTCTAAGCATGGAGGTAATATTCTCCCAAGTCAGCACCAGTAAAAGCAGTAGGTGTTTTTCATGACAGTTTGACCCCCTGTCAGTATTTTGCTCATAACTTTTCGTTCGATGGTCCCATTTAGGCAAAACTTATATTAGCACGAAGCTCTCTTCAAGGACCATCATCCTATGTCTTCAATTATTGTATTAGATGTTAAACCAAAAATCTATGACCCTATATGTGTGATTATTTCTTTTTCAGACAATTTTTACCCTCGTCTAGTAAACTACCCATATCTTTCTGACCGCTTCTCTATTTCTTACAAAACTTATATCAAAGAGAAGCCCATTTCAAGTCATATCTCAATATGTGATTTAATATTTTATATCATATCTCTGCTAAAAGTTATGGGTCTTTATGTCTTATGATAGTTTGGAGACTGTTTTGAGCTAAGTGTAAAGGTGTCTATGAAGGAGGTGCAATGTTTCCTCAGAACCTACCCATCCGACCCAATCAACCCCTTCAAACTCCTTGATATATATTAGTTCATGTCATGTTGAGCCACAAGATCTTCTTTCAACAATGTATCGCTCTTCTCTTTGGCACAGACCGGCTTGCTGAGATTATGGCCTCTGCTGATTCTTTCCTTCTCCCTATGCTTGAGTACATCACTTGGGATGTTACCATCTTCATTCTCATATGAGGGAGGCTAGTATGGTTTGGTCTCTTGGTATAAAAGCTTCTTTTTAATGTCCCTTTCCTAGTGATGAATATCTCTATCACTCAATTCAAAAGCAGTAGGAAGTGAAGAGGTGCGTGAAGTTTATTACCCCAACTTCATGTCACATTACTCCTATGGGATGATCCGTGCCTCCATCACCTAAAATAACTACCAAAGAAGTACTCTCTTAGTCAAGACTTCCCCACCTTTCCTAGCATTGTTTCATGATGATAATAACACCTGCTCCTCTGTCTAAGATTGCCATAGCTTTCTAATCTCGGAAGGAGATGGGTAACACTGCATTCATGTCATCACTCTCAAAATATTAGCCTAGTTTGTTGACTAGCACTCTTGGAAGGTATTGAGCTTGGTTGGGAGATTCAATATTCTCAAGATTAGGGGATTGGGATGTCACTATTTGCCCATTCATCCAATCCGACAGGTCTCTCCATAGAGTAGTATTACCCCATAATAGTATCACGATGGGAATCTTGATCTCAGTGGATAGGAATGAGGCTAACCCTGTGATGTCTTGAGGATGAGTGATAGGTTCCCTACCTATTGATTTCGACTCTTCTAAGCCATATATGGACATGTCATCATCCTCCTTTAGTTGTTGCAAGGCGTGGTCTTCTTCAAACATCCATTGCATTAGGGTGGATCCCTCTATTGAAGAGCATGACACACCTTCTTCCTCTACCCTTTCAAGTATTTGCAAGGCTTTTGAGGCTTGAGCATTTATCTCATGTCTTGGATGAATTGTATCAGTACTCTTGCTTACCTTGAGTCTCTACTCACATTCCATAGCAAGTCAGTGGGATAGAGTTAGAGCAACGAATGGCGGATAGAGTTAAAGCAATGAGTTAGCGACTGTTTGACCAATGGGATAGAGCCATGGCAACGATTCATGGGGATAGCAAGTCGGTGGGATAGAGTTATAGCAATGGTCGACAGGATAGAGCTATGGCGATGACCCATGGGGATAGCAAATCGGTGGGATAGAGTTAAGGCAATGGCCGGTGGGATAGAGTTAAAGCAATGGGTCAACACAAGTTTAACTAGTAGGATAGAGCTATGGCAATGACCGGTAGGATAACCTTATGGCGATGATGATAGGGCTATGGCGATGACCGGCAGGATAGCCTTATGGCACCAGGTCAATGCATGTTTGACTGGTGGGATAGTTGACTGATAGTAATTAATTAGGTCATGGGGATAGCACTAAGGCGATGGGTTAATGCAAGTTTGACCGATGGGATATGACCTATGGGGATAGGAACACGCAATTGTGTCGACTACTTTTTTATCATTCTTCATGATTTGGAAGTTTCTGTTCATGTTTTTTTGTGATGGGGGGATGCTAAAATACCTAATCTACCTACCCAATGCAAAAAAGAAGAAAGAAAAACAACACCTGGTTGCAAAATGAGAGATTTCTTGAAGAGTTGACTATCAACACTCAAACCACTTCTATTTTCAACTTGATTCCTCATTCTTGGTTGTTCTTTTTGTGCATTTTGACAACATACACACCTTAGCAATCTTCTCAACTATCTTCTTACCAACTTAAAACACTTAAAAACATAAAAAATGACTTCTTTTTTCCATCCAAACACAAACTTTTTCATGCTTTCCTCTTCTACAACTCATTTGGCCTTTCATACAAGTCACCTTTTGAAGGGAGGGCCAACCCTAGTCTTTATACCACTCTCCCTTCTCATTCTTTTACCATCCTCTTGGGCCCATCTAGCTCTAAGACACAATCTTGGCTCTCGTCAGGCACCACTCCTGGACTTCAGGGATTATTCCGCTCTATTGCCAAACATTGACCTTTAGGAGGCATGTATGCTATGAGTTTTGGCTGACAGATGAGGACTGCTCACATCTTATGGGCAGGCCCTATTAGACCTTAGCAGGATGCATGATCTCATTATCTATAATGGTCATGATAGATGGCCTGCTTTAGGTGGCTTCACTTGCTTTCCACATGGGGGTGGCTTCAGTGTTGTGGACTCCATCCTCACTCCATCATGGGATCTCATACCTTCACATCTTGCATCACTGACTTTAATGTAGCACCTCCCCCTTCAGGGGCTGATCATACATATCTTTTCTTTAGCATTTCTACCCCCCGCTGCATAGCACTTTCTACCCCATTGAGTTTTGACTCCACCTACCATGATATATGCTTTGATCGCGATCACTCACCTACTTACTCTGGCTGTCTGTACATACCTCTCGCATATATTGATTTATACCCCTATTAGAGGATCATGTTGCCCTAGTCACTCGCTCACTACACGAGGCCACTCTTCATGCCTTCCCCCACACCACCCGCTCCACCCACCCACCACCACCTGGGACCGTACCCTATAATAGCTCTAGTACAATGATGAGTGAGGCTTTACACCGTCAACTCAGATTCAAAACAAAAAATAGCCTTTCGAGCGAACTAGAGATGCTACGTGAGTACCATCGTCTGGTACATAGGAAGAAACTTGACTTCATGCGCCAGAACGAGGAGGAGCTACTGAATATTTTGTTCAGTAATAACTCTAATGACTTCTGGCACAGATTTCTAGAGGGACGGTCCCCCTCACCACTCACTGACACTCATGTATGGTTTGATTATGCATGCACGCTCTATGATATCTCAAATTAGCCATCCCTTAACCTATCACATATGCCACACCCCACATCCTACACCCTCTTCACTAGGGGGGTTTAAAGGAAGCCATAATGAGACTTCATAATGGCCAAGCAAAGGATCATGAGGGACTATGCACTAAGTTCATTGCATATGGGATTAACCTCCTAGCCTTCGATCTTAGCCAAGCTATTTGCTTGGGGTTTCCATGCACCTGGACCATCAACACTATCTCACCCATCCACAAGGTAGGGGATCCCATGAACCTAGAGAACTATAGGACCATTATCATTGGACATGTCATGTCCAAGATTTATGCATCAGTACTTGATTCTGAGGTCAACAGATTTGCAGAGTGTCGAGGACTCAGAGCAGCAGGACAGGTTGGTTTCAAGCTGGATTATGGGACCATGGACCATATTCTCGTGCTCAAATGTATCATCAAGAAGGTGAGGGCATGGAAGCAGAGGTTTTACTATTGCTTTATGGATTTCCGCAAGGCATTTGACACCGTTCTGAGAGCCCGCTGCCTCATATGTTGCCTATAGGATTTGGGTAATGGCCAAGAGATCATTTGAGCTGTCATGGCACTTTATGAGTGAGTTTCAGGCAGAGTCCAAATAGTCTGGATGGACAAACAAGATCATGAGCACTATCAAGGTCAAACAAGGGTGCCCATTATCACCTACTTTGTTTGGCCTCTACATCGATAAGCTCGAGACATTGATGTAGGCACAGGGTGTGGTAGTTTGCTCTCTCACGGGCATGCTAATCTAGATATTTCTTTATGCAGACGACGTGGCTGTCTTGTCTTCCTCGACAAAGGGGCCCCAGAGACACCTTGATGCACTACAATCCTTTTGTGAGTCTCATGATTTGAAGTTCAACTTGGGTAAAACCAAGGTTATGGTCTTCAATACACCTCGAGCCATCATGCGTGATGAGCATTTTGCATTTGATGGGTCCCTTGTTGAGGTAGTTTCATCATACACTTATCTTGGGGTCATCTTTTCCATCTTCACTATGAGACCCATGATGCATGCACGCCTGAGCAAAGGATATGCTTCATTGGCTAGACTAGAGAGGTAGTCCTTCCGCTCTCACTTTCAAGATCCATAGACGAACGGGTTGCTTTTTGACTCCTTGGTCCACCCAGCAAGGATGTATGGCAATCCATGTTGGGGGCCAGAATTGTTGGATATAGAATCGGCTAGGGTGGAGCAGCTACCGTTCTCATGTTATCACGGATGATCCATGGTAAGCCATCCATCCCTCCCTAGATCATTCAAGCAGAGTTTGGGTCACCCCCATTATAGCTAGATGTTGCATTTCAGGTCATTACGTATCTGTACCAAGTTAGAGAGTATAGGGATTACACATCTAGGCATAGCAAGATACCATGGCTAGCACTGTCCTCTTCTATGGCACTTGCAGTAGGGGGAGACCAGAGGTGTTGATATGCACACATAGAGAGATGGTTTGTAGGACTAGATCCATCTGAGCACTTCATTAATGAAACTAGCCAAACATTGTTGGTCTAGGTAAGAGAGGAAATGGGCCAAAACCCCATAACTATCTCTGAAGAGGCAATAGAAATGCCCTCGAATCTCATAGTAAACAGGACACCTGAATATGAAATGCTCCTCTGTCTCAACCTCCTACATGTCACTCAGTGTGCATACCTAGGTAACCACTCTGCTCTACTGCTCTCAATACAAAGTCTATGAGAAGAGGCCCGAAACTGCCCAAGAGAGATCCTCAGCGAGTGGGGTAGGTGAATCTACGTGTATCCTGGTGGATCAATGAAACCCTTTGTTGTGATGTGTCAGAAGTGATCTCTGTAGAAGCCCAGCTTCACTAGAAGATCACTCGGGCCCAACCAAGTCTGGAATGTGGCAGACAAGAGGCTGTGGGAAGGTGTTCGGGTACCTGTAAGGCCCCCACCAAGAGTCAGGAAGCCGTACCGATACTCCAAGCATGTAGACAAGAGTAGACTTCTCCCTTGACTAATACCTCTTAGAGCTCTATCACGGAGTTCTTTCAGCCAGATCACATGGACCCCCATGAGGCGAGACCTCAACATGACCGTGACCCGAAGCCTATGACCCGACAGCTCAGACAAAGGGTTGACTCACAGATCATACTTGGGGACATCTCCTCCTTGTTTAGGGTCGACGGAGCTCGACCAACGGGGGTCACAGTGGCCCTAGTAGATGTAGAGTTATGACCAGGAGATGTACCAGGACTGCACCGTTGGGGGGGTGACAACACTCTATTGCTGACCTCATGCCTCCACCTCCACAGCCTCATCCATCTTGATATCCTACTGAAGATTATGATGATGATGATGGTTATGATGATGTCGATGATGATGTTGAGATTGATTGATATATACAGTTGAGATATGACTATGTTGTACTTAGGATTTAGTACTACCATTTTGCATTGGTGTGGATGCTTGTTTAGTAGCTCCACTACCACAGTGTATCAGGTTTTTTAGAGTCTCATAGACTCATCGGTCTTTCAAAGACTTTGATAAACTTTCTTTCTTTGTTTGTTTCTGTTGGTAAACTGAAAGGAAAGAATAGAGTGAACACAAACTCATAATACTTGCATATTGAATGAAGAAGAGTGGGGTCCTTATGTAGGCACCTCTTACATGCTCACTGACATCATTGATGACTTCAGAGCTCCACAGTCATCTCCTCAATCTGCTCCTAGATTCTCTCAATCATCCTATGTGGCTTACCACCACCTAACTGTGCTTATGGGCACCTAACTGTGCCTCTAGCACTCACACATAGAAACCAAGGTGTGCCTGAGGCATACACCTTGATATATCCCAACAAACCCCCCCTCAAGGGAATGCCTCAGGCTATGTCAAGGATATAACTAGCACAAGGTGTCTCATGCCATCTCATGGTGGTCATGGATCTTTCAATGGCTAGGATCTCAAGCTAGCAAGGGTTCCCATGGGTGTAAGGTAAACAAAAGGGATACAAAAAAACCTTCCAATGGTTATCTCCCCTGCATGTACATGCACACAATGTCTGCAAGAGGTACCATGGAGCAAAAAAACACACATGGCCTACATCATAAGGTGACCAGAGGTGTTTACAAAACACACAAAACACAATAGTTTATTTCATTCATTTTGGAGGACTATCCAGGCTGAGTACCTTGACTCAACATAAAAAGAGAGATCTAGAGCATACATAGAGATGATTTAGAAAGCATAATCTTCAAAGGATGCCTCATCTTGTGGAGGCACATCAACTGAAAAGAGATTGGCATTTTCTGTCTTTGAAGTTGCTTCCTTTTTGGCAACCATTATCTTGGCAATCTTCAACAAGGAAGCCATGTTGGCATTCTCTTCCTTTGTAGCATAACAAGACATTGCTTTATGTTTTGGCTTTTTACATATTTTGCATAAGCAAGCCATGAGAGGGTCTAACCCAGGAATTGGGCAGTGTCTTCTCTCTTACAAGGCTAGAATAACAATTGAAATGCTTCAAAATATAAGCATTTAATGTAGCAAAGTCTTGTGACCAAATTTCAATCAATGATGCTTTCACTTATATGCTTCACAGAGTGGCTAAATGAAAGCTTTCCAATCAAAATCAGGTATAGAAACTTAAAAGAAGTTGTAGCCACAGTTGTACTAATGCTATTGAAAACTTTAAAAACTCAGAAATGCTAAAGTAGCATCTTATGTAGCATCACTTTCAAAACCTTGTCAAAACTGTCAAAAACAAAGGACTGAACTTGGAGGGCTTGTATCTCACTCTCCAAAGCAAAGAAAAAGGGGGTTTCTAAGGCAACAGAAAGCTCATATACCACAGAAGGTCCACTGAGGAGAAGGGGCGCAAATCCACGTCAGAGTGCCATAGCTTGCCTCTTCATTTTCGACTGGTTTTTCTCTGTTTTCAACTTGAATATGCAGCCATTGCTACTTAGATTTCAGCACAGGATAGCTCAAGATATGGAGAAGCTCCCTCTAAAAGGAAGCATGGAGCAATCTCAGAGAAAACGCAGAAAGAGAGTCGTCGATTTTCATGCAATGTCGTCGAGCAGCGGCGATGATACGTTAATTCCTTGCAGCCAAGGGTTTGCCCCTTTGAGATATATCTCCAGCAGGAAGGGCTTGGAGAATGGCAGAGAAACGGAGGAGAACAGGCTTAAGCAAGATTTGGGAAGAAGGGGAAGAGATGGTGAGGATGAAGATGGAGAAGAAGATGATGATGTGGTAGAAATGGGATCAAGGGGGATCAAAGGGCTCTGATACCATGTTGGTAAACTGAAAGGAAAGAATAGAGTGAACACAAACTCAGAATACTTGCATATTGAATGAAGAAAAGTGAGGTCCTTATGTAGGCACCTCTTACATGCTCACTGACATCACTGATGACTTCAAAGCTCCACAATCATCTCCTCAATCTGCTCCTAGATTCTCTCAATCATCCTATGTGGCTTACCACCACCTAACTAACGGTGCCTCTAGCACTCACACATAGAAACCAAGGTGTGCCTGAGGCATACACCTTGATATATCCCAACAGTTTCTACGGACTTACCACTATCCATCAAATCACATCACTAACTAGTGGTGGCATATTGTGAGGTAGTCGATAGAGCGAGCGAGGAAAAGCGAGCGGGCCCAAAAAAGCGAGCGAGCTTTTCCACAATTTCCTTATCGAGGTATTCAACATAGCTTTGTGGAAACCACTATTTGGGAAAATTGTCGAAAATAAAACTTATGTTACTATGTGTAACTATACCAATATTGCGAATTATAGTCTACCTTAACTTCCAATTGGAGCCATACTCACATTATGCAACAATAGTATGTGGTTTGAAAGAAACCAAATCTCCACTCCAAAGCGGATTCCATTACTGATACAACAATTCTTTTGCATTTGAAATGGGTCTTATTATCAAACTCCTTCAATAATCAAAACAAATGCGTTGCTTGATATGTTGAACTTAGTAACATAAACATCACTTCCCATATGTGGGGAAAAAAAACTTTCTGTAGACTTCATAGCATGGGATTGCATCAACACTTATGACATTCAAAATGGTTCTTCTTATTAAAAGTGTTATCAACCATGAAAGAAAATGTTTAAAAATAGTTCACCCATATGTTGAAAAACCCAAGTGTCATTTATGACATTCAAAATTGTTCTTGCAACCATCCTGTAGTTCCTAGAGATTTTGCCCATACTTCCAACCCCTTCCCTTCAACCACTAAGAGGTATCTAATAGTTTTATAGAACACTTGAGATATCATCACCTCCTAATACAAAACCATTATTACTATTTGTAGAACACTTGAGATATCATCACCTCTTAATACAAGACCATTCTTACTATTTGTAGAACACTTGAGATATTATCACTCCTTCCCTTCAGCCACTAAGAGGTACCTAATACTTTTGTAGAACACTTGAACCATTCTTACTATTTGTAGAACACTTGAGATATCATCACCTTTTAATACAAAACCATTCTTACGGTTTGTATAACACTTGAGATATCATCACCTCTTAATATAAGACCATTCTTAGTATTTGTAGATCACTTTAGATATCATCGTCTCTTAATACAAGACCATTCTTACTATTTGAGAGATTAATGGATTGAAGGTTTGAAGCTCATAGGAGACGAAGGAAGAGAAAGTCAGTTTCGACATGAGGACAATAAAACTAATTGGAATATTTTGACTTATGTATTATACCTTTTTGAAGACTATGAATTTAAGTTAGTTTCAACATTAGGATGATAAAACTAATTAGAATATTTTGACTTATGTATTATATATTTTTGAAGACTATGAATTTTAATGAGGAGAGGCATGCACACTACTTAGTAAATACACTAGTACTACTACTAGCCTACGACTATTAAGCCTAGTAGCACCAGTGTGATTTTGAGCCTTGTATCAGCCTTTTAATAATTTTCTTTCATCTTTAGTGCAATAGAAATTATTCCTTCTATCAGAAGAATCTTGCCAAATTTATTCAAAGTGATGATTTTGTAGTCTACAGCCACTGTCCTCTGACTCTCAAAAATATATTAAATGTGAGCACCCATTTATCTTGTTTGATCAACCGTAGACTATGCTGCGATAGGACATTACTAGAACCAAAAAAAAAAGAATTGATATGGCGATGTTCGGTGTGAAATAACCAAATTAAGGTTTTAATAAGAAAGAAAACAATCAGAATCAATAGGCTATTCAATGGCTCAAATCTGCACAGAAATTATAATGTGCCTCCCAACTCTTATGCATTCCAGCTCCTCATGTTTGACAAGAATGCAAACAATAATGAAATCACATTATCTTTAGTTTCAAAGTAAGCAAAGCACCAAAAATAAATGCAAACATATTGGATGATGAATAAATAGGTATAGATATAGATAGACCTATATATATGCATTCATAGATATAATGATGATTAAAGTTGGACGGTATAATAATATTATGTGTAATATCATTGGGATTAGGACTACTATTGGTAATATTGTATGTAGTAGTAGGAGAACTACCATTAAGGAACACTCAAATAAAATTACTAATGGTGGTGATAAAACTACCACTAGTAGTTTGGTAATTACCCCTAACATCTACAACAAATATTTGATGGGTAGCTAGTATTAGGTCAAAAGGCCCCAATTGTGCTATAATAATGGACCAAAAAAGGGAGTGCTATAGCATCACCTAAGGGTCACTTTTTATCCATGAAAGAAACAAGTCGGTGCAACCTAGGTCATACAGATCTAGGTCATGTGGAGTGGTTCGTGTCTCTTTCCTTGACAAAAAAGTTACACTACCTTTGATAGTAACTATAAAGATTGCTGCCATAGTGCCGTAGAGTAGCCCCTAGGTTGCACCATCATCCCTTTTTGCTTTTGAGCCATTAAGTTTGATCCACTGATTTTATGTAGAATTATTCTACTATATGTTCACATGTCCTTAATAGGATCTTGATATAATCCCTTCCATTGTAAGTACTTTTACTTCAAGTTTCACATATCCTTAACAAACCACTAGGCTTCAACACAAATTCATTCTTATGTTTCAAGCCTTAAACTCAAACACCCTTGTAAAAGGGATAATGTATTAAAGCTACATTCAATCCATCAAATCTTTTGAATAACAGTTCTATTGAAAATTCATGTATCATCAATAGGATTTCATCCATTATATGTTCATTTGTCTTTAATAGTATGTCTAAAAATTCATGTATCTTCAATATTATTTCTCTCATGTGTTCCAATATCTTCAAAAGGATACCTTTATTTAATAATGTCCAAACTTGAGCATTGATTTGTATTTATCAAACACAATTTCACTCCACCTATTCTTTAGAATGAAATTTTTTCACCAAAAGTGGGCCAAATGTAAGGTCTTTCCACATATTCTTAAGAATGAAAATTTTGGCTTTACGTTGGCAAGTCTATGGAATGAGGGTAAGGCCAAAGTCTCTGGTACGGTGCATTAGGTCTTGATTAATTCTTCTTTAGGCTTGAATATTTAATGCATTAACTTCACAACTATTATTTATGCTTGAACTTGTAATGTATTAATTTCATGACTTAGGATTTTATGAAGTTATATCTAACATGTCCCAAATTTAATGGAAATTAATATCCTACATAACACAACAAAGTATCATCATATCCCTTCCCAAAATCAATGCTACCTAGCAACTCTCCTGGCATTTTCACTGCCGTGCATTTGAGTTAGCTATGATGAAGAATGTTGCCTGCCTTTGGAACCTCTTAGAGTTACCGTTAGCATGATCTAATTTCATGTACCCCAAAACTTGAGACTTGGAGATTCCCATATCACACCAGCGGTAGCTATCTTGCCCACTCTCAATGCTAGTAAGAGCTAGGCCCCATAGACCGGTAAAAGAAGTCTTTTTGGAGGTTCAATTTTTTCCCTCCGTCTTCTGCAGGCCCCCTGATGAAATAGGATATATTCATCACCCTACATTTAATGCAATAATTGACACAACTTTTTTGGACCTGACTATG